>NC_092458.1:24786370-25097053 GCF_047495875.1 Pithys albifrons albifrons
CCAAAACCAAAGGCAAGTAACTTCCAGGCACAAACCACTAAATTGAAAGTTGTTACTTACATGGATTTCCTAAACCTATTACTTTCCCTGGGTTATTGATGTTCATTTTCTGTGAGAGCACAGCAATCTGGCAGCTGACACACGGTATCTGAGGTCTAGGAAGATCCCTTAGAGAAGGAACACTTTTCTATACTATAACTTCTTATTCACCTTAATAAAAGATGGGCACCCTGGGAGGTGGCACTTGTAAGAATTTAAGTTTCCTTTACAAAAGAATTTTAAGTAGCTATCCAAGTAATCATCGATCCAAAATACTTTTTATTATTCTCTTTTTAACCTATGTTGAAAATGGGGCTGATTCACCTGTGCAAAGAAGTGCCAAGATCTACCTTATCTATCTTCCAGCACCAGAATTTGACTTGCTTAGTTAAACACAATCATCTCTCTCAAGAAGATACCATTAAAGGTAGCTTTTGTATGTTTTCTGAAGAACCTCCCTGAATCCCCCAAGAATGAATTTTTTATGTTCCCTGAATGACTGAGAACCACAATAAAACAGTCGTCATCTACACAGTAAGGAACTGACAACTAATACGAAAGTTGACCTTTTATAACTTGAGATTGATTCAAATGTCCTGGAGAATATTATATATATCTAAGTTCAATCTCATTGTCAACTGCAGAGAAAAATATATAAATAATGTACTAGGCATGTTTAAGCCTTAATTTCTTGATAAGGTTGGAAACATCAACAACTTTTGTTGCCTGCCCGCTGCTTCCAATAACGAAACATAAAAAGACATGAGATTCCAGAAGTTTTCTTCATGCATCTAGTTAGTAGGTCAAATTATTAATGATCCTACAGTAAAGTAAAATGATCATGTAAGTCCTACAGGAGCCACAAAAAAACCCCAATCAAAGACTAGTAAGGCATCTACATGATTTTTTCTCCGCTTGCTGGTAAACCAAACAATTCAACTCATAACAACAAAGGCAAAATCACATTAGAGTTAAAAGTGGGTTCTATCCTGCAAAATGCCAACCTGAAGTACCTAAGGCAGTCACAACTGATGAGCAAACAAGTACATGTTCCAAATACTACAAGAAGAATGACTGATATGAATTGTTCATGGAAAAGTGTCTGTTCATCTGCTCAAAGTACTTCAGACATCTTCAAAACTAAACCCCAGTTCTCCAATTATTCAATATTCTTCAAAAGTGTTTCACAAGCAGTAGAACAGAACCTCAAAGATAGCATGAAGACAGAATAAAATGCCTTGTGAGCAGACAATGAAAAGAGTTTGAAGTTAATTAAGCTATTCAATAAGGATACTGGAAGAAACTAAGTCTTCTCATAGCACAGAAAGAATACATACAAATCTTCCAATTAAAACACAAACGCCCATGACTAGGAACTGAAGGCTGACAAATTCAAATTAGAGTAAGAACACAAGCATGCAGGATAACAAGGACAATTAACACTTGAAGAAATTATTTGGTGTGGGGATATGAATTTGCTTGCTATTATCTTCAAATTAAAGTTGGTGTCATTCTGGAATTTACACTTCAGCAAAAACACAGGTTACTGAGTTTAAAAAAGGTAGAATTTTGTGCATCTCAATACAGAGATCAAACACAGATTTATGTAAAAGCTCCATCCTATAGTATCTGTATACTCACTCTGCCTTGATGCCAATACTTCACTGTGCTCGTTTAGGCTGGGGTAGAGTAGCTACTGTGGGGCTGTGTTTTGGATCGGTGCTGAGGACAGAATAGGTAACAGGGAGATGTTTTTGTTATTGCTGAGCAGTGCTTGCACAGAGTCAAGTCCTTTTCTGCTCTTCACCCCACCCATGAGCAGGCTGGGGGTGCACTGGAGGGAACCCAGCCATGACAGCTGACCCCAACTGACCAAAGAGACACTCCCTATCATATGGTGTCATCCTCAGCATATAAAGCTGGGGGAAGGAGGAAGTGGGATTAACGTTCAGAGTGATGGGATTCATCTTCCCGAGTCATGGTTACATGTGATGGAGCCCTGTTTTCCTGGAGATGACAGAACCTCTGCCTGCCCATGGGAAGTGGTGAACAAACTCCTTGTTTTGCTTTGGTTGCATGTGTAGCTTTTGCTTTTCCTACTAAACTGTCTTTATCTCAACCCACAAATTCTTGCTTTTACTCTTCCCATTCTACCATCCCACTGCTGGGGGGTTAAGAGAGTGGCTGTGCAGTGTTTAGTTGTCAGCTGGGCTTAACTCAGGATATCCACAGAAAAAATAGCTCATGCTTGCTCCCATTCCCTCCCCTCAAGACAAAGTTAAAGGCCTATGTATTATTACAATGCTCCTGCAACTCTGGACTCTAGATTTTGCCTTCAGCAATTATTTTTGCTATATATTTCAGTAAGAACATATATGTACTTTATACATTTTTGTAAAAGAAGGAGAGTCCCAAAATTATCTTTAGCTTCTGCATTTTCACTTAGATCACAGCTGATTTTACTTCCACTACACACACTCATTTCTTTGCAGCAGAACCATTTGTTTCTATTTCAGTTATACCTGTCACTCAGGCTCCCTCCAAAATGATACACAGTTATGAATAGAAAGACCCTCCTACATCAGTAGGTGAAATCCAATCATCTATTTAAACTTCTTTTAGTACCTCTTCTTTTACTGGCTAGGTATCAAATTCAGTTATTTTCCATCAGTTTTACAGCTTTGCTTCACCTTTAATATTTAAACTTTTAGTCATAGAACCACAGAATCAACTGGGTTGGAAAAGACCTCCAAGATCATCAAGTCCAACCCTTGGTCCAATTCCAGTCCATTTACCAGATCATGTCACTCAGTGCAATGGCCAATCTCAGTTTAAAAACCTCCAGGGATGGTGAATCCACCACCTCTCTGGGCAGGCCATTCCAATGCCTGATTACTCTCTCTGGAAAGAAGTTTTTCTGACATCCAACTTAAATTTCCCCTGGCACAGCTGAAGCCCATGCCCCCTTGTCCTATTGCTGAGTGCCTGGGAGAAGAGACCAACCCCCACCTGGCCAGAACTTCCCTTCAGGTAGTTCTAGACAGTGATGAGGTCACCTCTGAGCCTCCTCTTCTCCAGGCTAAACAACCCCAGCTCCCTCAGCCTCTCCTCATAGGGTTTGTGCTCCAGTCCCTTCTATTCTGTCTGTCCTTTTGCCTATGCTCTCTTATTTTGATTTCTTTTGCCACCCATCTTTCATGCTGCCTTCCATGTAAAGCACTTTCTGTTCATCAGGTCTTCAGCGTCCCCAGCACGTTTGTTTAAACTATGACCAAGCGAGCATGCAATTGTACAGCACAACATCCAGCTCTTCTGATGTTCCAGTAGTGTTCATGATTCACCATTTGGGGGATTAGAGCGGAGTTCTTCATGAATTTATGAAGCACAAACCATTACAAAGACTCTATGCATACACACAGTGGCAAGCAGTTAAACATCCAGAAAGAAAAGCAGCCAGCAGGAATAATGGCAATAAAGAAATAGCAGCTTAGGTTTGAAGAAGAGCCATCATACATACAACTGATACTGAAACTAGAGAGCAAAAAGCAGGTGGGTGGTCCCAGTGGTGCTGTGGGTGCAAAAATGAATATACACTACCTGCCAGATGCCTGCTAGAGTAAAGGACCAATCTACACAATTCTCTCAGGAACATCTGGATTGTGATAATGTAGCATTGTAGCTTTTTGAGAGATTTACAATTTTTAATTAGTACACATTACAGCTAAAGTTTCAGCCTAGAATTAATCATTTTATTAGCAGATGTCTACAGCTTCCTACAAAACAGAACTTAAAAAGACACCCAACAACTTGCCTGAGTTTGAGATTTCAAAACTTTAAGTATATTTCTATGTTAATTACCTTAAAAAGAAAAATCCAGACATAAACCCATGGCACAGAAAACTCTCATTGGCAGTTACTGAGCTCTTGCCCACATTTTGAGGGGTTACAAGAAAAAGTACACACATAGCTTAGAATCTGTTGCTTAAGTAACTACCTGAAATCTTATATACACATTAACAGACCTATTTAATATGATAGAAAAATTCACTTAAACAACACTTGGTTTTCTGAATGCAGTGATGCAAAAAGTTTCAAAAATTCTCAAAGTACCAAGGTGCAGAACTACAAGACTTAAAAGACACTGCAAAGTGCTGCATCTCCAGGTACATAAGAATATGAGGAATATTCACAGATCTACACCAGAATAAAGTAAGGAACTGAAAATTAAAATAACTACAAGTTCAAGTTCCAACCTTGCTGCAATACATGTACGTATTTTTTGAGCTGGCTGGACATTTAAGAGCCTACACAAAAAGCAATGCCATGTGCCACAGGTTTACGTTAACACTGCTAATAAAGATTTTATTTCTCTATTTCACAGCATTTCTGTTTGTAAATTTGACTTACAGTGAAGATTATGTAGTTCTAAACTTACTTTTGAAGTTCATACCTAAAGGGTGTACAAGTCTCACTATAAATACGCTCAGCAGCAAATAAAAACAGCCCCAACAGCTTTCAGAAACACATCAATTCTTAACCAATCCATGGAGAAATAAATAGATGGTACAGCAGCATGATCCTGAGCTTGTTAAGTAACAAGGGCATTCATCAAAGTTGCATCACCAGTATTTATTTTCTCCAAGAAAACCCAACTAACTCATTTTTCTAGAGAATTATGAATAAGTAATAATTATCTTCATCAAAAAATGAGGGGAAGATAAGTACGTGTTTCTTCCTGAATTTATTTTCAACCTTTATTTTTTTAGATCAGAAAACAAAAGTATAACTATTTGCTTTCATAATTACTAGAATACAAAGAATATAAGTAAATACATAAAACATACCATATCTTGCAAGAGCTGCAGAATCTTCCTCTCTCAAATTCTAAAATGGACTTCTACAGTTCTTGTACCTATAATGCAAAACATTACAATTCAGTTTTTGCACCATGCTCCACATCAACCCGAAGCTCAATACAACTTGAAGACAATACATTGAAGAATGGCTATTCAGCTGGTCACAAGTCTGCAGCTAAAGGAAACAATCATAGAAGTTGGAAGCGACCTGCAAGGATCATTGCACCAACTGCCTGCTACTCACAGGACCACCTGAAACTGAACCATGTAACTTCCCCAACTAAATCATACTTCCTATAAAAACACACAACAGAAAACACACTTAATATGTTATGGAAACTACAAAAGCAGTAAGTTCATACACACAGTGTTCCCTATTCTTTCCCTTGTAGTGATACAATGGAATTTTACAATTCCATTCACCCAGCTCATTAGAAATACCCACTTCCTTTCTCCCTGCCACCCTTTTTTAACAACTGGCATTTACAGTAAGAAAAAAAAACACTTAAAAGACGTCACAGACAGAACTAAGTCTTTGTTCTGGATGCACAGAATTGCCACAGTTCACTAAGCTTTTCTATAAATTCTTCACTCTTGGAGAAGTCATAAATAACCAGGGACACATGACTAAAACATACTCCAAACACCTAAAAGCACAACCAGTTGCAGCAGAAAAAGCAACAGAAACAGACATATAGTCACATAACTGAGGAGAGAGATGTCAGAGACTCCCCAGCCCTGGAGGTGTTGAAGGCCAGGCTGGATGGAGCTCCTCAGTAACCTGATCTAGTGGAAGGTGTTCCTGCCTATGGCAGAAGGGGTTGGAACTAGAGGATCTTTAAGGTTCCTTCCAACCCAAACCATTCCCTGATTCTGTGAAATCTAGCAATTACTTTCCAAAAAGTTAGTCATTTGGCACAAAGTATCATATTTTTAATACTATGAAGATTTAATACATAATTTCTTGGTTTAAAAACTCTACTAAGAACAAACAAATCCAATGCAGCTGATTTAGACTGACCTCCAATATAGATTAGAGTTCCCATGAAGGGAACCCTGATTTGGTTACTTTAAGAGTAGATTCAGGTTTATCTTAAAAGACGTCAAACCACACAGAGCTCATCTAGTGCCAAGGGCCCAATTCTTTATCAGGGAAGTGAAATGGGGTGATCCTGGATCTAAGCACTAAGAGTTTTACACCATTTTTTGTATTTAAAAAAAGTTATACAGGGCACCCTACCTGTTTCATTAAACAAAATTGCTATTTTGACAAACAATTCTAATAGTTATGTAGCTTTCTGCAGAGTTAGGATTAACAAGTTAATGATACACAGCTGTACCACTAAAACATTACTGCCATTCAGAAGAAAAAAAGAAAAGTTTATCTGAACAATACGAAGCAGTAACTGATCATTTTCCTGTTCAGAGGTGGCACTTGCACTCCATATCAACAACAGAAATCCAGAATACCTTATATTCTACTGAAGAATAATTCTTCATTTACAGTGAGTCCATTAGACAAATTCAGGTAAAGGTATTCTGACAAATGTGACCAATATTTTCACATCTCGCATAGCAGGACTTCCATCTTAAACTTCAGTGTATGTATTTGTTCCTGTACACACACAGAGCAGTGTCATCTGTATAAAATCCTCTCATCCTCCTTTAAGGTACAAAAGCATCAATTTTCAGTGTGCACAGAGTAGGAGAGCACCAAGTACAGCACAAAAAAGTATCACAAATACATCTACCAGGGATCTTGTGAATATTGCCCAGCTATAGGGGAGAAGAAAACAATGGTTCCCAACATAACTGAAGTTGAGCAGGACAGTACAACTGACAGAGCAAACAAGACCACAAAGGAGGAGGTGTGAACAGGGGGTTTGCATAATAACATGCAGAAGAGCAAATAATTCCAGCAACACAAAATTGAAGTTCCTGGACTTCAAGTTCTCCTTCAATTCCTCCCCACCAGTTACCATGAAGGCAGAACACAGCTCAGCACTCTACTAAGAGCATTTGCTCAAAGGTTACATGACCAACAACCAAATGAAACAAGGATCTCTAATGCTTGTCTAAAAGGAATGAAAATTATTTCATGAAGTCAGATGTGCTTTCACATTCACCTTTAAAATATTTCTTAATTAGCACTAAGCCCCACCTGCCTAAAAAAAAATGCAAATGGCCAGTGTGACTAAAAGCTTGGCCAACACTATTGCTTCCGCTCGACATTAAAAAAATCTTGATCTGTCACATAACCAGAGTCAAAAGAATTGCTTGTTTACAACTATGTCATTCATTTTCAATAATAAAAAGAAATTTCAAGACACATTGGATTATAGTAACACAGACTGTAAGATACTGAATTAACGACACTACACAATTGCAAAATATTTAAAAAATTAATTCTACATTACAAAAAACACTTTGCAACTCTTATGTCTGGCTTGATAGACATCACAAAATAACCTCTATCAGGTGCTTAAATGATGTTTTCAACTTGTGTTTTTGGGTCATTGTGTTTGTCTATTTTTTTCAATAACTGTCATACAACAGGAACAGAAGAAAAAATTCTGAGAGCACAATCCAAGAAAATGGTAGGTATTTTACCTAGTGTTATAGATTTTCTAACACTATTTCAAATATTTAAGTCTAATCAAGAATAATTTTCTTCCGCAACTGACATTCTTAACATTAACCAAAATCACGTTTGCCAAATAAAAAACAAGTACTCATAAACACAGCTCTTTCAATAGTATTCAGGTTATAGGAATCATGCAAATGGGTATTTATCACAACCCTACTATGTAAAGGCTCAGACTTTGCAACCAAGAAACACCAGTGTTTCACAGAAGTGATACACTCTCTCAGGAATTCCCTTGTCCTTGAAATCTGATGGGATTTGCAGGTTGTGTGGACTCCTAAGTATGTATTTATATTGTATACAATAACCAAGTTTTGCTATAACAGATTAAACATACCTAGGTGCTGTTACTCAGCCAGTGTACATTAGTATTATACCTTGGACTCTCTAAAAATAAAATAGGGTGTATACACATTGTAAACCATAATACTCATCACCAAGACTTTGGACATGAGATTTTACTATGAAAAAAAGCAATCATTATCTGAATATAGCTTTACTAATGAGAAAGATGAAAAATTGTACTGGAAACAGAAATTCTGAGGCAGTGATAGACCTCTTCAGTACTATTCAGCTCGGCAAAAGTTTTGATTCCTTTTGCATGTGTATGGCCAAACTTTGAGAACGAAGCTTTGGGCAGGGCTCTCCTCACATGCCCTTCGAACCTGCACAGTGGATTTTTTAGGTGAGGCACAGCGTGCACAGAACTGGCCCCACCCTTTAAGTCCTGAGGTCCATCTGCCACGGCCGAGCGAGCTTGGACAGTGACAGGGAAGTCCTCGGGACTGTCACAGCACCCGGTACTAACCGGGGCTGACCCTGCTGAGCATCCGAGATCTGACAGGACGGGATGGCAGGGAGGCATTGAACTGCCAGGGGACGGTTCCACTGAGACTTGAACTCAGATCCCTGGGATTCAGAGTCCAGAGTGCTTTCCTGTACACCACGGGACTGTCCTTGGGATTGCTTTTAAGAAAATGAAAAATACCACACTGTAAAATAAAAAGATTTTAAGCATTAAAGCAGTCAGCTCAAACTCATGAATAAACATGCAAATAATGCAAAAGAAAAACTCATCTACATCTATGCTAGCCTTTCTTGAAGTATTTTGACCAACATCCCATTTCAGAAGCTCAGCTCCTTTAAGAGTCACTCCACCACCCTCTAACTCCCTGATCCTGCTGAACTGCAGCTGCTCCAGCCTGGGTCCCACAGAGCACACCAGAGCAGCAGCACACAAGTGGTGCCAAAGCCTGGCTGCCTGGGCAAGTCTGGTGTCTCTCGGCACCGGGCAAGCTCAGCAACATGATACTGACTGCTCTCGTGCCTCCCCTGCACACAGCTCCTAAAGGTAAGGGAGAGAGAGGACTGTTCATCATTCTAATCTCATTTCATCAGTTCTTTGGTAATGATTATCAAGGAAGAACAAGTCCTAAAAGGGGTCTGCCAAAGGAAGCAAAGACCATGGTCGTCTTGAAGGAGATGACCGAGGTAGAGCTCTAGGGGTGAAGCCAGTTCAAGACAGAAGTCCCATCACAGTTCTCACATGACACCATAATGAAAAGCAAACTGTGTGGAGCAATTGTTGCCAGACAGTCATGCAAAAACCGCAAACCCCAAACAGAGGTTCCATAATTTGCTGCTTGTGATCCTACTCGATGATGCACAGCCCACCAAGACCAAATTCCCCGTGGGTTTCAAAATACCCTACAGTTTTTGATCCACTTAAATTTTGTCTTCAGTTACTTAGCTCATAGCTTTGACATTTGGTCACACAAGGACTGAACATGAAATCACACGAAGGACAGGGAGGTGATTTGAGACAGGTACACAACTTCACCAAGGGTGTCTTGCCTGACCAACCGAGTGGCCTTCTATGATAGTGACTGCATCAGTGGACAAGGGAAGAGCTATTGATGCAGTCTATGTGGACTTGTATAAGGCCCTTGACATGGCCCCCCACAACACCCTTCACCCTAAATTGGAGAGATGTGGATTTAATGGTTGGACTCCTTGGTGGATGAGGAATTGATTGGATGGTCAATATGCAGAGGGTAGTGGTCAAAGGCTGAATGTTCATGTGGATGTCAGTGACCCGTGATCCCTCAGGGGTCCATACAGAGACCACTGTTTAGTATCTTCACCGACAGACAGTGGGAGTAAGTGCACCCTCAGCAAAGCTGTGTGGTGTGGCTGAGGTGCCTAATGAACAGGGACCTGGACAAGCTCAAGAAGTGGGTCCATGAAAACCTCATTCAACAAGGCCAAGTGCAAGATCCTGAACCTGGGTCAGGACCACCCCTGGTATCAATACTGTCTAGGGGATGAGGAAATAGACAGCTCTGCAGAGAAGGACTTGGAGATACTGGTAGCTGAAAGGCTGGACATGGACTGGCAATGTGCATTGGCAGACCAGTATGTATCCTGGGCTGTCAGCACGGTTGTAGGAGGGGCAAGTCCTGTCTGACCAACATGATCTCCTTTTATGGTCAGGGAACCCAGCTGGTGGATGAGGGGAAGGCTGTGGATTTAGTCTATGTGGACTTCAGTAAAGCCTTGGACGCTGTCTCCCGTAACATGTTCCTTGAAAAGCTTGCAGCCCATGGCTTGGAAAGGGCACTCTGTGCTGGGTTAGGAGCTGGAGGGTCGGGCCCAGAGAGTGCTGGTGAATGGAGCTGCATCCAGCTGGTGGCCGGTCACCAGTGGTGTTCCCCAGGGGTCTGTGTTGGGTCCAGTCCTGTTTAACATTTTTACTGATGATTTAGATAAGGGGATTGAGTCCATCATCAGCAAATTTTCAGATGACACCAAGTTGGGAGGAGTGTTGACCTGCTGGAAGGCAGGAGGGCTCTGCAGAGGGACCTGGATAGGCTGGAGAGATGGGCTGATTCCAATGGGATGACGTTCAATAAGGCCAAGTGCTGGGTCCTGCACTTTGGCCACAACAACCCCTTGCAGCGCTACAGGCTGGGCACAGAGTGGCTGGAGAGCAGCCAGGCAGAAAGGGACCTGGGGGTTTGGACTGACAGGAGGCTGAACATGAGCCAACAGTGTACCCAGGTGGCCAAGAAGGCCAGTGGCATCCTGGCCTGTGTCAGGAACAGTGTGGCCAGCAGGACCAGGGCAGTGATCCTTCCCCTGTATTCAGTGCTGCTGAGGCCACACCTTGAGTACTGTGTTCAGTTCTGGGCCCCTCAGTTCAGGAAAGAGATTGAGGTGCTGGAGCGGGTTCAGAGAAGAGCAACAAGGCTGGTGAAGGGACTGGAGCACAAGTCCTATGGGGAGAGGCTGAGGGAGCTGGGGTTGTTTAGCCTGGAGAAGAGGAGGCTCAGAGGTGACCTCATCACTGTCTAGAACTACCTGAAGGGAAGTTCTAACCAGGTGGGGGTTGGTCTCTTCTCCCAGGCACTCAGCAATAGGACAAGGGGGCACAGGCTCAAGCTCTGCCAGGGGAAATTTAAGCTGGATATTAGAAAGAAATTCTTCCCAGAGAGAGTAATCAGGCGTTGAAATGGCCTGCTCAGAGAGGTGGTGGATCCACGATCCCTGGAGGTTCTTGAGATGAGACTGGATGTGGCATTTAGTGCCATGATCGAGTAATCAAAGTGGTGTTGGATCAAGGGTTGGACTTGATGATCTCCGAGGTCTCTTCCAAACAAGTTGATTCTATAATTCTATGAAAAGCAGCAGGACCAGAAGGTTGAAGGAGCCAAGTCTGCCCTTCTCCACTCTTCTGAGACCCTACCTGGGGTACTGCATTCAGTTCTGGAGTTCTTAGCACAGAAAAGACATGGACCTGTTGAAGCAAGTACAGAGGAGGGCCACAAAAATGATCACAGGGCTGGAGTACCTCTCCTGTGAGGAAAGGCTGAGAGAGTTGGGGTTGTTTAGCCAGGAGAAGGACCTGGAGAGACCTGGCCATTCAATACTTATGGGGAGCTCACAGGAAAGATGAGGACAAACTTTTTGCAGGACAAGAAGTGATCATTTTTAACTGAAAAACGGGAAATGAGGACTAGATATAAGAAAGGAATTTTTAATGAGAGCGGCAAAACACTGGAACAGGTTGCCCAGAGAGGTGGGAGATGCCTCATCCCTGGAAACATTCAAGGTCAAGCTGGACAGTGCTCTGAGCAACCTGATCTAGTTGAAAATGTCCCTGCTTACTCCAAGGGGGTTGGAGTAGATGACATTTAAATGTCCCTTCCAACCCAAACTATTCCAAGACTATGGGAATAAAAAAGTAGTGCCCTTCCTATCAAGCAGTCAACTGATACACCAGTTGAAGTTTGTCCTCAACCATTACTCCTGTAATCCACCTCTGGGTGATAGTCCCACTTTTGATATACTACATAAGATAAGCATGAGTCTCAAAAGTAAACAATATTAGTATATGGAGTATGTTTTAGTTATTTGAATAGACTCACAGAGCAACACTTTTCAGTGAAAAGTACTGGGACAGCTACAATACTGTGAACACCCTTTCCAAGCCACCAGACTGAAAAAAAAGAGTTCAAACCTCTGCTTTGCTAACCAGAAGTTTCTGTTAAAACACGTATATTTCTGTTCTGAGGAAATGCAAGTTGCTTCAAAAGAAGCAGATTACCCCTCTTACCTATGACAGTGAAGTGAGGGTCCAGAGGGAAGCCACCCATTTAGATCCACTCAGCTGAACAACTACAGCTTCTCCTAATTCTTCACCACTCTGTAAAACATGGATAAAGAGCCATGCAGGATGGTCCTGGAAAGAGCACTGGTAAAGACTGACTTCCACCCCCTTCCTCCATTCATCAGTTTGCGTAATACAGGGAAGCAGGCTCAACCTATTAAAGTAAGTAAGAAGGAGTTAATGCTTCCTTGAAGAGATTCATTCATAAGAGTATTTCTGAGATAGAATACCACGGTAATATTTAATTTAAAATGTAATCTTGCACCCAGGAAGTTATTCTATCAATAAGTTCTGTCACTCCTACCCACAGGAAGGTGGAACTATTCAAAAATAGCAATTTAAAGTGCTATTTAGTCACATGTTACATGGCCAAACCTAGATCTCAACATTATTTGACTTTTTTTTTTGTATTTCTCCTGTGAGGTTATTTTCCTGAAGAAATGTGTCACCAGCTGGTGTACCTACTGAAGTGCTGCTTTGTTACAAAATGTTACCTTTAGACTATATTCTCTGACTTTCTGCTAACCAGCCAGGTATGTTACACACATTGCTGTTCACATGAAGCCTTTTTGCACACTTTTATTCATGTGCAGCACAGCCTTACGAGGCTGTCGGGCGCTGCCTGCAAATAGAAGTTAACACAGTAAATGCTGAGGTCGAAGTATTTAAGGTGACAAAATTAACTTCAAACGCTTCAAACACTGCTGTTGTCTCTGGGAGCCAACTATTTAGCAAAGCTTACAGCAAGCAGTCCACTGCGAGGGGAGGAAGGAGTATTTTTTAAGTAAAAAACATACTTTAGATTTTTTCATTACAGACCCTGTTAGCAAATGCATTAACCTTCTCCTTCCATGTACAGATCACAATTTGTTTAATGACAGAAAACTTTTCAAAACTGCTTCTCTACAGAACTATAAAACTACTTTAAATATACTGGATACTTCAAAAAAGTTGTAAAACATACTGCCTTTGTTTAAAAATCAATATCAATTCATTAATTGGAGTGAAGACCTGGCCCACAGTACCAGAAATGAAGACTGATGCTGGAAATGAGGTACATGCCTCGATACTTTATGAATTCTGTCCCCTTTTCCCTCAATTGCATGTTCTATTTTTAAGAATTAGTGGCTTTTATCTTCAGGTCTATGAATACACTGGTGTGGGGAGCAAGAAAGACATTTCCTGTGCTTAAAAATGATGAATTCTCTCTGGACAATCACTAAGTAAACTGAAACTAAAAGTGGCAGAGGGGCAAAAAATTCTTTTCTGCATAGCAAAATTAAGACAACGCATATTTACAAAAATGCAAATCACTAAATTAATTTCACAATGTGTCATATCATGTATTAGGCTAATTATTGTTTATAAAAATGTTATATGTTTAAATATGTTGACAATTAAACATGTTTATTACTTAAAACTCGACACAAAGACACTTCTACCCCCAATATTTATTTGGTTAAGTAGAATCTGTGAATTCAGAGAACTAGTGAAGACCATGTCAACAAGTGACATAATCATAAAGAAACATGCATGATTTTATACTGTGGTACATATGTCTTTCATACTTCTGAAAAATAAACTAAATCATATGAAAAAGGATCTGATTTATTTTCTCAAGTCAATTAGAACAGGGACAATCTCAAGGTGCTCTAACAGGCCGAGAACATCCCTCTATGTATTGAACATATACACCCAATTTTGAATTCCATTCACCAAAAAATCATTCTTTGCATGTTTTTAGGCAACAGTAGCAATGGAAAAAAAAAAGTCCAAAAGTTCTGCTTGCTACGGAAAAAAAGGATCAAACCCATACAAGTTTAGAGTTCTGGAGAGGACCTGGACTCAGAAATCCAAGCTTTGAAACACACTGCTGTGAAAAAGTCTCTGCTTTTTCAAGACTGACTTTTTCTACAGTCACAGAATAACCCAAAATGAACCCAAACAAATCAACCACTGATTTTGCCATCTAGCTTGGTGCTTTTATTTCTAAATTCTTGAGAGATACTAAGGACACTCCAGTAAGGAGAAACAGCAAACAGCTCTGTTAAGTAAAATGAACTTGTTAATTGCAGTAGGAAAGATGCTAAATTAAACAGCAAACATTTAGAATGGAATGGAAGGTATTTGTAAAAGAGACAAAAAGCATCTATAATATTGCGCAGAAATAATTTCAAGTAAAAGTATTTTTCAGTTTTGTAAGCCTAAGAAGTTTATTTTGAATGTCTAACAACACGGTGCAACTTAAGAGTGTGGCTTCTCCCTTAGCAGGGAATCTCTTTCTAACTGGATGCTATTTGCATGAATTAGGAACATAATCTTATCTTTCAGAGCTCTCCCTTTCAAACCAGTTAAAAAAAAAAAAAAGAAGAAAAAAGAAACTGACAATACAATCACGTAGGTCTTACTTCGTTAAGAAATCAAAGCTAAAATCAGGTACAATTTTCCACAGAGAAACTTTTTGCTACACACGCAAGAGGCACAGAAAACAGAAAATGAGAAGCCAATTTCTCACAGGGTCTCAGGTTTGCAGACTCCTGCTGAGGCAGGTAAGTTTCCATACAGAGGGATCATCCCTGAAGTGATGTGTAAGACACATGCTTTGTCTAAGAGTTAGAACATCAGACACACTACACAGAAGGAAACACAAACTAGTATTTCGATTAACTGAAGAAAAAAGGAGAAACTTCAAGTCCATAGACTACAGGCTCCTGCCACTTAAAGGAGAGTTGTGGAACATGTTTTGTTTCCCAAGTAGTAGTAACTTCTGAACGACCATAACACATCGTCTTAGACACCTGATTTACCCATCAACAGTGAATGATAACATCCTTTAAAATAAATACTGTTTAAAAACAGAAGCCCAGAAAGCCCTGCAGTCAAAAGCGACGGTTCACACGCACCAGCAAGGCTGCCTGCTCACAGGTGAGCAGACCCAACTCTTCACCCTGGGCAAGAGGTAACACGAGCGAGGGAGCAGACCCACTTTGTGGCGCAGGCCTTGCACAGTAATCAGAGACCCCCGCAGCACTTCCCGTTCCCGCAGCCGGCACAGAGCCGCCCTATAGCGGCGGAGCAGCCCCCGGCCCGAGAAACTGAGGCACGGCAGTCTGGGTTCACCCAAGGTCGCCCGGCGAGCCCGGTCCCTCTGTGGGGCGGGAGCAGCCCCGAGCCACCCGCTCGCAGGGCCTTCCCGCTGCTGGGAGCGCCGGGGCAGCCCCGCACCGCTGTGCCCCGCGGGGAGGGGGAGAGGACTCCCGGGGCCGCCGCCTCCCGCCCGCCTTCCCCACCCCGGCGGAGGGGAGCGGGCAGGGCCGCCTCCCTCCCGTGCAGGTCCGGCGTGAGCCGGGCGCCATCCCCGCTCGGGCCCACACCGACCTGTGCGCCGCGGCTGCTGCTCCGGGGCGCTCCCGCCGCAGCCGCCCGGGCTCATGCGGGGGCCGCGCCGCGCTCGGGGCCGGGCCGCGGGCGAGGAGGCGCCGCCGCCGCTGCCGGTAGCGCCGGAACCGCGGCCTGGCGGGGAGGGAGAGGCGGGCGGGCCGGGCTGGGCGGGAGCGTCGTCTCTTCCTGCTGCTGGTGCTGGTGCTGTGCCGGGCCGGGTCGCGCTCAGCGCGATCCCCGCGCCTCCATCTTGGGACAACGCGGATGTCGGCGCGGCGCAGGCTCGGGCTGGGGGCGGGCGGAGGGAGGCCCGGCCGAGTCCCGGCGTGCAGCGCGGGCGGGCGCGGGCGCGGCGGGGCTGGCGGCGCGGCCCGGCGCGGGGAGCGCAGGGAGGGCTCGGCCGCGCCCCCAGGCCTGAGCGCTGCGGCCGGCAGGGGGAGCCGGGGCAGCGCCTGCGCACCCGCGCGCGCGAGGCGGGGCCTGCCATATTGGAAGAGGGCAAAGAGGAGGCGAAGGGCCCCGGGCTTTCCCTCCTCCCTCCCTCTGACCGGCGCGCGGGGGGGTTGGGGGCGGGGCCGAGCGTGCGCTCGTGCTGCACAGATGGCCGGGGGTCGGGGGCAGACAGACACATACACACACACATACGCACTTACATGCACATACATGCAGACATACACACACTTGAATGCACATACATGCAGACACATACACGGGCACAGACACGTACAGAGTATTGTGTTCAGTTCTGGGCCCCTCAGTTCAGGAAAGATATTGAGGGGCTGGAGTGCGTCCAGAGAAGAGCAACAAGGCTGGTGAAGGGACTGGAGCACAAGTCCTGTGGGGAGAGGCTGAGGGAGCTGGGGTTGTTTAGCCTGGAGAAGAGAAGGTTCAGGGGAGACCTTATCACCCTCTACAACTACCTGAAAGGAGGTTGTAGCCAGGTGGGGATTGATTGGTCTCTTCTCTCAGGCATCCAACAGCAGGACAAAAGGGTTTAAGCTCTGCCAGGGCAGGTTTAGGTTGGATATCAGGAAGAAGTTCTTTACAGAAGGAGTGGTCAGGCATTGGAATGGCCTGCCCAGAGAGGTGGTGGATTCTCTGACCCTGGAGGTTTTTAAGGTGAGACTGGACGTGGTACTGAGTGCCATGCTCTAGTGATCAAAGTGGGGTTGGATTAAGGGTTGGACTTGATGATCTCAGAGGTCTCTTCCAACTCAACTGATTCTATGATTCTACAATATACATACATACATGGGCACACACATGCCCACACACATATCCATACATGCATATGTGTGCAGGTTGGCAGGCGCACATATGTACATATGCACACACGTAAACACACGTACAGACATATGCACACACATACAGACACATACACACACATGCACATATATGCACACACACCTACGTGTGCAAGTTGGTAGGCACACATGTACATATGTACACACATAAACATATACAGACATATGCACACACATGTACATATGTACACACATAAACATATACAGACATATGCACACACATGTACATATATACACACATAAACATATACAGACATATGCACACACATACAGGCACACATACATACACACACATATGCACACACATACAGGCACACATACATACACACACATATGCACACACATGTACATGTATGTGCATGAGTTGGCAGGCACATATATGTACATATGCACACAGACACACATACATACCCCCCACACATTCGTATGCACACACATGTACATTTACATATACATTTACATTTACATGTACATTTACATGTGTGAGTTGATAGGCACACATGTACATATGCACACACACATACATACATACACAGACATGCACACACACATACATGTATGTGTGTGAGTTGGCAGGCACACATATGTACATATGCACACACAGAGAGACATACCTGGGACATACACAAAAGCACACACATGTAGGAGGCACATGTGCAGGGTTGCACATGCCCATGTGCATACACAGGTGCCCTTGCATACATGCATGGAAATGCACGCCTTATGCACATGCAAATACGTGTGCATGCATGCTGGTACCCGGTGAGCATGCGGGCACACGTGTGTGCACACCCACATGCATACAGACCCTTACACACAGACACAGACACACAGACACACACACACACACACACACACACAGACAGACACACACACAGACACACACACAAACACACAGACACACACACGTGCCCAGCTATGCTCACAGCCATGGAAGCTGGTGCATAGCAAGGCGCCATCGCTGCCATGGAGAAGGACAGTGGCCACCACCACCTCCTCCCTGCCCTGGGCAGGTCCCCACTGAGCCCTGCTGCAGACTCCGGCCTGTCCGGCGGCCCCATGGCAGCCACCCAGGGTTTATTGGGTTCAGCCTGGGCAGGGAGCCAGGACCACCAGCAGCAGGGAGTGCTGGAAGAGGAACTGCCCATGACCTCTGGAGGGGATCCTGCTCCCAGGCCAAAAAACCAGGCCTGGCCTACCCTGCCCTGTGTGGACCCTTGGCAGGCAGGGGAGGAGAGGTCAGGGAGACCAAGAGCTGGGAAGTTTCCTTAACATGGGAAGAAGCCTGGCTGTCTCAGCCTGCAGTGGTGGGCCAGTGGGCAGAGGGCCACCACGGTGTGAATTTGAGTCACCAAAGGGCTGGTGTTACTCAAACCCAGCACCCTGCGGGGCACAAAAGGCAGAGGTGACAACAGGGCAGGAAGGATCAGGAAGTGAGGCCCAGGGATGCAGCTGGAAGAGTGGGCAAGAAACCCTCCATCTTGCACAGCCCAACCATCCTCTGCTACCACAAGCCCCCATGTTACAGGAGGAGAGAAGCAGCCAGCACTGGCCACCTCGCAGTGGGGTACTAGCTAGAAGAGCTCCAGCTCTCTGGGAAGTTGTGTCCTCCCTGCCCTGCCCTGCCCCAAAACCTTCATGCAGATGGAGTTGAGAGAAACCATGAGCCCTCCAAACCATGGCAGCAGAAGATGCTGGGGCTCTCCTGGCCGAGGGGGCTCAGACATCAGCCACCCTTGCCTGATGCCTGGCTCGCTTCTCTGCCCCTGGGAATAACTTTTCCATTGCCTCCTGGGACATTCCTCTCTCTCCCCTACTTACACCCAGGCCTATGTGTTGCAAGTACACTTTCTGCAGGGTTGTAAAAAAACAAGTAAAAGTTGCATTTTGGCAGGTTAGTGCTGAAAGCAGGTTGATAATTTCAAAATTGGGCAATGTGTGCAAAACTTGACATTTTGGAATATTGAATTTTAAAGATTCAAATATGTGGAGCTGCAAGCATAGAAGGGAGTAAGTAGAAAGAAAGAAAAGAGATCTGAATGTTTTTTAGGTTATCCCCTAATAAAAGGAATTAAATAGAGATGGTTCTATGGTGACAGAGAGCATGTTTTTTTTTTTTTGTTTTGTTTTCTTTTTAAAAGTATAAATTAGAAATAGGAGAAGTTCTCAAATGTTAGAATAAGCTGTTAAAACCATAAACATAAACTCTCAAAAATCTAATACTGAAGCCAAGTTCTGGGCCAGGAAATACATGTTTAAAAGACATGGATGCATGACAGTTTTTAGCAGAATTATGGAAGACCTAATATATGTGTTGCAGAGTAATAGCTGGTAAGACCAGGGGACTTAAAAAACATCATTACAAATCAGTGCAGAGAGTCCTGGTACTCAGAGAGAACATGGCTGGCAAATGTATAATTGTAATATTAGGACTGGGTGAAGTATTCTTGTATTTCAGTGTGGTCTGAAAGCAGGGTACATTGCTGTGCTCAGAGGGACATTGATAATCATCTAAAAATAATCACTGGAATGAACACAGCCTTCTGCATCTGGAGGCTCTCTCCCAAACAGTAGCAAAAATTGCCAACTTTTATGTATTAAAATTTGAGATTCAAGCCAAAGTTTGTGGTGCCATAAGGTTTCCTGTTACATCAGAAAGAGTAATGTTGAGAAAACTGGATCTGGAGGATGCACTGTCTTCCTGCTTTTCCCTTGCTCTGTTGTAGGTCCCACACGTCCTTATCTCCTGCTTGACTATAAGGATGCTGTGGGGAAGCATGTCACAATCTAAGTCCGGCTAAACAACATCATCTGGTCTCCTCTTACCTAAACAGCCAGTCCTTTCATCACAGCTCAGGCATTATTTCCTTTTGGTATACCTATGCTGGCTGTTCCCAGTCACCTTCTTGCTCTTACTGAGTCCGGAGTTTCAGATGAAGCCAGTCATATTCTCCTTGATATGTGTCACAGGTTTTCATCTGAGTAAATCAATGCAATTGTGAGGGAGAGGCAGATGATAGCAGATGGAGGAGATGCCCAGGATGGATTAAGCTGATGTGTATGCTGGGGTTTATTTATTGCACTGTCTGGATGCAGAAGGATGGGAAGGAAAGTCCTCTGAATAGGACACAGGTATGAAAAGACTCAGCCTTCCTTCTCTTTTAAGAATGTGTGAGACAAGTCACATTGGCAGTGGACATGCAAAGAATGATACGCTAAGGAATATACCCAGAACAAATTGCATTATAACAGTGTTGCATGGATTGCCAAACTGCATGATGGGTTTTGCTTGGATTCTGCTAGAGATAGGTTCATTCCTGTTTTGGAGGAAATACTGAATCACTTTCAGGTTTTATTGCATGTACTTGCACCTTTTTTTTACTTTGAGGTAGCTTGACTAACCATAGGCTAACCGTGGCCATTGATAGGCCCAACTTCTCCGGGGACACCCCCTTGTCGCGGGGGAGAAGCTTGTGCGCCCTCATGAGGTTGAGAGCTATGCTGGAGGTGGTTTGTGCCGCCGGTAGGGTCTCCCATGTCAGACAGGTCTCTGCTGAAGGGTCAGACAAAGTGTGTCCAGGGGCAGTATGGGCTCTCTAGCCCTCTGGCAGCCATCCTAGGAGAGGGACAACTCCAACCCCAAACCCAGGCAGATGGAGCTTGTTTAGCCCTGTAAGGCCATCCATCTAAGAGAAGGATACTCTAACCAAACCTATGTCCTGAGGTATTCGCTGTCACCGTCCAAGCTCGCTAGGCCGTGGCAGATGAACTTTAGGAGTAAAGGGTGGGGCCAGTTCTGCGCATGCTGTGCCTCACCTAAAAAATCCATTGTGCAGGCTTGAAGGGTTCACTCACATTGCAAAGCCCTGTAGCGACAGGTGAGGGTTGAAAACGGCAGGTGATAGGAAGCAGCTGGAAGCCGCAGACCCAACCCTGCATGCAGGCGGTTCAGGATATGGGTCATTAGAGACTTGACCCCGGAGATGACAGTCTCTTGCGGCAGCATCCTGAACGACCAAGCAGCCTTTTCTAGGGACAGCACTGCTTGCTCCACACGGAGAGGGGCCTAGCAAAGGTGGCCTAAACAAAGCTCATCTCCACACCCGGTTGGATAACTGCGGCCAACCGGCATCTTCCATGCAGTCAAACAAAAACAAAGAGATTTCAAAGGCATACACCTGCCTGCAAAGGTGTGCTCAAACTAACACTCGAATGTTGGAACATCACAACCATGCTTGATACTGGGGATAGTGGATGTCTTGAGCGTCGTTCTGCTCTAATTGCCCACGAACTGTCACGGCTCAACATTGACATTGCTGCTCTCAGTGAAGTTTGTCTTCATGAGGAAGGCAGCCTTAAAGAACATGGTGCTGGCTACACACTCTACTGGTCAGGCAAACCCAAAACCGAAAGACACCTTTCAGGAGTTGGCTTCATGATTAAACACTCCATTGCCTCCAAACTTGAAAATCTGCTGACAGATCATTCTGATCGCATTATGTCCTTACGCCTCCCTCTACACAACAAGCAACATGTTGTTCTTTTTAGCGTATATGCCCCAACTCTCCAAGCTGACCCAGTGGAAAAAGACAAATTCTACACAGACCTGCGCCACCTCACCCAAAATGTTCCTGCAGATGATAAGATCATAATCCTTGGTGACTTCAATGTCAGAGTAGGTAAGAATTCTGAGGCCTGGAAAGGAGTCCTGGGCAAGCATGGCGTTGGAAACTGCAACGACAACGGACGCCTCCTGCTAGAGTATTGCGCAGAACAGCAGCTCACCATCACCAACACTATCTTTCAACAGAGAGACAGCCTGAAGACAACCTGGATGCATCCTCGATCCAAGCACTGGCACCTCATTGACTATATCTTAGTACAACAGAGAAGTGTCAGTGATGTCCGTCATACTCGAGTGATGCTGAGTGCAGAATGTCAAACAGACCACCGCCTTGTGTGCTGCAAACTTAACCTCCACTTCAAGCCCAAACCTAAGAGAGGCGGCATTCCAAGGAGGGGGCTCCAAGTCAGCCATCTTCAAACAGCCACAGTGAGAGACAGCTTTCAGGGAAACCTTCAAACTAGACTTAAAGATAATCCCATAGATCCCTCTCCTGAAGCGCTTTGGCAACATATTAAAAGTTGCATCCTGCAGTCCTCTGAAGAGTCCCTAGGGTTCTCCTCCAAGAAAAACAAAGATTGGTTTGATGAGAACAATCAAGAGATCCAGGAATTGCTGAAGAAGAAGAGAACTGCTCATCAAGCACACCTTGCTCAGCCATCTTGCCGTATAAAAAAAGCCGCCTTTTGTCTTGCATGCAGCAAGCTCCAACAGAAACTTCGAGACATCCAGAACAAATGGTGGCTTGACCTAGCAGAAAAGACACAACTATGCGCAGATTTGGGTGACCAAAGAGGATTCTATGAGGCCCTGAAAGCAGTGTACGGACCCACACACCAGGTTCAAAGCCCCCTACTCAGTGCAGATGGTCAAATGCTTCTAACAGATAAAACCTCCATCCTGAACCGATGGTCTGAGCACTTTCAGACTCTCTTCAGTGCCAACCATGTAGTCCAAGGCTCAGCAATTCAGCACATTACACAACAACCGGTGAAACATGAGTTGGATGCAGCCCCTACTATGGGAGAGATACTCAAGGCCATACAACAGATGAAAACTGGCAAGGCAGCTGGGGTCGATGAAATTCCACCTGAAATCTGGAAGCATAGAGGTCAAGCACTCCATGCCAAATTCCACGAGCTTGTTGTGCGTTGCTGGGAACAAGGCAAACTACCATCAGATCTTCATGACACAGTCATCATCACCCTCTACAAGAAGAAAGGAGAAAAATCAGACTGCTCAAATTACCGAGGTATTACTTTGCTCTCCATTGCTGGTAAAATCCTTGCAAGAATACTTCTGAACAGATTAGTACCCACTATTGCAGAAGATCTTCTACCTGAAAGCCAGTGTGGTTTCAGAGCCAATAGGAGCACCGCAGACATGGTGTTTGTTCTCAGACAACTGCAAGAGAAGTGTAGGGAACAGAACAAAGGTCTCTATGTAACCTTTGTTGACCTCACCAAAGCTTTCGACACTGTGAGCAGAAAAGGCCTGTGGCAGATCTTGGAACGTTTAGGATGTCCCCCCAAGTTCCTCAAAATGATCATCCTGCTACATGAGGATCAGCGTGGACAAGTCAGATATGGCGATGCACTCTCTGAGCCCTTTCCAATAACCAATGGTGTGAAACAAGGTTGCGTTCTTGCACCAGCTCTATTCACAACCTTCTTCAGCATGATGCTCCAAAGAGCCACAGCAGACCTCGATGAAGAAAACGGCATCTACATCCGATATTGTACCGATGGAAGCCTATTCAACCTAAGGCGACTGAAGGCCCACACCAAGAGCCTGAATCACCTTGTCCGTGAGCTGCTTGTTGCTGATGATGCTGCCCTCGTTGCTTGCACAGAAGCAGCTCTGCAGCGCTTAACATCCTGCTTTGCAGAGGCTGCTGAGCTTTGTGGGCTGGAAGTCAGCCTGAAGAAGACGGAAGCTCTCTACCAACCTGCACCTCAAGAAGTCTTCCATCATCCTCACATCACCATAGGCAATTCAGAGCTTAAGTCAGTCCAGCAGTTCACCTATCTGGGAAGTATCATTTCCTCAGACGGTAAGATTGACAAAGAGATAGACAACAGGCTAGCAAAGGCATACAAAGCCTTCGGAAAACTCCATAAAAGAGTCTGGTCCAATAAACACCTGAAGAAAAGTACAAAGATTAGTGTCTACAGAGCCATTGTACTGTCTACTCTTTTATATGGGTCTGAATCCTGGGTCATCTACCGCCACCACCTGCGGCTTCTCGAACGCTTCCATCAGCGCTGCCTCCGTTCAATCCTAAACATCCACTGGTCTGATTACGTGCCCAATGTGTCTGTTCTTGAACAGGCAGGGGTCAGCAGTATCGAGGCCATGCTGATGAGAACACAGCTGTGCTGGGCAGGGCACGTCTCCAGGATGGAGGATCACCGCCTTCCAAAGATTGTGCTCTATGGTGAACTCGCCACTGGCTGCCCCAAGAGAGGAGCCCCGAAGAAGAGATACAAGGACTCCCTGAAACAACAGCTCAGCCTTGGCCATATTGACTGCCACCACGGGTCCACTCTGGCCTCCAATCGGGATTCATGGAGACACACCATTCACGACGCTGCTGCTTCCTTTGAGAATGCACGGAGAGTCAGTCTTGAGGAGGAAAGACAACGCAGAAAGAACCGTTCCTTGCCAATGTCACCTAGGGAGACGTTCTGCTGTGCCTTCTGTGACCGGACCTGCCTATCTCGTATCGGCCTTTTTAGCCACCAGCACGCTTGCAGCAAGCGTGGGTGGTGCCCTTCTCAAATCTTCATTCGCGAAGCCTAGCCATGATGATGATGATGATGATGATGATGATAGGCCCAAGCTGCTTTTCCTACAATGGGGATAATTGTACTTTCCTGCCTCATTTAAGTGTGTTACATATTCTGGAGTACTTAGATGTTAGGGTACAGAAATGCTTCTGCTGCCATGAGTGCTTTCAGTTACTTTACACTGGTGTAGCCAGCTGCTGGAAAGCAACAGGATCTGCCCAGCTGAGCAGGCTCTGAATTTGGAGAAATCTGATTAGAATTCCTAATGGAAAAGCTACCACTCCTGCCCTGCTTCCCCATTAATCCCTGCAGCTCTAGGGCCTCAGTATGGACTGCAGCTGAGGAGGACAAAGGGTTTGACTGTATTTTGCAGTGATCCCCTCAAGTGACCAGACTGTAGTGAGATGCTCCAATTACATGAGTGAAATAGCGATTGTTAAGAAAGTAAAAAAACCCCAAACAATTGTAGCTAATAATCTGGTCACTAAGTAGAAGTCCTGCAGAAAATCTAGTCTCAGCATCTTAACATTTGGAAACAAGTGAGAGTTTTTTAACTGCTGAAGGAACAAATGCGACTTCCTGATACACAAGGTCCATGGAATAGGCAGTGTTTTCCAGCTGGAGGAAAAGAACATTAAAATATAGAATCCCAACCTCCTTCACTATTTGCAGGAGAAATGCCATTGTGAATCATGTCTGCTGCATATTAATTTAGGTAATGTTGATGTTTCACTTCAGAGCTTTGTAGCAAATAGTTTCCTCTGGAGAAATCTTTGTAAATACACAAAAAGCACTGTGTGTGTCCTGTTCTCATGTAATTTGAAAACCCCAACACAAATGCCCTGATAATACCTTTTCTTTTGGTGTTGATTTCAAATAATTATGTGAGTGAAAATTAAATAGTGAAGCTCTGTAAGTGTATTCCCTTAGATGATAAGTGTTTTGAGCTTTTGTGAGCCAAGCCAAATGCTTCTGCTCACTGATAGCTGAAGCCTCAATGGATCCCTCCACAGATAAAAAGATATGGGAGGCAAAAAGTTCATCAGGAACACAAGGAAATACTGAAGTTCTGAGTTAGAGCTTTGCTTTGGCAACTGGGAGATAAAATAGTCCCTTTCTGTGGGCATTTCTGAGTCCTGAAAAGCATACTTGTTCTCCCCTTTCTCCACATGAGGAGATGAACTGGTCTACTAGGTAAGTTGTGATGTGGAGGTTCATGTTGTCTTGAAGCAGCTCCCATTTCTGGCCTGAAGACTTATCTCAATCGAGTGAAATTGTTTCAGTTCCTCCCTGCGAGTGAAGGAGGTTTCACTGTGCATTTTGTTGAAAGAAGATGGTTGAGTAGAATCGTGTTTTCCTGAGTGCTTTGCCCAGCCCAGTGGCCTCCGGAAGGAAACACAGTGAAAGGAGAAGCAGCTCACGTGCACCCCTTCCTCTCCAAGTCTTGTGTACCATCGTTCCACTGGCCTTGCACTTACCTCCTCCAGACTTCTTGAAGGAGCAGAATATAGACATTTTTGTTCTTTCCGGTGGGGTGGGGGAGTTAGTGGTTTGCTTCAGGTCTTCGTGATTATTTCCTTTGCTCACCTGTGCAGATAAACTGAAAATGCTCTCTCTTTTAGGCCATTGTGAATTCTTTCCAGTTCTGTGCCTTGAGAATGGCAGCACTGCAGGGATTTTCAACCCTTTTTTTTTCACCTTCCTGCTCTCCGCTGTGCTGTATCAATGCAGTTTTCTACATTCACAGCCTGGCCCTGGTTCCTGACATGTCTGGTTTCAGAAAGAAGTCTTGAGCAGTTGCTGTATCTGTGAAAGATGCTTTGGAGCAATGTTTTGTTTCCTCAGAGATTTCATGGGGGCATGCTGGTATGTTCTGCATCTCGCAGCACAGCTGAGACTGCCTTACATTACTCAGCTGTGCAGGTTTGGGTTGGCCTTGTTTTGGTGCTAGTAGAGGAGCCTGACTGACAGCTGTTTTTCTGACCACATGCCTACCTTATTTTTTGTAGATATATATATATGTAGAAGTCTGACTTGCTGAGCAGAGCAGAATGGCTTTGTGCAATTAATGTGACATGCTTAATAATGCTTGGAAGGGTGCAGGCATCTGCATTTATCAACCTGCCACAGCCAAAAAAAAAAATCTGACAAGCAATCCCAGCACAAACACAGCACATGTTTTTCTAAAAAGGAGACTGCACAGTGCCCAGTGGAAGTGTTGCTTTTGAGATTAAACACTTTATATTTCCAAGAGAAACTTGTATTATGCCAGAAACTCACTTTATCCTTGGGTTATCCTACACAGTGACAAATTCAATTTATGACTTTTTTTATTTCTTTGGCATTTTAATGTCATAATTACTTCCCTATTAAACAGCTCATTCCTTGAATACAGAATATGGTTTGGCTATTAGCATTGCAGTGGCACTTGGTGAAATCAGGTTTAACCAGCTCTCCATAATTTTTCCAGTCAATAAATGGTTTTTAAAAGGTCATCATGACATAATTGAAAAGTTGAAGGCTCATATAATTAGCATCAATATGCAGCTTTCCACTTCCAGCATTTTATACAGCTGCTTTACTAATACTGTTGTCTAGAGAGGTTTTAATTTGAAAAGGAGGGCACTCCCGAGAGGTGTGTGCATGAAAATCAGACCTTATTTATCTTGAGAAGAAAAAGCATCAGCTGCAGCGTCAACGTCTCTTGTCTTGGGTGAGAGAAGATGTTAGAAGCCCATCTCTGCTCCTTTCCTCGGCAGCAGCACTCATTTTACTGTAAATGTTGCAGCTGCAGAGACCTTCTGTAGCTATTAGGAGCTAACCTGCAGTATGACCTTCCTCAAAAGGCAGAATGTACAACTAACAACATTTCTTCATCAGTGTATAAACACCATATGCTTGGCTGGCTGCCCTTTGCGGGAAAACAAGAGGAAATGGGGGAGAAGATGGAGTGTTGAAACTGCTTCACATGCTTTGTCACAGTGAATTGCCTGGTTTTAGTATTAGGTGGAAATTTAATTGCTCTGTTTTGTTTCTTGCTCCCTGCCTTACTTAAAAGGAGCATCAAAGAAGGGGGAAGAAGGACAAGGATGTGGGAGGCATTGGTCATCAAAGAAGAAGGTAGCTGGGAAGAAGGAGATGAAAATGTTAATTTATTACCAAAGTGGGGGTGAATCGTATTTGATCCCAGAGGTTAAAAATACTGTGGTTTTCTTGCCTCCTGAGGCAAGCACCATCAACAATGTTGAGCTCACCACAGAAATGTAGAATTGAGAGATGCCCTACAGATAAAGTTTTATGCTTGGGGTCCTGCTAGAATGCCTTGGAATCTGACCCATGTACCTGAATTGCCTTTCTGTGGAAACTACTATATAATTTCTGTGTCAGCACCGTGTGACATTGGCACGTGGCTGTGCCACAGTTCTTGACCCCAGAACCGAAATATACTTTGGACTGGTAATACCCATATTGCAGAAGAGATCACCCAGGTTGTTATATACCCAGAAATTGCATTCAATAAGTGTTTGATCTGGAAAAGCATTGAACATCTATCGCATTCTTGTCAAACCATCACTGCTGAAACATAGATCTGTGCTAAGGGGTCCTCTTTGCATTTGTTTCAGTTTTGCTTTCTCAATTTTACATTTTGTAATATTAGAACATAATACTTTCTGTCCAGCATGTGGAAGAAATACAGCTATTTTCATTGAGGAAGTGAAATCCTAAGTGGCAGAGGAAAATCCACTTGAGATACGTGGGACTTTTTCCTGAATAAGCACTGAAATGTTTGGCCCTAGGGATGGAACTAGACCTTGGAGTTTTACCAAGGTACATCGAAGATCCTTGTTCCCATTGCTTTTCTCTTTCAAATATGATAACTTGAGCTGTCTGAATGCAGGACTCATTCAAACTAAAAATATGTATCTTTTAAAGCAGTATCTTCCTTCTCTGGTCTCTCAGGAAGCCTGCTCAGGTATGAAACAAAAGTATTGCTTTTGGTACGAATTTTCTAGCCTGGTGTTTAATCTGTGTAAACTGTGAAATACTGATTTTACTTTCCTTGTATGGAAAAGGCCAAGCTTGTGAGTGAATGATTGTGTTGCTGAAGATCTGATAAGCTTCTTTGAACTAGTTCCTTTACAGTATTCATTTATTGTAGGTACCTGAAAATACAAATGAGTTACTTCACATTCTTTAGGGACATTGAAGAAGAAATATAGAGCTCTTAATGCACTTGAGAAGCAGATTCAATCAGATACAATAAATGTTATTGTGACTTCTTTTCAGGTTTTCATTTGTAAGTCTAAATGTTCCCTGGCAGCCTTGCAATTGTGGAAAAAATACTTAGAAAAAAAATCACAGATCAGATGTGATTCTGTGCCCAGGGATTATTCTGTAACCCTGACAGGCTGAACTGACACTGCCTTTGTAGAAGGAATCTACATGTAAGTGCTTCTGTGCTTTTCCACAAGTGACATCTGATTTAAGAAGTACTTCACCTTGTATCGTCACGCTTCTAGAGAGAATATTGAAAATGAATACAATCTCATGCTTGTAAATTAAACAGAGTTGATGTCACTGCAGACTTAAAGGTATTGTAAAGTTGAATGAGTACTCACAACGGAAGTAAGACCCTTGTATGATGTGGATTCTGTAACATGGTGTCATCTTCTGGCTTTCAGTTTCTTGTACTTACTGTATGAGCAAGACTGAATGCTGTTTGTTATTTAGGACATCCTATCTGTAATGACCATAGGGGAGTTGAAAAGGTACGGTTAATTTTAAATTGGTCTGCTGTTAGAGCCAAAGTCATAAGAATTGCTTCTTTGAGACTCAATTCTAAACTTCTGTGTTAGATTGGAAAATTCTCCTTGAAGGTACAAATTACCTTCTCCAGTTGAAGTGAACAGTTGGAAACAGGTGAAGAATTGGTCCCTCAGAATGAGGGAAATATAGTAAGGTGCAATGTATAGGATGGGAAGGTTATCTTTTATTAAAATATCTGCACTGCCCTGTAGCCTGTTGTTAGTAAGACAGGCATATTACACTCCAGAAGGAATATCCTTCAGTTTTCATTTTATACTTTTGGTTAATTCCATGCTTACAGTTACTGTTATGCTCTCCACTCTTCAGTTAAAGAAATGAGCTCCTAAATGTAGCAAGTAGCACCTCACTTTTGTTGGAGGTTTTTATCCTTCTCCATAAAAACACTCCTACTGAACCTGAAAGCAAGATTTACATTAAAAAAGTCTTTATCCTTAGAGTAAATACCATGGTTTGATTTCTCTGCCAAGGCTCCAGGTTTTGCAAAACTTAGTTATATGAATGTAGGAACCTCAGCAAAGAGTTGTATAGTATAGTAAATGCTTGCAATCATTTATGAACTGGGATTAGAATTGTAGAATTATTTCTAATACTGTGATGCTTGTAATCCTGTAAATAGTATTTTCATACAGTGTGTCATATGCTTAATGACTAATTAAGACATAGCTTGCTAAAACACTAGCTATCTTGCATAAATAAGTTTTTTTTGTCTTCCAGAAAATTATGGCAAATCTGTGAACTGAAAGTAGCTAACAATAATATCAAAGTTAGTGTCAACACACTCAGGGCTAGATCTGAGCTCTGAAGTTTAACACTAAGTGAAGTTCTGATCCTCAATCTCACTCTAACAATGTGCAAATACGAGTAAGGAACACATAAGGATCAACAGCTCTATACTTCACACTGAACTTTCCTTATGTGTTGCTTTTCACTGGAGTAGAGTTAATTTTCTTCATGGTGGTTAGTGTGGGGCTGTGTTTTGGATTTGTGCTGAACACAGTGGTGATAGTATAATGATATTTTTGTTATTACAGGGCTTACACAGAGCCAAGGCCTTTTCTGCTTTCTGTGCTGCCACACGGTCAAGGATGCTGAGGGTGCATAGGAAGCTGGGAGGAGACACAGCCAGGACAGCTGACCCTAACTGACCAAAGGGATATTCCATACCATATGACATCACTCTCAGTAAAGGTGGGGGGAAGAAGGAGGAAGGGGGGAATGTTTGGAGTGATGATGTTTGTCTTCCCAAGTGGCTGTTAGATTTGATGAGACCCTGCTCTCCTGGCATTGGCTGAAAATCTGCCTGTCTCTGGGAAGCAGTGAATTAATTCTCTGTTTTGTCTTGATTTCGTGTACAGCTTTTGCTTTCCCTGTTAAACTGTCTTTGTCTCAACCCATGAGTTTTCTGGCTTTTACCCCTCTGATTCTTTCCTTGATTCTGCTGGTGAGGGAGCAAGTGAGTGACTGTGTGGGACTTGGCTGCTGGCTGGGCTTAAACCATGACACACCTTACAAGAAAACACCTCTCATGCCATCCTCCACAGGACATCATAAGATGCCATCACAAGCACAGAGGGCATGGAACCTTTATCTTCCTTGTGCAGACACATGCTTGTGGTGAATGAGAAATGGTGAGGCCACCTCACAGAACTGACTCCTCTTGATGATTCCTTTGTGCTCATATTTCAGTTTCAACTCTCTTACATTATAAATAAATAAATATATACCTAGTACAAGAGAAGCCACTTTCCACATTGTTTATGCTACAGACTACATGAAAGTCATGTGAATGATGCAATATTTGAACTGCGAGATCTTTTACATTACAGTTACATTAAGCAACATCCTAAATTAGTCTTTCCTGACGTACTTGAGCAAATAATTCTCTTGTATACAGAAATCATGATTTGTCTCATTTTTTAATGTGTGTTGCTAGTGGTGGTTGATCTAGAAAGTATTTTTTTCTCTAGCTTTTGTGTTTGTATTTATGTGTGTGTGAGTGGGCACATTGATGTAGGGAAAAGCAAGGCAAATATATGATAAAGGCTAAAATGTGAAAAGTTTGTTTTGGGGTATTAAACATACCAAAACATATTGGGATATCATACACCTACACTTAGACCATGTTTATTATCCTGATGATGAATTGGTAGGAAAATAACAGTGGCTTATTTTTAATTGAAAAAAAAATTGCAGGATTTGAATGAATCCACATACTCTTAAAGTAAAATGGGGATAACTAGGATCAGTAGGTAATTGTCAGTCAATAGGTACATTGTCAATCTAAATGGGTGTTCATAAGGAATGACATTACTGATAAGACCCTCATGTGCTGTAGATTCTACATCAATGGTTATCTCTGTGTAGTCTGCTGTGTTACATTTTCTTCTTTTTACCATTTGAGGGAGACTACATGTTTGAAAAGATGTGTGATGTTGTTAAGTTTGTGGCTGTGAAAATGTTTTCAGTCAAGGCAGCATAGATAAAAGAGCTGCAGGGAAAGCATCAGGGAGGGATGTCCTTGCTCCACGGGTGCTGGCAGGGGATTATTGAAACAGCTGCTCCCTGGAAGTTTATGCCGTGTTCTGGTAGCTGCAAAGAGTGATGATTGCTGTAGGGCTGGCTGTGAAAAACTGAATTTTATCTGTCGATAAAGCAGTTATAAAGGTACTGTATGCACTGCCATCACAATACTAATTTTTTATCCCTTTGGGAAAATACAGTGAGAGGCTTTTAACAGCCTCTGTTGTTCCCAGAGAAGGTCACACAAGGCAGGTTTTGCAGGTTCGTTCCTTTGTACTGCTCTTTGCAAGAAAAGGGATTGTAATATGGGGAAATCTTTCTGTAGACTCAAATTCCCTTTCAACAATCTTGTTATTTCAGTTCTGAAACCTGACTTATCATATATAAATAATTAACACCATTAAGATCGTGTCATTTCAGTAGTGTTCCTTGCAATGGTCTTGTGATACTGCTTTCCCCCTACTCAATTTCAGCTGGAATTTCAACTTCCATTTATATTGTAGGAATGTGGTTAAAATCAATATGATAATTAGCTTTATTACTTTAGTTTTTTACTTGATGCATCTGTAGAAGACCTCCAGATACACTTAACGCAGATACAAAAGGAGTAGCAAAGTTAAGTATCACATGTAAGCAAGTATGAGCTAAAGGACCAAAATACCCTTTAAGTTCTGTGGTCTTCTCAATAACACTCTGGAAATGGTCTAGTTAAACAACTAACTATCCTCAAAACATCCTCTGAAGTTGTTTAAACTTGGCCTTTGACAGGGAAAGTGAGTTTGAATGCTATATCCCCTGACACATGAGACGAGACATCTATGGGGTGATCGTGAGAATGGCTCTGAACTGTGGTGCCTGCACCTTGACAGCACATTAGGGAGAGAGGCAGCACCATCACTCCTTCCACACAGTCTGCCCTGATTTCCACCAGAAGAAAGCCTGTAAGAAACTCAAGGAAGAATCTAGGTAGCCTCCATCAGCTGCCCCATCTGGACATCAAGGGACCCAAACTCTGGGGCACAGTGCAGAAGCCATTGCATTTGCCCCATAGTCCTTGAGCTGATGAATTACTAGGCTAAAAGTACCTAGTACTGGATTTGGACCAGAGAACTGAATTTGGAAGTCAATGGAGTTTATGCAACATCGTAGTCGTGTGGCCTCAGGGGATAAACCTGGATGTGCTGCTGCCTGAGATCTGCGTTGCACAGAGTAACAGCACTTGGGGAATCATAGCAAAGTTCACACCTCCAAGAGGGGCTTCGAGTTCCTTAGCCAGCTGGACAGGCAGAAACATCCCCTGCTACTACTGCAAGCAATCACATCGCAACAATGTGGGATCCAAGCAGGGGACTTTACATTTGAGAGTCAAATTCTTGAGGGAACGTAAAATGGCCCCCTCATGTTTTCTGTCCTAGGGAAGAGATGAGGCATCCTCACTGCAGAGAGTTATGCACTGAGCAGGGATGGGATTTTTCAGTACTGACCTAATAACTTTCTTACTGGTGTTATGTAGAACAGAAGTGGGACAGAGCTAACCATTTAGTGCAGCTATTTAAGTAAATGGTGCAGGTAACACCTCATGTGTGAAACTTGCAGGAAGTCCCAGGGCACCAGGGTGGATGTCTGAGGCACAGGGAGGGGGTGTCACAGAAAAGGAGTTTCCTTCTCAGCTCTCCTGACTTTTGTTCTCAAAGATTTACGATAGATTTTACCAGGATGAACCAAGTGGCTTTTCCCGGCTGCGTCCTGTAGGTCTAATGGTGCCCAAACTCAATGACCTTTAACATTAGGCTTTAAATCTTTTAATGTGGTGATTAAACATGACAGGGATTAAGTCCTTGCCCAATAGCAGCTCACCTGGCTGCCTTGCCAGTTAGATACAAAGCACAAAGCCAAATGCTCTTAAGCGTCCAAGCATACAGCAGTTTCAAAATGTAGCAAGCCCCATCATGTCTTGTGATTAGGAAGCATTTCTTTTTTATTGAAGATAGAGTGGAACAAAATGATGATAAAAAGAAAGACATCCAGACCAAAAGAAATAGATTGTGGACAAAGGTTAGAAATGCAAGGGTTTTATCCTACCTGTTTATATATATATATATGTGTGTGTGTATCTGTGTGTGTGTGTGTCTGTGTGTGTATGTGTGTGCATATCTATCTATCTATCTATCTATCTATCTATCTATCTATCTATCTATCTATCTATCTATCTGTGGTTTACGTATATTTATGAGGTACCTAGTCTCATGGAAAAGGAACTTGCAATTTCGTAATTTCCTCAAGTATCCAGGCAAGAGACTAAATTACTCATATAAAGGAAATCAAACAGAGTTTAACACACAAACCTTTATCGAATAAAAACATTCTTCTGGTTGCCAAGTCACCTAAAAATCTTTCAGAAAATATCAGAAAGGAACTATAAGTGGGAACCATAGAGCCTTTAATTATTCCAACACATGGTATATTTATTCTTTCATGATTTTTGCCTCAGTATGTTTTTTTCGCCTCATCATTTTATGTGGGTTTTAAGGTTAACATACAGTTCATGCTTGATTTAAACCCTGTTCTGAGGACAAAGTCCTTTGTTTCCTCATTGGCCTTTTCCTATGATGCTAATTACTATAGCAACTGAGTGCTTCCCACGGCTTTATTTTCATAACATCTCAAAAAGATGAATAGGTAGCATTTACAGATTAACAGTAGAAAGTTGGAGGTAAAAAATGAAGTAAGGTTATTCATTTATTGAGGGAAAATGCCATTTCAAGAAAATTAAAGTGTCTTTTGATGTGCTTTGTTTTTAGCTGGAAACCTCTCTGGGAAGTGTGATTGTGTCACTCTGGAAGTGTTAGGCTTTTGTTTTTTCCTCTAGAAGAATAAAATCAAAGTATTTTCCTTCCACTTGCTTGAATTTAAGAGGAATACATTTGTGGTTTTTTTGCACCGGCTCAAATATTTCACTTGGAATCTCTTCCCCTAAAAAGAAGTGAACTTGGTCAGTGGAACAGGGTCCTTTCCTGATTGCGTCTGTTAATGCATATTCTCTCTACATGGGGTTACATGGTACTGTGGCAGATGGAATCAAGATTAGGAGTCTAGGTTTCTAAAAAGTAAAGAAAACACATGGATTTATAATACTATTGATGTATGTGGCTATGCTAACAGCCAGGACAAAAATGTGAATTTCTCTGCAGAGCTGGTGTGGGGTATGCAATGAAGAAGGTGGCAGAGAGCAGCTGCTACCTGCCCTTTGTGGGAGATCTGGGATGCTTTGGCAAAAACCTTCATAGGCATTTCTAGACAGAAAATTAAAAAAAAAAAAAAAGGAGAGCCTCAATACCTCTCAGGTCTCCAAACTTCAGCTTTCATCTTTCTATGTTTTCTTTGCATGCTGCTTTGCACTTATTGCTCTCTCCTGATGCTGTGTGCTTGCCTTTCTCTGCATTCATGGTTCTCCCCAGGCTTCTGTGCTTCTTGTACAATGTTTTATTTATACATTACTCTTCCTACTGCTTTGCTGAACACCAGGCTCTGCTTTGCTCTTTCATACTCTCACTACTCAGCTAGTCCCATTTTTCCAATTATACTCCCCCTGAATGTTGTTTTCCTCATTATCTTGCCAGCCTCCAAACCCATGCCCACCATTTTGCCTTCCTGGTCTTTGCCTTTCTTGCTCCAGCTGCTGGTCCTCATCTGCCCCCTGCCTCTCCCAAACCCTTCAGACTGATGATCCCCATCCACTCCACATCTGAATCAGGTGCCTTTTACATGGTGCTTAGGTGGAATATCGCTTTTCACTTTTAGCCACTGCTCGGGCTGAAGCATTCCAAAGCCATGGAAGTGCAGCTCCAGGCAAAAGGGAGCAGATCCAGTGTATGACAACACTGTCAGTCACTCTGAGGAGACCTTTCTGAGGACAGAGTGGCTGTGGACATCAGTAAGGCTGCTCATGGACAAATAAGATGTGTAACTCAGGATCCTTTGGCAGGCCTGGGAAGGATGTGGGGGGCAGAGGTGGCAGACAGGGAGCTGAGCTGGACATTGCCCTGTTCCTTCAAAGTGGTCTTCTACATAGCATTGTTATTGCCAGCTCCTCTCTGGGATTTGCTTTTCCTATCCCCTCTGAGGAAGCAAAAGTTAATATAAAGGGAGGCAGCTGTACATGGCCAAAGCCCTTGACATGCCTGCTGTCCTATCTAGTGGAACCTGCCTCCTTCACTCTCTCCCAGCAGCACCCTCCATACACAGGGCTGCCTCCTTTCTCCATGCAGAATGGCAGTGTGAGGCAGGTGCTGTTTTGACCCTGCTCTCTTTTTTCGATGCACAGTGGCATGATCAGTCAGAATTTTTTGGGGAATGAGCAAAGGATGCTCTGACCCTTCACAAATCTCTTTGTATGAACTGCTGCTGGACAAAAGCCACCTTCCAATGGGGTGAGATTTTTCAACGCAGGAGGTTATCTGCACCAAAGTGTGCAGGCAGGGGTGGTCAGAGTGGTCTTCCAGCTTAGCTGCTGCCTAACCCATATTTTGAGATTGTTCAAGGATGGCTAAAGAAATGGGGAAATGGTGCATAAACTGAGGACAATGCACACTGAAACAAAAGAACTACACAACGAAGAGGCACCATCAACATGGCAAAGAAACTGTGGTCTCTACTTACAGCTGGACTTATCTATACTGTATTTCTGAAAACTGTTCATCTGTATGGGTAGTAAAGCTGAGATAAGTTTAAGGAAACAAAAACTTTGCCCAAAAGTATTCTCCATCCCAGCTCCATTCTCCAGCAAATGAACTGAAAATGTAAAACATAGGGGCAATCTGACTTTTTAAAATGGTTTAAAAAAATAAAAAGGAAAGCACTTTTATTGTGTATTTTAAAGAGTTTCAAGGATAGCAAAAAATCACTGGCATGATTTAACTATATCTGGAAAGGTGGTGCAATCCATATCAATAGGGAGTTACTTAACACATCTGGGCAGAGTTCCTGCTGGTGGCCCCTGCCAGTCATCTTTGCAGTGTAATAGGCCATATCTGGATGTTTTGGGGCCCCTGCTCTAGATTCCTCTCTTAGAGCCTGTCATTTCTGTTTCCCTTGTTTGATGATGGTCACCAGCTGCGTGCTGACTTTGGGTCTGGGCTGTCCCACCAAATGGCATGAACATTTGAGCCAATGTGCCTTGGATGGCCAGAAAATACAGGTAGAAATGGTAGAGGCCTTTCTGATACTTCCATTGGGGTATTTTGCTATTATTTGTATTTCTTTTGAGCTGAGAGGCTCACAAAATAGGATTTAAGTACCCTTGCACTGAGATTCACTGGCAAAATAATCATGAGCATTGAAAATAAAAGTGCCTGAAGAGAAGCAGGAGGTGAAGACAGCAGATGCCTTGAACACTGCTGCAAAGATGGTCACTGGGGCAAGCAGAGGTCCCAACAAACCTGTAAGTTTATAAAAACCCTTTTCAGCTAAGATAAATCACTGCAGCTTCCCTCTCACAGCTGACCAGAGATTTAACTCAGTTTACACTCTGTTTAGGATTCTCCCAAAGCACTTGCACCTCCTTCTTAACTTCTCCCCACAAATAATTCCTGGCTCCTGCTAAGAGTCCAGGTAGCCCCAAAATAATTTACATCTTTATGGTTTCAAATATCACTGTTCCTAAGGGAAAATCCCCACTGTTTCCTCCTCAGCTTTCTCTTTGCTGCTCTCCCCCTTGCCAGTGGGAATTAGACTTAATTGCAGCCAGTTTTGCTGTCTCACTCCATGCAATGGGGTGCCAAGCATTCCACAGTGATGCAGCGGTTTTTCCCATTTCCCCCATTTGCTCTGGGTGGCTCCACTCCCTCAAAGCCATGGGGCTGCAGATTTTGCCTGGTGCAGGGAGGTGGATAAGGCTTTGAACTTTTGCTGGGGGCTGGCTTGCTGAAGCAGGTCCAAAGGTCCTGCAAGGTAAAGGAGCAGGTGGAGGGCCACTGGATTATAATGGACCTTACCACCAGGGGTGAACCAATTCACCATTTACTAATATTCTGCATTGGTAAAACAACACAAACCCTTTTTTTTCTTTTTTGTGAGAGGAAGGAAACCATTATGAAAAAGTTGCCAGGATATATATCAATGTGTGCATGCATGCACATATGTTTATTTGGATTCAGAAGTGGAATTGATGGCAACTAACACTGAAAAAATGCAAGCATACTTTTTAAACTTTTGTCAGACTTTTTTATGAGCCTAAAACACTGTCACAGGACTCTACTGGTTGTTAGTTTTCAAAACTGCAATGAAGTTGTGATCCTATTGAAATGTCTATGACTTTTTATGGGTACGAGCTATTAAGACAGTGAATAAAGCCTAAAAGACCTGGCTGTTCCCTTGATTATTTGAAATATGGTGGTTTATTATTGTTGTTGTCATTCTTGCTGCCAGTCTGATGTGCTGATGCAAAATTTCAATATTTTTGAAGACTCTCCTGGAAAACAATTTACAAAGAATCCTGCATTAGCATGAACAGCTCACATTCCGCTCTAATTGGTACATTACAATTTTCCCTCTTCTTATTTTCCTTCTGATTTTCAAAAGTACTTTTTAGTTTCTCCAAATCACTTTTTAAATCTACATTCTGGCTTAGCTGGTCTATTTTTCTATTTTACAAAACTCAAGTCAAGTTGGCTTGGCTAAGTAAACTATTTTCCTTCAGATGAGAAGGGTTTAACTGAAGTGTTAATTTGCGAGATGCAAAGTTTCCTAACCGATGACATGCATTAATTGATGCAGATGCAAAGTTGTCCAGCTGGAGGAGTTGCTACTTGTAAAGGCATGAGTAGGAAAGCAAGTAGTTTCCCCTGCCCCACCCTGTGTTACCTGTATAGCCAAGGCCAAGGTCAAGGCCAAGTCTTTGGGTGGGGTGCCTGCAGGGCAAGCTCAAGGATGAGCCGTGATGGAAGGATCTTACCTCTGCTTTGTCTTGCAGGTTTCACACACATGCTCACACTCAGTCACAATCACTTTGGTCTTCCCTGGATTAAGTTTTTAACTCAAGCTGCCCATCTCAACGGAACTTTGAAAAGTTTTACACATCATCTGTTTTAGAGGGAGCAGGGATGCAGAATCAAGTGATATGAGAGCACATGTGCAGTTCCAGATGATGCTAGTGCAGAGGCTGAAAATATCATACTCATTTAATTTTTTGGTGTTATATTTATATTTTGTCACCCTCATGTTATCAGAGAAGTTTGAGCTCTAGATGATCATCTAGACAAGCTTGTCCTTTCTATTTCATTGAAGTTCATCATCTGTCCAAAAATTTTTATACACTTTAAACTGATAAAAGAGTTTTGACTTGACTTTTTTTCCCACTGAAATCCTTGTACCCATCTTTGGCTTGAAGTCTTATGCAGACTGTGAACTGTGTTGTCAAAGGTTAGTAATTCAGCTAGTTAATACTCCCTTCCTGGTGCTGGACAGCAAATTATCTCTGTATGTATTAAAATGCTAACCATTCTAAGCACTGGTTCAAAAATTGTATTGATTATTGCTAGACCTCATCAACTTCCTGATCATTATCTGTGCACAAAATTAGAAATCAGAGAGCAGATCAGGTTGATGATGTTCTCAGCCATACTTCTTTCTGTCAGTATGTTCTGGGGGACTGAAGGAAAGAGGTGTGTGAAATTCTTCCCAGGCTGTACTTGGCTGTTTTCCCTTGCTGCTCTGCCTGGTTCTCCCCTTTGGCTGTGCGCAGAGGATGAACTCTTGTGCAGAAATGGGGAAAATCTCAGAGGACGTACACAGTCCTCAAAAAAACCCAGCTTGTTCTTTATAGAAGAAATAACTAGCAGATAATATTTTATCTAACTTTAAGGGAAAGGAACATTGCAAATGAATGATTTTATATGCAATGGAATTTGAAGTCAGTATGCAAAAAGGAACACACATAATGCATGGACAGAGGCATCAAGAGAACCTTTTCATCAGGACTCTTGGAAAATGCCATCCAAGAAAAAAATTAGTTGTGTAAAAAGCTATCATATACTTAACTCTGCAAGCAGAGTGGCTGTGTAATTACCCACCTATCTGGAGAGGATGCTGAGTTAGAAGATCAGCTGAGAGAAGTGGAGCTGAAATAACATAACAATAACAACCTTGGAGAAGAATTGATGCTAGAAACTGCCATCCACACACGCAGAGGAATAGCTGTTGCTTTTCAGAATCAAGTCACAGATCACAGACTATTCAGAGTTGGAAGGGACCCACAAGGATCATCGAGTCCAACTCTTAAGTCAATGGCCCACATAGGGGATTGAACCCATGACCTTGGCATTATACAACCAAGTTTTAACCAACTGAGCTAATCCCAGATGTCATAGCAGACTTCAGAACCTCTGCTACTTTTGAAGCGAAAACTTCTTTGAAACCATGCTGAAACAAGGATTTCTGAAATACTGAAAATGCTTGTATGTGTTACACCATCTCTTTTCCTTCACAAACCTTTGTTCATACGTTAGGAGTTTGGCCTGTCTTCAATCCCTAAAGAGGCAATGGAGAGAGAGGGACTCCTGGCTGGAATCTCCAGAAGTGGTGAAGCATCCCTGCCTGTTCATGAAATCCCTGAGAGCAACTGAAAATTTTAACACAGAGTATGCTGAAAGAAATGGAATATGGCAGATATGCCAAAATTGGTCCTATTTTTCTATTTTGTATCTTCCAAAAAAAGCCAAAAAATATTTAGTTTTAGCCAAGCCACTAAGAAAAAAATGAGATTATTGTGTTGGTTTTTACAGTGTTTCAACTATGGCAACAACACAGGAAGGCTGTCAGTAAAGGCAATAAACTGAATATGAGTTACCGTGTTTGAGCATGCAGGGATGAAAGTAAGAGTGCTTAGGGAAATACGGAGTATCTTTGTTCATCTCTAGAGCAAAGTCACCATTTCCAGGCTTCATTCAGAGAACTGCCATCTCCTGCTGCCCTTGCTACTTCCCGGGTTGTTCATGGTTCTTCTCTCTTGCATAGACAGTGAAATTTTCTCTCAGTGGCTTGTGTCAGTTTATTAATCTTTCCTGAAGAGCACTGTGCTCAGAGCTTCTGTGTGTTTCCCCTCTTGGTTTCCAAGTGGGAACATCACTCTGTCAAAGTTTGGCTGTTTGGGAACTGAGCTAAACTGTGGGTCTGGTTTTCATTTTTGCACTCTTGCAAGTTCTGTCTTTGTGTCTCTGTGGCCACATTTAGCTTCTCCCAACTTTTCTATTTGTTTGTGCAGTAGAACAAGACCTGCTGCTTCATAACCAGACACTTCTGCATGTGCTCCAGCATCCTCCCTGGGAAAGTGGAAAATGCCAGGTCTGGCAGTGAAAGGTCTGAGAAATGCTGGAGCATAATAGACAAAAAGAATCTCTTCAGAGTGGAAAAAGTTTGCTCTTGCCCACCCTCAAAGGCCACTTTATGTCGTGCAGCCTGCACTGGAAGATAGACTCCATTAAAATCAAATCACATCTTTATTTTCAGTCCTTGACATATTCTCTTTCTTTCCATACACATTTCCATTCCCTTTTAATTCACAAAACTCCTGGTCTCCATTGCCTCCGGCGGGAAGGAACTGCACTAGGCAGTCATATGCTGTGGGAAAGTATTGTTCTTCACTTTTTGTCTTTCATTTTCAGCAGATGCCCTCCTGCTTCTTTATGATGGGAAATGATGAACAGGACTCACTTTCTCTGGTGCCATTCATTATTTTGAACCCCTTTATCTTTTCCCTTCTCTGAAGTGAACAGGTTTGATTTTACTATTCATCTGGAAGCCTTTCATGCCTCTAATTATTGTCATTTCATGTCTGCTTTGTCCTTCTCAAGGTGTCCCGAACTGATCGCGATGCACTCAGTTTGGGTAATAAAAGGTATTTTCAATAATGCTTCACTGTTCCATTCTTTTTCCTTCCTAACTGTTCCTCTTTTTAGCACTATGAGACATCTCCAGCAAAATGCCTACGGTGACACCCAAATGTTTTTCTGACTCTTGATACTTAAAGTTAGAAGCCAGAAGATGTACTTTTCATTCTTCCTCTCAGAAAGCACCATCTTCTGTTTGAAAATGCTGCATTCAGCTGTGATTTCATCTTGCTTTGCTGGTATCTCATCCAAACTCCTCTCTTGACTTACTTAATTTTTTTTTACCTTCCACCATTTTCACTCTCCCATTTCTTTGGTCATGATCAAACTTTCTCAGGAAAAAAAAATCTTTTGTCGCTTAGCTGTCCAAGACTGTTTTGTATCTGCATTTTATTCGTTTCCATTCCCAGAGCCTGAGTTTATCTGTACTTGTTACAGGACAACTTGAGTAATCTTGTACTTTTTAGTATTGTTAATGTTAAAAACACTTTTAATCCAAGTCATATCAAGGCATTACCATGATTTATTAGCAGGTTTGAAAAAGTCTGACTAGTCTTGACTAGTCTATACTTACGGAAAAACCTCTCCACGAACTAGGATAAATTGATAAGGTTCACTTGGAAGCACAAGTGCTGGTCAGATCATCAGTCATATAGGATGCAGAAGGCCACAGTGCCTCAAATAATATTAATTTTTTGCAAATTTTTGGGCTTTTTTTTTTAATCAGACAACCTAACCTACAAACAAGGACAACACTGTACCTGTATATATTGTGAATACATCAGCCATATAGGGGCAAATTGGCTGATCAGAAAAGATGACTTTTTTAAAAATAAAAATGCTTATTCAGGATTTGTTAAATCTTTTCTCATGACTGAAAAATAGCAGCAGTTCAAAATATGTAATTATGTTTTTTAAAAAAACAATCACAAAAATACTCCCCACAAACCCTAGTTTCTTTTTTCTTATTTGGTTTCTGTCTTGGGTACTGTTTCCAGGGCAACAGTTGATAAAAAAACCAAATATTGAAGGAAACAGACAATAGAATTCCCTCTTCTATTTTAGGTGAGAGTTATGTCCCTCTGTTATTGCCAAGGAAATGAGGAGTATTTTGCACTGAAAAGTATATATCACACATCTCTGCTTGAAGTACTAAGAGCCTGTGCAGTATGTTCGGTACCTGATGTTTGCCAAGAGATGGAGCTGCAGAGTCAGACTACCTACCAAGCCTGACCCCGTAAATCAGGAACGATATAATAAAACCCTTGGCAGCAGAAGTCTGTAGCCTCTCATACTGATGCCTGCTACTCTTCCCCAAGTGACGACGAGGCTTGTGTTGGGAGCTTAGTCAACCCTGTCCAATCTATTCCAATTTATTTCATTAAGCTGTGGCTCAGAAAAGCCAAGAAACAAGGTATATTAATCTTGCTGGATCCTGGCCTCTGCTCAGATAATGTTACAGAAAATGCTCAGCAGCCCCAGAGTTGAGCAGTAACAGGATGAAAACAGCTGCTCTCTTGGACTTGCCTTAAAACCTCTGTTCCCTACATAGACTCCTGTGAAATGTTGGTTGTGCTGCATAGTTGTAACTCAGATGGTAATTTTCTGCAGCTACCTTCACAATTGAGGCATTGCTTGAAACCTTGTCTCAGCTTCTAGGCACCTGCAGTGTGAGACAGAAGATAGCAAAGGGATTTCCAAACTGCCAGAGCCCCGAGTTTGTCAATCTGTGAAGTGTCCTTCTCCATATGGATTTACTGGCTTAGCACTGGAAGCTGTAAACCTGCGTTAGGACAGGGTAAAGCCAAGTATTTTTGGAGCAGAGCTTGGGTTCAACCCTGGGTTAATGCAGTGATCTGGCATCTCTGAGCCAGTTCCCAACCACACCATGCTCCTGTCTTTCCCATCCCAGCACCTCAGCAGGTGAAACAAGTCCGGGTTTGTCTGTACCTGCCTGTAATATCCCAGGATTGCCTGGAGCTAGTCTGGGGAGCCTGCTGAGCTAATTGTGTGCTCAACTCCTCTCCAAGCTCCCGGGGGATTCTCAGAGTAGATATTCCTGCAAACCAAGTCACTCCAGCTTCTGGGTCTTCCTACAACTTCTGCCACATCAGTTCTCATGCAAAGAAAAAGAGCTGTGAAAGGGCAATAACTGACTTACCCAAGTATCCTCTTGCACCCCTGAGCAGTCAGGGCATTTCTTTGTTTTAAAATCTGTGTTCTGCTTCATTTGCTTAATTAGAAATCGTCGTGCCTACTGATCCTTTTGATGAGAAACAGCAGATTAACATGGGATAAATTCTGCCTCAGTTGTGCTCCTGGATGAGGGAGGAAGGGAGATGCCTCTGCCTCTGCCTCTGCCTCTGCCTCTGCCTCTGCCTCTGCCTCTGCCTCTGCCTCTGCCTCTGCCTCTGCCTCTGCCTCTGCCTCTGCCTCTGCCTCTGCCTCTGCCTCTGCCTCTGCCTCTGCCTCTGCCTCTGCCTCTGCCTCTGCCTCTGCCTCTGCCTCTGCCTCTGCCTCTGCCTCTGCCTCTGCCTCTGCCTCACAGTACAAACCTCAGGTCTGTGCCAACCAGTTTTGAACCTTTCTTCCAATGAAGATTTCATCCTTTGTGTTATGTCAATAAGAGAGAGACTCAAACTAAATAGATTAGAAGAAAAGCCACTTGTGTATTTGCTAAATAGGATTGAAAAAAATCCTTTCTCCTCATTTTTTTTTCATGGGAAAAGGCTGACCTGGGTTATAAGCATAACTTCAGCAGAAATATCTTTGCTGGGAATACTGATCAGACTCAGGGGTTCAAATACTTCTGGGGATAAGGATCTGGAAGCCAGTGTCTAATTGGTATTTCCTTTTGGGTGTACAGGGCCTCTTGTTGCTTGCTAATTTCTGAAATGGCTGTATTTTCTGTAATTTTGGGCTATGATTTGCCCTGGCTCTCAGATATTCTGAAAATTTAGCATGGGAGTCCCAAGCTCTCTTTGGAGTTTTAAACTATACAAAGCTTGGTGAAATATTTTGTAATCTGATTTCCCAGTGAAAAGTCCATTTGTCAGTCAATCTGTTGTTCTGTGGTTGGGCAGGGAAGAAAAGCCAAAAAGAGTATGGGAGACAAATAAACTATTATCCATGCTTGTAGGTAGCAGGTGACTGGTCAAAATACATGTAATTGTTTGCTGTGTGTGGATCCAAAGTAGCATAACACACATTATCCGTTGCTCTGGTATCAAAAGAGAGAAGATTTTGAGTTATTAAAAAAATACCCTCTATCTAACTTTAGATAATAACTTCTTGCAATACCTGTGGGGTTTAGTGTGGTAAATAAATTTTGTTTCTTTTAAACAAAAATGACCCCCTTATACCTAAGGTCTTCTGATAAAAGGATCTTCAGGCCCATATACTGCACTGGAGCAGTGACTCCCAGTTTCCATAGCCATGTTCCCAAGCCCTACAAATCCCTGTGGAGCCTCACTGGACTGGTGGGACTGCTTGCTTGGACACAGGTCTATGGTTCAGGTACAATATGTTCAGTCCTCAGCTCTGAAGCCCACATCACTGGTTGGAAACCTAAGCTCAAGGTATGCCCTGGCAACTCACTGAACTTGTGCCTCATCCTCTCTGCACTAGTAAATAGAAACATCAGTAACAGATAAATAGAATTATATGTTTTGTCATAGCTTGAAGATGTTCTGCTTTATACGGATAAGCAATGTTTTCTTACTGTCTCTTGTTTAGAGTTGTGGTTACTGACAGAGGAGTGGGTATGCAATTCTACATGGAGCTCACCAAATTCACCACAAAGCTCTTAGAGACTTCACTTAGCATTGGAGAGATGCCAGTATATCTCTGTGAAAGACCTGAGGCAATTTGTCCTATCTCCTGTGTGTATTTATTTCAGCTTTCAGGGAGTAGTTCCTCACACTGGAGAGCAGAAAAACCACATGCATGGAGCTGAGTTGTATTTTAACAAAGCAACTGAGAGCAATATTTTTGCTCTATGCAGGTAGTTGATTTTCTAAATGATGTAATTGCATGCACATGCTTTGTTTATTAAAGATAAAACATCTCTATTAAAGTGCTATAATTAAATAACCACCTTTTGTTGGAGCAGTTCTATTTTCTACATTGTAAAACCACTTTTCCCCAACACAAAACATGTGCCTGCACTCAGTTGCTGCCTGAGGCCATGAGGACATTTGCAAATCCTTTGCTTCACCATAACCAGGAGCTGGGTGGGTCTGGTGCTCCAAACATGCCAACTTTCAACAGAAGTAGGCTTGGTGTTTACTTCTGGAGAAGTTACTTCTTGAGACCACACAAAACCTTTTATGATTAAATCAACGTTTAATTTTAAAATAATTTAAATAACAGTTTTTCTTACTTTCTAGTTGAAGTTCTTTGTTAAGATGATGTTGGATACTTAGAATGTATCAAGTCAAGCAGACACCTCTTGGACATTCCAGTTTTGCTCCTCTTGTATGCCAAGGAATGACTCAGACTTTGGGAAGACTATTTGAGCTTTTTGTTCCTTCCTATACTTACCTGTTTGTGGAACAATGACTCAGTATCAGTTGTAAGGGGATTATAATGGGTTGAGTATACACTACATTATTTTAAAACTAATTTTTCTATTTATCTTTGGCTGATGTCATACGTAAGATTGAAGAGTGGGAAAAAAAAACATAGCACATCTGGGCTTTTAAGGTGGAAGTACTAATGAAGGAGCTTAGAGTGACTGGGCAACAGATAGCATCAGTCCATGTGCTTCCCTTTAGCTAACCAGGCATTTTCCAGTGAAGCATGCTACTGATAAAAAGCGGTTATTTGAATCTAGAGGATTTCATGGACACAACTCAGGGTTCATGATCTTTCAGTATCCGCAGGCAGGAATCTCTCAGCCATAGCAAGGCTTGGAAGTGGCCCTGCAAGGTTCTTTGGCTGTGGCTATAGGGAATAGTTCTGCCAGCACTTGATGGTTTACTGGCTACACAGCAGTGACTGGTGGAGGTGAAATGACTGATGCTAGGAGAGTGTATTTTACAGGACACAACAGCTGCTGGTGCCCCAGCCTGCAGCAGTTTTGCCATGGAGGAGAGATATGGGGAATACCTGAACACCTGGGGCTGATGGTAGTAAGGCAGATGGACTAAGATACCTTCCACCTCATGGCTGCCAAGTTATTTATATGAAAAGTTTTTCTGTTTTTCTTTAAAAACACTTCTTTACTTCTTTCAATTCCAAATATATGATTACAGTGTGGTTTGTAGTCTACATTATAAAAAGTCACTTACTGTTATTTCATATCTAAGACATCATAAAATCCTGCTAACCAAGTGAAAAAATGAGCAAGATCTAATTCCTGCTTTGACTTTTGGGGCATTCCTTTGGGACAACATGAATAACATTTTCTAGGGTAATGTGTGTAAGAGTAGTTTGCCCTTTGATAGGCTTGGGATGAACATAACAACTCTTGGAAAATTTGGGTTGAGTGCCACTATTCCCACATACTGGAATGAGTGGCTTCAAAGACCTGCAAAGATTGCTTTTTCTCTCAGATCTTTTTGTCTGACTTTTCTTAACCTCACTGTTAGGTTCGAGACTTACCACAGTAAATGAGTCTCAGTTCAGGGTTCTCTTCTTTCATGAGGTTGAGGTGGGCTTTGTGACATGTGTCCCGCTGTTGCTAATGCCAGGTACCAGAAAAGAAAGGTAAAGCCCTTTAGCTTCTGGAGCTGCCAGTGCTGGTACTTTTCACAGAAAGCACATTCAGCCTTTTCTCGTGGCTCAAGCTGTTCCCTCCGAGCCTCCTGCACTGTGTTGATATGGCAACAGGCTGCCAGATTTTACACCAAGAGCAGTGCCACAGCACTTCCTTTGAACAATTTGTGGTGGTCAATTCAGGATATCTGGAGAACTTTCTTTACTGTTTCCCTTACCACTGTGTAACCTCAAGGTCAACCTATTTTTCTGCCTACAAAGCCATCAGATTATTTTCTTTTCTATTGCATTCCCCTCTGGATCCCTCTACTCTCTACAGAGGAGCATACAACTCTGTGGAGAGGTATAGGCAATTCCTGGCTAATTTTGATGTATATTTTAGCAATGCCAAGTGCTTGCAATTCCTGGACAGTTAAGCTGTTGGAAAGCCTAGCTCCAATGGAAATATGCCTGGTTTCCCACCTGCTCACAAGGTCAGGCTTCTGGCCAGTGGTCTTGAGGTAGCCGTACCCTTCTGACAGCTTTTTTTAATACTCTTTTTAAGTCAGAAAATGTATCTGAGGCTCCCTGGCAGGAATCTGACAAGAAAGCACTGCAGGATGTGTCCATTAGCTGGACATCGAAGCTCCATCTGTGGTTCATGAGGGTCAGGCCATAGGTTTGAGTGCTGCCCTCTGGTTTCCCATGGTGTTTGGCTGGGTTATCCTGACTGCTGGCGTGGTTTTGACTGGTACTACCAGCTGCAGATACTGGGCACCATGAGGAGAGCCAAGGACCCTTCCTGCCTGGCAGTCTGGAAACGATCACCCTGATTTTTGAAGGAGAGATGTTTGCCCTGCAGGGGAGAGCTGAGGTCTGCCATTTGCCCACAGTGCTACAGCACAGCCCATTTTACTCGTCCAAACAAGTAGGTGACTGCTAAGAGATTAAATGTGCCCTGCCTGGCTGCTTCAGGGCAGGATGTTTCTATAGCAGTATAAATGGCATGTGAAATGGCATCCTGTTCGGATGGCTCAAGGCTGACTTCCTCTAGGGAAGGGTGGACCCTGCCCCTTGGCACAGCTTGGCATCAGGTGCTGCCCTCTGCCTCTGTTGTTGCTGCAGCTGTTACTGTTATTGTGGTGGTGGTGATGATGATGATGATGATGTGTGACTTTCTGAGATTCCAACCTCTAAAATGATTTGAAAGTCTGCTCTGACCTACCACAGCAACACTTTAATGGCAGAAAGTAGCAGATGAAAGATTTATGCCCCAAGTTGGGGCATCAAGGCCTGCAGGAGTGCATGGAGGCCAAGAATAGGCTGGGGTCATGCTGGAGGGTGGTGGTGAGAAGACAAACACAAAGCTGGTGTCACCACTTTCAAACTGCCTAGTGGGAGCTGCTCCTGGAGCCTGCTGTCAGCCAAAGCTGAGAGCAAACATTTATCCAGTGTAGAAGATCATCAAAGGCCAGGGTTAAGAGGGTAACTGTGTTATTTGAGAGCAGACATACCCTTACAGTTTGAACTAGCAGTTTTGAAGCCCCAGCCATGCAACTGCTTAAGGGGGGCCATTGCTGTGCTGTCTGTCCCCAGGATTTGTCCCAGGTGTGCTGGACACTTCCTCAAAGACTGACAGCTGCCCTGACTCAGTGGCTCCTCGGGACTCATGGCGCTGTGAATATCAATAAACAGGGACAACAGCAAGCAGGTATTTCTCAGTTACCTCCTCTAGACTGATGTGCATTGCATACCTGAGTATTTTTATTTCTTGTGGGATGTCAAAAATAGCACAGTTGCACCACAGCAGCATTTGTGAAAGCTCACAGCAGGTCCTTCTAATTCAGTGTGCCAGAAACATGTGGAAATTCCTTTTTTCCACAAAAGAACATAAATGTTTTCGCATAATTTGACAATTCAAAGAAATTATTTCTTTTACTTTAAGGGCTGAGGAAACCAAGTTTGGGAATAAAACAGAGTCATCTGGGTTCAGTGAACCAAAACTGCAGAGATATGTTTTTTTCAGGATGACTAGTTTTACAGTCCTAGTGGAATTTCTCCTTTTAATTAAAACCAAAGAGTTTTGAGAACATGTTACAAGCATTTTGAATAAGAACTATTCTGGGAGTCTGCAAAACTAAATCTGAAATAGTTCTCCTTAAGCATAAATAACTGATCCATTTTCACTGTGACTCTTCAGTGCAATATCCTTGCTAATCTTCTTTTAATTGATGGCAAAACCAGTTTTTGTGTTGTACACATCAGCACTTTCAAGTTGCTGCTGTGCTTAATGACTAGGCCTTAAAGTGAAAAAGGAATTCAGGCCTGGAAATGCTGCACTACTTCCTAGGATATTGTTATCACTTTGATATTATTATTATTTGGAACAACAAAGCATGGGTAGAACAGCTGCTTTTCCCTTGCCATTGTATATATATCCTGTATATATCCTCTGTTTTATTCCTGTACTAACACATCAATTGAGCATGGAACTTGTACATTTGTTAGTCACACTCCTCATGTTTTTACTGGAGTTAAATCCATGGACTATTTCATGGTTAGCTTTATTCCCACATTTGCAGAACTGGAGCTCATGGGAGCGTGACTCCAGAACTAATTATGGATAACATTGCTGAATGTTCTAGTATTCTTTGTTTCTTTAATGATATGCTTTTTCTGCAGGATTGTCTAAATAAGGGTAAAATTATGTTTTTAAAAACATGTTCAATATGTTAGCTAAGAAGTGTTAGTGTTTAAATCAGGCAAGGATAGCTGAACATAGTGTCAGTAGATGGTTGATGTGGAATCTGGTGTTAAAAATTGTGCTGATTTAAAGGTAAACTGGAAGGAGAAATAAACCCAACACAAAAGAGATTATAAGTCAGAGTTATAATTTAATAGAAATATTACAATCAATGCAATGATACAAGGAGAAATTGGTTTTAACACACAAAATCCAGAAGTATAACCCAGCACCCTGGGGCACAAACACAATGAGGCTTGTTAACCCCTGTGTTGAGGCACTCCCCCTCATGGTTCCTCTGAGTCCAAAGTTAAAGGAAAGGAGAAAACCTGTTGGTGCAGATGATGGTTGCCCTCCTATCAAGGTTCTGGTCCTCCTCTGGATCCCATGAGAGGTCCCAGAAGTCTCACAACCCCAAGATTATGTAACCTCAGGTTCAGGTGGGAAAGCCCAGTACCTCCCCCAGGGCAAGGAGTTCCACAATGGATGATCTCATTCTGTGAGTTATGGGGTATTTTTGGAATCGTTGATAGCCCATTAGCAGACATGACCCTTCAGGCTGGGTGTGAAGGTGCTGATGCCTCCCCATAGGGGAGTTATCACAGCTCTTATCTCACAAGCTTCTTTAATACCCAGTTTGCAGCCTGAGGGGTCAGGTGTGCCCTGGGCAGCTGCTGCAAATGGTCCATTGTTAACAGTTCATGAGAAATGACATAAAAGGTGTAGAATACACAGCTTTGGGCACACCCACACAGTGATAAAACTGGTCCCGGTTGCTGAACTAGGACAAAATACTTCTTCAAGGAAGGACCAGTAAGTATTGCAATGCCAATATATTTTTCAAAGATTTTCAAAAAAATTTTTTTTTAGTTTTTTTGCAGACAATATCTTCTTCTGAAATTCATAAAAGTAATGTTTTCTGAAAGACACAGTAAAACTATCTGTACTGTCATTAAAAGAGACAGATTAGTTGCACGTGTTGCGAAACTGATAAGAAGTCATGGAGCTTGCAGTGAGTTATATATCCTGAAAGGAATAGATATACCAAGGTAACTCTTGCTATGGAACTCCAGGTGAAAAAGGGAATGACAGGTGACATATTTCAGCCGTATGTTACTCAAAGTTGGCCTTACTTTTCTACTGTCAGTGCATGGTTAACAGTTTTTTAAAGAGTTTATCCCAGAAATAGCTATAGTCCAAGGCACAGGAAACTCTTTACTTAAAATGAAGTAGTTGCCTCAATCACCAAAGGCTTGATATAACGAATAGACTGAATTTTCTATCTCTGTCACATTGATAGTGCACTTGAAATACAATGTTCTTGCATTTTGATTTTTTCAGTTTCATTGCAGAAATAATCACTGATTACTAACAAGGGGCAAGCTCTTACTTAACATGCATATTTCTAATTATTGTGAGTTTATATTTCATTACTTGAGTGTGAAAAGAATAAAGATATTCTTAATTTTAAAGAATATCTTCTAGTTGTTTCTTACTCCTGTCCCAGCTGTGTTAAGGATGTGTATTAATCATATCTAGGTATGATTCTGGTGATGCCTCCAGAGACAGAAAGCCATGAGAACTTCTAGGCGTTTCATGTATGGCTAAGCTTGGACACCTGAGCTGGAATGGAGGAAGAGAGAGGATAACACCCTGTGTTGTTTCATTATACACAGATAGCCACAACTCACACTTACACATATGCTCTTGTCTTTAGCTTGGTAGGTTTTTCCCCATGCAGCTCTGTGCCACTTTGCATCACATATTATGAAAACCGTTGAAAAGCATATAGGCTGTTACAACAGGAATGTTTCCCCACCTAAGTACCATCTGCTCAGGAGCGCTGGAAGTTAACCCACCAGTTGAACTGCTTGGATGTAACAGAAACAAGATCAGAGAGGACTGCTTGATGTTTTTCCTTCTTTCTGGTCCTTTAGTGAAACTATGCCATTCTCCTAAGGAAAACAAGGCCCTCTCTACTCCTGGTTGTTTTAATTAAAAAAAAAAGGTTTAGTCTTCTTAGAAGTTGTTAGAATCAAAGAAAATGCCTCAGTATCTGTTAATTCATTTTAAGAGAGAGTCAACTCTGCTTGTTTATTGGGGAGAGTTTGAAAACAAAAAGTGGGTGTTTGATAGTGGCAAAAAGATCAATGAAATTTTTCTATACCTGTCAAATTCGAATAGAATGATGCTTAATCAGGCTTTCCTCTCCTCTGCGCTCCCTTTCCCTTCCACTTCCCTGAAAGTTATCAGGCGATACCAAGGCAGCTCCTTGTGCCTGCTGTTTTTTCTGAATTTAGATCAAGAAAACAGAGAGTGTTTCCCAGTCCTTTAGTATATCCTCTGCATGTTGGCCCCATAGTTTAAGGGGGGAAAAGGCAGTTTGGATGGCAACCACAGAAGAACTTCACACTGAAGAAGAGAAAAAAGCCTGGTGCAGTTGGACCATTCTGTTATGAAAGGAGACTGCAGAAGAGAGGAGTGGGAGAAAATGAACTTAGTGCAAAAGCCAGGCTTGACTCCTTACTGTTACCTACCTTGTTTCCCTTTCTCCAGTTTGCTCAGGCTAGATTAACATTTTTAACAGCAGTGGTTGCAGTAAGAGTAAGTCACTGTGAGACTGTGGCTCATTTTCTAACCTCTCTTTGTGAGGATAAAATCCCTGTATTTCAAAAGACTGCAGTGCCAAGTGTAGTACACTGAGAGGCAATGCTGAGGTGCTTGTAACTGTTAAGATCGCAGAAGCACCGTGCCTGTGCTCGGTCTGTGCTAGCTGAGTACGCTGGGCAGCTTTTCCTTCAGTACTTTCAAGGCTTGTTTTGCATTATTTATCCTGACGATCTGGGAGAATGCAATCCCTTGGGAGCAATGAAGTGTCACAGGCAGGACTCATGTTAAATTACTGTTAGAGACAATACTCAAGGGGCAAGGTATTCTTAGTGTGCTGAGCTATGGATAAGGACACTTGGAGTGAGTACTGATAGTGCTCACAAATTTAAAATAAGCTTTGAGCTTTCATTTCAAACAGGTAGTCTCCTGAGTTCTTGTCAGCAGTAGGGTAGCTCTGATATTTTGAGTAGAGACCAAACCTGTTACAATCCCAACATATACACTTCTATTCCTAGTTTCTGGACTTCAAATATACTAAAGCAGAACATAAAATAGAATATGACCAAGCTGTATTGAAAGTTAGATGTAACTAGGATTCTACAGATAGGGCAGTTGCTTCACATAAATCCTCAGAGGTTTCTTCTTGCATGGCATAGCCTGGATTGGCTGACCAGAGTGTCCTCTTCAGAAGCTGCTAATTAGGACAAAAGAGTGGAGAGACATTTAGTCCCTGTTTCACACCATGTCTCAGAAGTGCAGTATTTTACTCTTGGACTTCACTTTCCTCATTATGTTGCTTTGGGTTTTCTTCTTGTCCCTGCTCAGAGGAGGCTATTTATTGCTTTTGTTTCTCTCTGGTCCTTTGCTGAAGTTACTCATACATTAAAAAGTAATAAAGCCTGCCATTTCTTACCCTCTGGTCACCTGCTTCCAGTGCTCAGTATAAAGCTGCTAGAATCAAGGGAGAACCCAGAATATTTCTTGTTTCAGTGTAAGACAGAGAGTCAACCCTGCCTAGCTGGTGGGAAAAGCTTGAAAATGTGCAGAAGGTGTATACAGCAATGGTGCAAAGAGCAGAGAGACTCCCCAGGCTGTTTTTTGAACCTCATTCTTTTGGTGCTAACTTCAAGATTTTGACTGCTTTGCAGAAGTGCCATTACCAGTATGCTAAATTTGAATGCACACCCAAACATATGCATACACGTACAGTTCTTTGGGACTCAGTTACTCAGCCTCCTTCTTGGTGCAGGGTTGTTTAGCAATCATTCTACTTGCTTCCAACACCAGCTTTTGCCTAGCAGAAGCATGGTGATTGCTTAACACCAAGAGAAGTTAGTCCTGACTCTGCAAAACCAAGTATTTTTCTGGGGCTTTCTTAAATGCTTCATTCAGTTATCTTTTTCTTGTGGGTCCCTATCAAATCTCCCCCTATATCAGTGCATGAGTGCGAAAGGCCTTCCTGACACCCTCTGTGTCATCTCCAGTTCTGTGGGCCAAAACAAGTAAGGCTGTGGCTCTGACTCTCCCAACTTTCCTTTGCAGTGCTGTGAGCTGGGTGTTGACTCTTCTGAGTAAACTGGTGATTCATATGAATATGCTCAGCTATGTGGGAAGAGTCACAGATCAGTAATATGAAAATGAAGGCTTGGGGTTTTTTCCAGAGAATCTTTTGCACGATTTTACTTTCATTTCTTTGAAAACATTTTATTTCCTTCTCCAGATCCCAAACAGAAAGTCAGATGTGTTTATTATTTTTTATTAGCTTAAAACTTATAGTTTAGTGTGTAATTTCAGGTGAATCCTCCCCCCCCCCCCCCCCAAGTAAAGAAAATAGAAAAAGAGCTTTTAGGCTGGCCATTGTTTCAGTATTTCTTTCCTTCAGTCTCTCTCTTCCCCAACATCTCCAAGGTCTTCCCCTCCCCTTCGTCTCTCTGCCTCTCCCAAAGCTGGGGGAGAATCTCACAAAGTCTCCACTTGCTTCTCATCTGCCTCTTCCCAGATCTGAACCTTTCACCCCACCCTGTAGCATTCACCTCATTGCAGACCTTTCTCAGTAGCTTCTCTGAGGATGTTTCTCACCTTGAGACATTTCTGGACCTTTCTGTAGGTTAGGCTTTGATAAACAAAACAAGAAAGTAAGTTGATTTATGTGATGATACCTTCAAGTCAGAAGGCTTTTGGGGCTACACTGGGCAGAGTCATTCAGAGTTACCTTCCCCCAAAAACTCCTATTCAAAATTTGTGCTTTGCCTGTGTCCTCTGTAAGACCAGAGCCTCATGAGCAACACCCTGCACCAAACAGCTTTGGAAAGAGGTAGACAGCAGCAGGGGGATAGAACATCATTCTGGATGCATTACCTACATACATACCTGGACAAAGCATATTTGTGCTGGGAAAGGCTGTATTCCTCCTGGGCTGGCAGTTGCATGCTGCCTGAGTCCTCTGCCAGGCAGTCCATGGGCGATTGCCTGTTTCTTCCTCCTTGGCATCAGGGAGCATCTGCCACTTGCTTCAGCTCCCAAGGGCCTGGGAATGCCATCCATTTTTGGCTGGGGCTGCTGAGTGCAAGTGTGTTCAGGTGTGGGAGAGAGCTGCAGGATGACAACTGCCTGTGTGGCACACTCATACAGTTTGCCATCACTTCCTCTTCTACTCTGGTGATTTATGTACCAATGAGTGGCTCCAGCCTCATGCCCTGAATTTTGTAAGGCATTATTCAATTTTGCAGAGGGAAGTATATAAATTACTGGCTGAGTTATGCACTTGGTAAGACCTTCTTTTATGTTTGAATAGTGGATTTATTTTAGACGATGTTTCCTTGGACAGCAAGCACATGCAGAAGAGAAACATGATCTGTGGAAATATTTTAATGTGGTAACATTAGCAGGGCTCTCAGGGAAGAGAGGCTGAGGTATGGAAGCTTCAGAGCAGAAATCCCTGATGGGGTTGTGATGGGGGTAGCTGAGCCTTTGGGTGGGACCACAGGAAGAGTGGGGACCTTCACAGAAGAAGGAATGGATGATGAGGGCTCTGTGGTGGAAGCAAGACATCTTCAGCTGAAGACAAATTTGGGTTTAGGTGCCACTACCACATGTGGTTCAGCAAGTTCCTATGTAGTGAAGCAAGTTTCAGGTGCACTGCATTTTCCTCTTCCTTCAGCTGAACACAAGCACCTCTTGCCCACCGTATTTCTAGGCCAGAAACAGCAGCCCACTTTGGTGAGCAGCCCAGTCTCCCTCCAGCAAGATGTACCTTAGGGCCAAGATGTAAATGATTTTCTTTTTTAAAGTTACATAATGATCAGCATAAGCTGATACTCTTAAATTGAATAGCTCCTGTGTTCAATAACATGGGAGAGCTATGTCAGAATAGTTAAATGATATATTTAAAATATATCTCTCGTGCCTGCTGCTGAGCTTGTAGCCACGCACCTCTCTCAGGGAAACTGGGAGACAGAGTTCTTGCAAAATTCCCTAATCACCACTATACAGTCAGAGGGCTGTTGACCATAATGAAGGTCCCATATGGCATCTGGATCCTACATTTATCCATTTAAATGCCAGAATAATATTTTTGAGAGGTGTATTGCTAATGCCTCAAACAAGCCAAGAAAGGGCACAGCTTACTGCATGGCAGGTCCAGTGCTTCACTTGGAGAGGCAGATTGTGTTGTTCCTAATGAAAAGATTTTTTTTGGTTGGTTGGGGTTTTTTTTTTGTTGTTTTTTTTTTTTTTTTGAGGGGAGAGGATTTTAGAGAGAGTGTAATATTGTGTCATTTAAATGGGACATCAGAGATGTGCTGCACTCTGGCTGAAGAGACACTCTGGTGCCTGTGGTAACACAGTCCTTGCCATCAGTTACTGCTGGCAATTCTGCCAGGGATTTTCACTTTTATGTAAGTACTCTTGTAAATATAATATAATAAAAGGGGAGTCAGTGGAGAAATCATAGTGCAGGATGGGAAAGAGATGAAGGATTGCAATGCTCAGAGAGACATGTGGATAAAAGCTCTGGTCACTCAGCCACGTGATCATGTGTGCCACGACCCCATGCCCCCCACACACATGCAACCTTTAGCACTTGAAAAGACAGGAAGAAAATAGATACAAACCTATTGAATTTTATCAATTGCTTCTTAATACAGTCAGACAGGTAATTATTGTATAGGCTTAATTGTTCCAAATTAGAATGATTGGTGTGCAGCTAATGAGTCCCATGGGCAGTGAAAGAGCCCTGTCTGCCCTTGCAGATGGGGGATGAAGGGGGTGCAGGGGTTGTAGGTGTGAAGGGATGCTGGGCGTCCTGAGAGCCGTCTGCTGAGAGATTTTTCCCAGCAGATGTCACTGTTCACCCACCAAATAAAACTACTCTCAGGCAGTAAAGGGCCTTTGGAAAAAGCCACCGCAGGCTATTACTTAAAAATGAAATACGCTACCTGAGAAGAACATTTCCACTTGGGGATAAAAGTGAGAGCAGTTTATTTTTATAAAGGTGGCATGGGATGGAGATTTGCTGTAAACCTGGAGGGGAGCATTACTGGGGTAGCTGTGCCTGCAGCAGCCCCATGGTCCTGCACTGCCATACCTGGCATGGAGCTTTAGGATGGGCAATGGGGGCTGGATGGGCAACTCCGAGGGTGGAGGAGGAAGGCTTTAGCTGGTCTCACTAATGTTCCTGCACTGCAGGGTTTAGTGGGATTTAATAAAGACTAATAAATTAGTGATTTAATCATGACATAATTTTGTGACATTAAATCATGACTAGCCCTGCCCACATTTTGTTATTCAATATATAGGTCCTTATGATATTATATAGATAAAAAATCATATTCGATATTGGAGGACCTGAACTCACTTTCCCTCAGTACATAAATTAGCCATGAGCAATTTGAAACTAGGCAATTTCCCCTGAAAGCAACTTACATTCCCATTCTCTTTTAAGGATTTTCAGGGATATTCTTCAAGAGAAAGGCATATAGGAGAGCTTTGTTTTCCATGCAGTATGACAGAGCTGTGCCTGGCACACAAGCAAAGTCTCACTGCAGAGATATGCAGATACACCGATAAAGAAGCTCAGACACCCGAGCAGAAATGCTGCACTGCACACCAGAGACGAGGGGTAGCTGGGATCTTGCTGGCCTAATGATGGGATTGGAAATGGGATAATAGGTGTGTTCAACATTGGAAATGTCCACAATTGTATGGTTACAAATTTCATCCTTGGAGGTTTTGCATTTTAAAATAGGTGAGAAGGCATGCAGCAAGAGAAAAGCAATCATCTTACTGCTGGGATATCGTTAGCCTGTAACTTGCTGACACTGGTAGGGACACGCAGCACAGACTAGCAAAGGGCAAAGCTGAGTGCTACATTGCTTATCTCAGCCCCCCTGTGTACAGAGCACTCCTGATGTTACAAAATGTCTTGAAGAAGGATTTCTTTATCTGAAAATGTGTTCACTTTTTTCCATTCCAAAATCCTGGCTTTTTCTGCAAGCCTAAACTTCCTTGTCTGCTCTCCTCACTGACACACTTGTGCTTTCATAAGCTGGCTCCAGCTGAGAAGTTTAGACTCATTCCCCACACTGTCCTACACAAAATTTGATGCTGAATCCCTCCTCTCATCTTTGTTTCCAGATTGAATTATTCTTAGTCATTTAAACTTGTGCCGGCATTGTCTTTTCAGGTGCAGAGCTCCTCTGCTCTCCATCAGGCCTTTCTAGGAAAGCAAGCACATCCCCCTCTGCCTTTCCTCCATAGGAATGTGGGATCCCTGGGTCTCTCCTTGTTGAACTGTCTCCCCAGCACAGGCCCTGCTAGTAGGCCCACATGGGCATTTCATGTTCCTTCTTGTGAGGGGGATGACCAGAAGTGGAATGTTGTGCTAGATGAAGCTCACCTGCCCCCTGTACACTTGCTTTACCAGCCATTTTTTATTCCTCTGAAGAGCTCATGATGGAGAAGTTTGAGCTGTCGATGATGTCTGAAAGCAAGTATCTGTATTCAGAATGAAAATCATTGCTAAGACACTCCCTGAGGTAGACCCAAACATGATTTCCTTGAGGAACCTCACCAGTGATTTCCTCTTAGTCTAAGAGCTCTCCTTGTGGAATTGCTTCAGTCTCCCCTCCAAATCATGCTTCATCTACTTGGCATATCCTGACAGTAAACTCTATTTCCAGTGTTATGAAACATCAGTGAGGGTGACTCTGTGTGGAAGATGAGATATGCAAAACATACCATGGGTAGGCTTAACTATTGCTATTTTTTTCATTGTTCATGAAGCCTCAATAGAAAAACAATGGGTTTATGCAAAAGAGTCGTTGAGTACCCAAACCCTGTAACCCATGGGGCTGGGTTCCTGCCATGGGCTTTGACCTTCCCTCTACCTCACAAGGGGATTGCATTGACTTTTGCAGGAGCAGGAAGAGTTTGTTACAGACAACATTGGAGGCAGATAATTTTGGGGACAGGGAGGACATGCTTGTGAGATACTCACAAAGGGGAAGGAGGACAGAGCTGTTTCTCTCCAAGGTGGTGGAAGGAGGAGCAGAGCAATGCTTCAGGGGTGCTCTCAGGGTCCAGGGTAACTCCCCTCCTGCATATGTCTCTCTGGATACTGGGTGAACCACTTCAAAACTATTTTTCTCAGAAAGTGGCAGAGTATTTTGCTAAGGCTGTGGAGTGGTAAGGCACTTCCTCATTGCCTGAGTCTCACCCTTCATGAAATCAGATGGCCACACTTGCTGGCTCTCAGCTCAGCCAAGAACCATTATAAATTGCCCCTCATCAAATGCAAATGCTTGTCTGGCAGAGTTAGAGAAGACATATTCTGTTCCTTGGGTTTTGCTGTGACTAAAATACATTGCAGTGAATAGGTAAGCCCCTGGAGAGCACCTTGTTTGGGAGAGGAATTTATCAGTGTTGGAAGTGTAAATTAAATGCAGTGCAGACATGGAGTCAGTGAAGAGGAGCAGCTTGGTGTCTGCATATCATGCTGGTGCTTTGTGTGCCCTGCTGGCAGCACCAGGAAGCTTTTGACTCTGCAAAGAGGATTAGGTATTGAGTGCAGCATCACCCAATAGAGCATTGCAAGCATGGGCATTAGCAGTGACAACAGATCAGGTTCAAATAGCATCAGACATAGCATGCACCTCAGCTCTAAGGTTCAGCAATTTGTTGTTAGGTGTGTGCATGTTGACACCCAGCTGTGAAATGGGTGTCCAAGTCCTTCTCAATGGACTTCAAGGGCTTGGTTCAGGCCTGTCAGTACAGATATCAGGACCAGTGGGAGACCCAGGTCCTTCTGGAGTGACAGCTGAAGGCATCTCAAGTGGTCCTGGCTGGTAGTGACACTAATCCCACCCTAATTCACCCTGAGGTGCCTGGATGGAGGAATCTCACCCACATTGTAACCAAAACACTGCTGCATCTTCAAAAACCCCTCTGTGGATGCCTGCTCAGTTAAAGCAAGTTGTGGTGGGCTGAACCATCCTGAAGTGCTGCAGGCTGTGTTGGCGGGTTAGGCTGGAAGGAGTCTTGTTAGTGCATGTCCAGGGCTCATTTGCACTCTGAGGATGACCCAAGGGAAAGGTTTTGGACTAGCAAACTGATATAAAAAATCGTTTCTAAGTTGGTTTTGATTGAAAGCTTGTGCTTTGCTAAATTATACTATTTCATGAAAAATACCACCTCTTCACAGTATAATGCAGATTTCTGTTGTCAAAAGGCAGGTCATAGAAAATGAACACGAGCCAGGGTGCAAGGATTTCTTCATGTGACGTGCTGAGTTATCTTGTGGGCTGGATCATCTTAGCTAGCTGCTCACACCATAGCAGCAGCAGAGAAAGGAGGCTCCTGAACCAGTGCTGTTGTGAAACACAGCAATACTCACAGCCAAACTTCCAGAGAAAAGCTCATATTTTGTCTGAACATTTCCGTGGAAATAGCCATAAAACCTTTTCATTTATTTACATTTTGATTGAGAAAATAGTTTCCTTTGTGGCCAGTCTAAGGAAGGACCATCCTGGGAGAGGCAGGGACTCCAGTGGGTATTCAGCAAAGCAGAAGGCAGGAGCACCAGTGGGTTTCAGAGGGCAGTGGTCATCTTGATCCAACCTGGAATTACAGGCAGAGGGCAAAGCAGAGGTTGATTTTGCAGGCAGGCAAAATAACATCTTTTGGTAGGTGGCTGTAAGCAGAGGTAAAATGAAATAGTGGGGGGAGAAATGGCCTTTTGAGAGGGTTGGAAGAGTGAATTACAGGGTGTAGATAGCAACTCGCTACAAGAATATGCATGTTTTTTTAAAAAGCTGTAGATGTGAAGAAGAGTGAGAAAATGAAAGCAGAGCTATCAGGTGAACAAAACCAGCTGCACTCTTCTGACCATTCCTGTGAGGGATCATTAATAGAGTTCTCTCCTTTCCTTTACCACCAGTCTTGATGAAATATCTGTGAAGCACAGCAGAGACTACTGGTGCCTCAGTCCAGAGGAAATTGGCCAATGTGTTCAGAAGCTGCTAAGAATAAAATGGACATACAAGAAAACCATCTGATTGTATTTGGCTCATTTTCTTCAGTGCAGAGGCTAATAGCAAACCTGTAATGTTGACACGAATAGATAGGCCTCTGTGCCTCCCAATGGACTTGGACAGACCACAGCTTGCATTGTGCATATTAAGAAGTCAAACCAGGTCACAGCCTCTCAAGGTGATAGTTTAGAAGTCCCTTTTACAAAGGATGTGGAGAGGCAGAGAAAGCTCATGCATTCTTCAGGTCAGACTGAGGGAGTTAATGTCTCTTGCTCTCCTGCTGTGACTGTGGCATCACAGTACAAGAAGTATTTTGGTGTGCGATACTCAGTTTTACAAACATGTGAAACCATAAGTGGACCAAAATAATCAGAAACAGAAACTTCCCTAAAATACTTTAAAATCCACAATGTTGTTACTAAAAATTTGCTTTTTGAAGTTTCCATAGTAGTGACACAATAGTCTTGCCCAGCGCTTAACACCTGCAGATAGTAACAGCTGCATAATCTCAGTAATTATGCAACTAATGTTCTAATGAAGCAAACTCAATTTAACTTCCCCCCATCCTTTCTCTCAGCTAGAAACTTGGTGGTAATAAAAAAGCTTGTGTTTATTTAAAAAAATAAGGGAAGTGTTGGTGACACCAATTAAACTAAATGAAGAAAATAGAACTGACAACAGAGCTCTACTGCCTTATATCCTTCCTTGATGCTGTTGAAGGACTGTGCAGTAAAAATCTAATTTATTTACTGAAAATATGGGGTTTGTTAGTTTTTTCCATCGAGGGGAATCCACACTCATACAGTTCTTCACCACTGCAAATGAAGAATTTGATTCTGAAACACAGAAGCTGTTTAATTGAATGCATGGCAGTAGAAAAAGTGGGGGAGATTACCCTTTCACAATTGTAACAACATGAAATTTGCCTGTAATCCACCTTTTTCCGCAGAGCAGGACAAACCTTGGTTTTCACTGAAGGCTCTAGAATGTAATATATGTATCATGATACACAAATGTCTCAGATAAGAACATTTGTGGCAGAAAACCTAATCCTAGTTTAATGCTTATGGGACTATTGAACCAAAAGGCTAAGCTGTTCCACATCATTCCTCTTCCAGAAGAGGTTTACTGAGGGTCCTGTTAGTGAGAAACATCTTTCTTAGTACAGAAAGCACCAGACCTGAGAACAAACTTTAAGATGGAAAAGCTGAATATTTCAAATTAGTGTCTGAACATGTTAAATAGTCCATATGGTAAAGATACTTAGGAAATGACCTCTATAGCTTGGACACATTCCAGCCGAAGTCTATGATCTGTAGGAAATGGTGATTTAGTTGCACATGGTTGACTGCACACTGACTGTAACCACACCTCCCATGGCCATGTGTGCAGACTGCGCGATGGTAGGAGGACATTGTCCTGTCTTCCTCTCCCAGCTGTCCCGTGCCTTGGGAGGAGCTGTGTCAGAGAGGGGTTTCAGAGTGGAGTCCCTCCAGCATTTAGCACCAATAACAGAAAAGCATGAGAAGTCACCTTTGGGCACCTTGTCCTTGTGCTGTTATTTCCTAGCTGGCAACATGTGCTAAAAACGCCCAGCTTGTTCTGAAGGTCATGCATGTGGACTGCTTTCTTCATCTTACTGGTAGGAGGGGAAATCCCAGATTAGATAATTCTCAGCCTGCATATCCAAAAATAATATAGACACTACCCAATCATAGTGGCAAATTGCAACTTATTATTTCTGTTTGTACCTTGAGCCTGACACTTTCCAGCCAGCATATCCCGAGTTTTGGTTTTATTTGCTTTGTTTTATTTTGTCCACACAAGTGTATGATTTCCCCTTTGCTTAGGACAGATTCTAAGATCTATGAATGGGTCTGTTTGATCCCATCCCTTCAAGCCGCTTTGTGCTTTGTCCTCCACATTCTTTTACAATTGAGCAGAGTAGATACTGATACACTCTGTGGGCCAGAGTCTGCCATCCTTCTCAGCTGAAGATGGTCATAATTCAAGTTTTGGTGACAGGGTGTTGCCTTAGAAATGCGGGGTCATAATGTAGACTCCCAGACCTTGTTGCTTCCCATTTAAAGCTCTTACCATTGTCAAACACCCTCTAAATCTATGTGATGTTATTTTCATTTACTTTTTATTTACTGGTTTAAAACGCCACCTTCTGTGATTTATGTCTTGCAGTGTTCACCAGCAGCCTTTAAATATACCATAGAAATGATTTATCAACATTTTCAACAATTCCCTGTTGGAAGTGAGCTTTTGTGTGAAAAATTAGGAATTACAGCACTCTCTCTCACATCAGGCAATAACTTCTCACTAATAAATTTTGCAACCAGACACATTTACCACTTCTATAGTTTGCAAATGATGATCATGATTCTTAATGGTGCAGTGTTAATAATAATTAAAAAAAACCCCAAACCCAAGAAAAGCAAAAAAGGCAAAAAATAAGACATAAATGGCTTTCAAGAATATGCCTAAATAGGGCTGAATGCTTTGTTTCAGCACCCAAGACTTTGTCAGCTATTACCAGACAGTGAATGAACATTCTTCAGCTTTGAGAGGACCACAAAAGATACATGATTAAGATTAGTTCTAATTATTAGCTTCCAGTGTGTGAATATTGTAGCAATGCAGTGTGCCCTCAGTGCAGTGCCCTCAATTTGAGCTGCTGCTTTGCCTCTGTCCATCCCCATGTAATTTCTTTGCTCCATTGCAGAACTCAGTATTAGCCAAATTCAAAGGAGAGTAGCTATAATTTAAGACTCATGATTTCACTTGTTAGTCATCAAGATGAAATTAAGCACAAGGAAAAAAAAACTGGTCAGAGGACTGGCTCTGGCTCTGCACACCTTCAAATTAGGTATGAAAGTGAGACAGGCTCCATGGGCAGTGTTACTGCCCTGCTAAACCATTTCCATCATTGATGAAGAGTCATAGGCAAACCCAAAGGGAAATTGGCCAATGTGATGTCTGAATGGCTTTCAGAAGTGCCTCTCTGGTGGCTGCAGTGGGACCTGGACCTGCTGTGTTTCCAGCATGATGGTGTTATGTGAGGTGAAACCATGTCTTGCTCACCATGGTTTCCAGACCCATCCCCTCTTCAGGTTTTTAACTTACTGTTGGTACTCCACCCAGGTTCAGCTGGGCTTTGCTATTTAGAAAATAGAGCCAATCTTTGATAATTTTTTACTAAGCCCAAAATCCTTAGTTCTTACTACTTTCCGGGGAAAGGTGCTGGATTTTTTCCTATCTGTGGCTTCCCAGTGCAAAATCACATCTGAGCATGCAGTGCAGAAGTTATGCTCCTGTGGTCTCATCTGGCAAGTTGACTACAGCCAATGCACAGCATCTGATCGCCTTTGCCTCTCATGCAGCTCTGCAGGTACTCATGCTGCCAGAGAGACAATGGACACAGAGGCAGTCTGAAGGTTTTAAGCCCTTCCATATAATTTCTCCAACTGAACATCCTTTCCAAAATGAAACTATCATCAGATTTAATTCTTGTTGCATAAAGAAATGACAGGAAAATAATTCACCTATTTTTTGAGTGTACTACTTGAGCCAAGAACCATAATCCTATAGTCAGATCTTTTTGAGCTTCCATGTGTCGATGACAGAAGATGTATAAATCCCAGCTATGGAGCTTGTTTTTCTTTATTGCAAGGGAACTAATTGGTGCTGGAACTGTAGCCACTTAGAAGGTTGGATTAATTGTAGAACTATCGTTGTCTGTAGCAGGCTTGTTTATAGAACAGGCAGGGTTTACGGTTTGTTGGTTGGTTGGTTTTTGTTTTGTTTTGTTTTCCTTTTCTTTCATAATATGGACAATTAGATTCTTTCAACTCTTATTGGATCTGGCTGGGATGAAGTTAGTTTTCTTCACTCCAACCTGTGTGGTGCTGGGCTTGCATTTGTGGCTAGAAAGGTACAGAGAAGACACCAGTGTTTTGGCTACTGCTGAGCAGTGACTGTACAGCATCAAGGCTATCTTTCCAACCCTCTCATCCCAAAAAAGCCAGGCTGGGAGTAGGCAAGGGACTGGGAGAGGCAGATAACCAAAGGGATGTTCCATACCATGTGATGTTGTGCTCAGCAATGAAAGTTGAGATAAAGGGGGACAATGAGAAGTCATCATGGTTATGATGCTTTTATTCCTAAGAAATTGCCAGATATACTGAGGTCCTCCTTCCTTGGAAGTGCCCAGACATGTGCCAGCTGTTGGGAAGTAGTGAACAAAATTATCTTTTTGTTTTGTTTCCATGCACAGCTTTTGGTTTTCTTACTCAAACCATGAGCTTCTTCTCTATTTTATTTTCTTCCCTGTTCTGCTGAGGAGTGAGTGGGCATCTGGCACCCAGCCAAAGTGAACTCACCATGTCTTACCAGCACAGTGTTCTGCCAACAACTTCAAAGGCTTTCAGCCTTTGTGTGACTTCTCAGTTGGGTGTTTGAGACTTTAACCAATGTAGTGCCAGTGAAGAATTGAAAAGTTAAGTTTTACTATGAACTATGCTGAGCTTCAATGGGGCCATGATGACAGTAAGAATAGGATGAGCCTTAAAATGTCATAAGACAGAAAAAGCAAAACCAAAAGCAAATGCTGTTTGTGATTAAAAACAACAGGGAATCAATTCAGAGGAGCTTTTTCTCCTTTAAACCAATGTTGGTTACTCTGCATCTCCACCCGTGCCAGACCACCGGATGAAGCTGCATGGCTCGAGGGCTCTTGGCTTACCCAGCTGCCCATGCCAGCATTTGGACAGCTGGCAGGTGCCACTGTGTCAGCACTATCCCTGACCAAAATATATACTCGTTACACAAAAATCAGAAAGCAGAGGAGATCCTCCAGGAGAGGGCTGGTACAATACGGGCTCAAGCTGGGGTTTCTAATGACACAGCCTATGAATAGCCTGAGAAACAAGATCATTAAACCTATTTTTGCAGGGATTTGCTGTTACAGTTTTTTCCTTCCTTAGTTTTCACAGAACCTCAGTGACTCACCTGAAAATTTTCCTCCTCCAACATCATTTGTGTTTGACATCAGAAAGCAGGTCTTTTCCTTGTCCCTTTCCAGAGGTAGCTGGAATTGAGTGGGTGGACCTGTGCCCATCAGGTTTTCTTATTGGGCATTTCAGATATTAGGACAAGGAACACTCAGTAATGCTTAACACCATTCCTTTATGTTACTTGTAAAGACAGCAAGCTGTCCTTATTCATAGATCTGATTATTAAGGCTGTTTAAGCATCTAAACATGTCACCAGATGCCTTTGGGGATTTGTCAAAATTCCGGAGCAGGATCAGGTGCCCTGTATCCAGAACACTTCTGCAAGGGGCTGCAGGAGTGGATCCTGCAGGAGAGTCTCCCTCCAGGGGAGCCAGAGGAGCTGATGACCATTGTGACTGAGCAGAGAGTAGCACTGGGCTGGGGGTGAGATTGTTCAGCGCTGCAGGCAGAAGCCACATGTCCAGACACATGGCTGAGCTGAGAGAAGTGCTTGTTGGTGGCTGTGCCCTTAGCACAGGGACCTGTGCTTTGCTATGTTCTTTTATGGATGTTGTAGATTTGGGGGTCCTGCTGCCTCAAACACACACTGTAAACCTAGTCTGGCTCCACAACTTGGGGCAAGGGATTCAATGCAAAGTAATGCAAGGTAAGGCAGCACTTTTGGTCCTTTTATTTTAATGGATTTCATGCATTTCAAGCTTTTAAGCTATGATAGTATAAAAATCACATATACTTCTGGAGCATGGATCTATCTGTCTATTGGTAAAATTTTTGAAGCAAAGTTTTGCTTTCATTTGTTTAGCTACAAAAAAATGCTTCCAGTTTTAAAACTGTGATCATAAAGAAAGAAAATCAGAACAAATTCTCAGACTTATAAAGTACAATTTGAATTTTAAGAACATTCAAGCAGTGAGAGTTACATAAAAGTATAAAGCTACAGAAGTCATAGGTCTGATTAACTCTCACTTCATTAAGCTGATCTCAGATGGTACATTCTAGCTGCTGTCTTAGACTACCCTTAGGGAATTTTTTTTTGCCAGGAAAGTGCCAGTTTTCAGTGGAGTTTGTTTTTCTTACACCATTCTATTGACAGAAGTGTCCGCTGTCAACACTTTATTGTCTTTTGTGTGGTTTTCTTCCTTATGATACATTGAATACCCAAGGTTTTAATGCCTTACAATTGTACGTAAATATATTTTTCCCTGGCGGTCGTGCTCGGGGCCAGCGCTCTGTGAGGGCCGCGCGCTGCCACCATGGGCTTCGGGGACCTGAAGTCCACTGTGGGCCTCTGTGTCCTCAATGACTTCCTGGCTGACAAGAGCTACATCGAGGGATGCATCACTTCGCAGGCTGACATAGCAGTTTTTGAAGCGATCACTGCCCCACCACCTGTGGACTTCTTCCATGCTCTCCGCTGGTACAATCACATTAGTTCTATGAAAAGCAGAAGGCAAGCTTGCCAGAAGTAAAGAAGGCTTTGGGGTAATACGGTCCTGCTGATGTTGAGGACACAACAGGTGCAGGCACAGATAGCAAAGATGATGATGACATTGACCTCTTTGGTTCTGATGAGGAGGAGGAAAGTGAAGAAGCAAAGAAACTAAGGGAAGAAAGTCTGGCACAGTATGAGTCAAAGAAGTCCAAAAAAACAGCTGTTGTTGCCAAATCATCAATCTTGCTTGATGTGAAACCTTGCCATGATGAGACAGAGGAGTGTGTTTGAAGCATTCAAGCAGATGTCTGGTCTGTGGATCCTCCAAACTAGTACCTGTTGGCTATGGTATCAAAAAGCTTCAGATCCAGTGTGTTGTTGAAGATGATAAAGTTGGAACAGATATGCTGGAAGAGAGAATAACAGGTTTTCAAGATTATGTACAATCAATGGATGTAGCTGTTTTCAATAAGGTTTAAGTCTTGATATATATAGAATAAATGTTGCATTTTTAATTTAAAAAAAAATCCCCCGTACTCTGCATTGATGAGGCCACACCTTGAATATTTTGTTCAGTTCTGGGCCCCTCAGTTCAGGAAAGATATTGAGGTGCTGGAGTGGGTCCAGAGAAGAGCAACAAGGCTGGTGAAGGGACTGAGCACAAGTCCTATGGGGAGAGGCTGAGGGAGCTGAGGTTGTTTAGTCTGGAGAAGAAGAGGCTCAGAGGTGACCTCATCACTGTCCAGAACTACCTGAAGGGAAGTTCTAGCCAGGTGGGGGTTGGTCTGTTCTCCCAGGCACTCAGCAATAGGACAAGGGGGCACAGGCTCAAGCTCTGCCAGGGGAAATATAAGTTGGATGTCAGAAAAAACTTCTTTCCAGAGAGAGTAATCAGGCATTGGAATGGCCTGCCCAGAGAGGTGGTGGATTTACCTTCCCTGGAGGTTTTTAAACAGACTGGACGTGGCACTGAGTGCCATGATCTAGCATACGGACTGGAGCTGGACCAACGGTTGGACTTGATGATCTCAGAGGTGTTTTCCAACCCAACTGATTCTATGATTTCCCTGGTAACTTTTTTGATACTTCAGTGCTTCATTAATTTAACATGCATGAAGCTCTCTGATTTTTACAGGATTTTAAGGCTAGTGGTTTATTAGCCACATAATCCTATGATTTCTACTGAAAACTTCCTATGTATCAGATAATATATGAGATGTCACATAAGTAGAAGGTGTGATTTGTAGTAACTCAGTTACTACCATTGTCATAATAATCACAGAATCATAAAATGGTTTGGTTGGAAGGGACCTTAAAGACCACATCATTCCAACCACCCTTTCATGGACAGGGCCACCTTCTGCTAGACAAGGTTGCTCAGAGCTCCATTCAGCTTGGCCCTGAACACTTCCAGGAATGGGATATCCACAACTTCTCTGGGCAACCTGTTCCAGCACCTCACCACCCTTGTGGTGAAGAATTTCCATCCTAATATCTAATCTAATTCTGCTGTCTTTCTTTGATGATGTACTGTCAGTCTTAGTGGAAAATCTGGCTTCTACCTCCTCTAAAGCCTAAATACTCAGATGCTTTTCTGGGTTTCTTAGGCTGGGAAATAAAAGAATTCCTAAGTTAACTGCAGTATCTTATTTTGACTGAGATTTTCATAATTTCCTTTGGACTCTGCAGTTTTACCCATCACAGTATCTGATAAATCTGACTCTGCTAAACTCTGGAGGCTATAAACCTGTAAAACAGTGTGGCCTCAGCAAAAGCACAGTAGTGAAGTCTGGGAGAACTGGATATTTCAGAAACAAAATGGAATTTTACTGTGTATGCTAAAAATAATGTAAGAGCATTGGCTGGGATAAGGACTCCCAGATAAGCTGAAGCAGCAAAGCAAAAATCTTCATTTGGCAATCAGAAACATGGAAGTGTTTGTAGGGAAAATTCTGGCAGGAGTAGTTGCTGGTAGTGATTTCCCTGGCCCCAGAGCTCCCTGGTGCTTTTCAGAAGTTTTGCAGTCTTTCACTAAACTTCCCGCAGGCAGAGCAACCCACAGGATGTCCTTCACCTTATGTGGACCCGCTCTCTGTTTCTCAGCACCCTTTTCATCGTACACTCTTTCATTTTGTCCCTTTGGATTCTCCAGCTTTCAACTGAGAGACCTTGGGATCAATTTGCCAGCGGTGCAAAACCAGTGTGTGCCAACCCAGCTCAGTGCTGATCCCCTCCGTTAGAGCAAGCAGCTTCTGTTCTCATTATGTACCATGTGGCCCTGGGTTTTCCTTGGGCCACTTGGGGCACTCCTGCGGCTGTGCTTGGGTGTGGGTGTTCCTCTCATTTTTACAGTTTTTCAGGAAGCAGAAGCCATGCTGAAGCCCACCAGAGTGATGCTTTTAGAGTGTGAAATTGGTGCCCGTCTTGCAGACTCTGGGGAACAGCACAGGGCTTGCAGCAAAAAGGCAGCTGGGATAGTGCAAGGGGGCAATATGGACTGAAGAGTAAAACACCTGGGATTGCTTTGTCCTTTCTGTCTTTTTTTTCAGCAAACTCTGGGGTGCAGTAACCCTATGAAGTTACTGTGGCTTTCTTTCAGGAGAAAATCAATTGACTCCAAAGGAAACCCTGGGAACAAAATAACATTTGTTCATTTGCCTCCTTCTCTGGCACAAGTGAAATTAACTTACTCATAATGTTTTGATAGGCTGATATTCACTGCATTTCATGTAGCTGAACATCAGAAAACTAAAATTCTAACTCCAAGGAGCTGTGAACTGGGTCCCAGACTACTAGTATGGAAACTGTCATCATTGTAAATACATTTGGGTGAGAATTACCGCAATAGGTTAGACAAAGTGCCCGGTGTTTGCTCTTTCCAGCAGTCAACAACCAAAGCCAAGAGCAGGTAGAGAAGATATATGTGGTATTACCTGGCATGCTTTTAATGCTTTGCTGTCTCTGGTTAAAGGGATTTTCCCCAGTAAGTAGCTGTAGACAGATCATCATGTTTAGTAGCAGTGATTCCATTACATGCTGGGTGAAAAAGTTCTTCTTATTCTTTGTTTTAAAACTGCTACCAGACCAGGTCACTCTTCACAGAAGAACTGCATGTAGGGAACAGACTTTACCTTTTTGTTTTATTGACAGTGCTGATTGTGGAGCTCTGAGTTATGTCCCTTCAATCATACAATTTCTAAAGTGAACTCCTAGTCTCTTTAGTCATTGCTTTATTCACAAGTCATACCATCCTGCTGTCTCACCAGCACTGTTTCCAACTGTATTACATTCCTTTTGAGATGGCATGACCAGTGTGATACTCAATATTCAATGAATATATACTCTGGGGATTTATGCAATGGCATAATAGTATTGTCTGTGTTTTTTTCTCTGTTCTTTTGCTAGCAGTTCCTTAAATGTCTCTTTAACCACTGCTGAACATGGAGTTACTTCCAGAGAAGTAACATTTCTTCTCTGACTGATTATACTTTCTTTAGACTCCATCAAATATAGTTTAAGGTTGTGGCTTTTCCCCCTTGTGCATTACTTTGCAGTTACTGACACTGAAATTTGCCTGCCGTTATCTCCATGTTGTGTAATCCCTTTGCAGCTCTGCCTCCAGCTTTTGCCCGCAGTTGGGCCTGGCTGCTCTGAATCACTCTGCACCCTCTGTGAACTTGTCACTTCAGTTATCCCTTTTTGCTTTCCAGGTCATACACAGGTATGCTATTTAAAACAGGTCTCTCAAATCCTCACTGGATCCTGCTGTGAAATTCACTTCACTGTGAACTTGGACCATATCCATGTCCTTTGTATCATATCTTCTCACTAGTCACTAATTCAGAAGAGTGTATTCTCACATATATCCTGACAACTCAGATGCTTAACAGCCTTTGGCGAGGAGCTTGTTCAAAGCCTTTTGAAAATCCAAACATGTACACCTCCAAGATACCATTCCTTTGCTTGCATACTAATATCTCATTTGTTTGATTTGAACTGAGTATTTCTCATCTTACATGAGCTCTAGAAGGATTTTCTTTCGTGTCTGTGTAGGGTTTGAGGGCCATTACTCATGTATAAATGCCAGAGAAGATCATTGGCAAAGAATAACTACAGTTACATGTCTATTTACTGAGTAAGTTTAAGTTAACCCACATCAATTGGCTTTGAATTTAGCTAATTACATCACTGCAGTTTATTTGGCTGAGGAAGAAAGACACTTCTTCATTGTCTTCTAATGTGTGTTTTGTCAGAGGTAGTTTCTTGATGAAGAGAGAAGGGCAAAGGATGTTTCCAAGCCTTCCTGTGTTGTATTACCACTGAACAATTCACTTGGTGACAAAGGCTGGACCTGAAGAACTGCTACCTGGACCTTGAACTCTCTATCTGTCAAAGAAGAGAAATAATCACCTCCAGCCCATGCCAAAGATGCCATTATGAGCAGAGAAGAGACAGTCCTTTCACTTCAAAAAAGGGCAGATTGCAGGCTTTGGCAAATCTTGTAAAAAAGGTGATTATATAAATATTTCAGTTTCATCTTTGGCATGCATGCATAAAGTAATTTAGAGTCTATAGTAAGGACTATATTTTCATCTTCATATGTCAGAATGATGTTTGCTTTTGAAATACCTCTGTGTCACAAATACAAAACTCAAATAACCCTGGGTCTGTCAAGAGCCAGGTGGGAAGGCAATTGAGGATGACTGCTATTGTAAAGGCTTTTCACTTTTCCATTGATTCTCTGTTTTTCTTATTACGCAAAAGTATAATTCACTGAGAAATTCACCTCTGGCTCCAGTGAAGAGGTGACATTCCCTTATTACTCCGTACCCCATTTTCCATTGCAATTGTGGGCTGGGTGTTCAGACTCTCAGTTGCTTTCCTAGTGTTCCCCATGAGGGCTCTTGTTAACTGAGACTGTATGTTAGAAGACTGCATGTGATAAAGCAGCCACTGCCACATGTGGTCTTTGAAGTAACATGTTTAAAATTACAGGAGAGTCACATAAGAAAGCCAGTTATGAATGTAGAAAGCAGATAGACTGTTAATACTTAGCACAATGTCATGCATAAGACTTATCAATATTTCCTCAGGATGTTGTAACAGATAGGCAGCATGAAGCCAAAAAACACCTGTAGAAGAAAAGGAAAGTCAAAAAGAGACTTTTAAATCTCCTTATTGGAATGGAGCACCAAGTGGTGTCTAATGCTCAGGCACAGGCAACAAGGAGGGAGGTTTTGCAGGGGAAAAGAAAGCAAGCTTTGAATGCCTTGGCTGTAGCAAGGTGAAGGAATGATCTGATTGCTCTCCTGTGCCTCTCCATCCACTGCTTCCTAGAGACAGGGCAGGTGGCATGATTGAGGAAAAAATGACAGAGGAATCAGAAACAATCTCAAAACAAAAACAAACTCGATTATTTCAGAGATACTATTGTTTAACCTAGGATAAAAAAAAAGTAGACACCTCATGCCCTGGAGGAGGACCTATATTGTTAAATATGCTCTTGTTAAGGCAATTTGTTTTATGTTTTAATAGTGTAATTCCATGATTGCTTATCAGTGTTTTAAAGTAAACCTTTTATTCTTAAATCTTGATTTGTGTTAAACCTGACTCTGGGTGGGTTGGTTGTCAGCAGATCACTCCTCTGGAGGTCTGGTGCAGGCAAACCCAGGGACCAGGCACCCTGACTAAATGTCCAGAACTCTCCAAAACAAGGGTTGCTTCTACTGCCACTGAAATAACAAGGATCTGGGTAAAGATTAAATCAGTGGGCTGGAAAAGAAGAAATGTGTCTTAAAAGCAAAAACTAGGAAGTTCTTTGTTAAGGTGGAAGATGCTTCAACCCTGAAGGTCTGCAGGGAGTTAGTAATGTAGCAGCAGACCCTCATGGATATGAAAACTCACCTCAATATTGTGATCAGGTCAAAAGTCCTTTGGAGGACTCTTTTTGCCGATTCCCAGGATATTTGGAAAACAGAATACCCATGTCAGACTGTCCTAGTTCAGCAGGTGAGACCAGTTATCGCTGTGTGTGGGTGATCAAAGCTGTGTATTCTACCCCCTCTATTCATTTCCCAAGAACAATGGACCATTTGCAGCAGCTGCCCAGGGAGCCATTCACATCTTCACACCCAGCCTGAGGGGGCGTGGCTGCTAATGGGCCATCAACAGCTCAACAATATCCCCTGGCTCCCAGAACTAATCACCCATTGTGTGAGTCCCCGCCCAGAGGGAGGGACTGGGTGCTCCCTGAGGGTACATAAGTGGTAGGTAAGACCTCAGGAAGCACTTGTCAGATCCAGAGGGGCAGCAGGACCTTGACAGGAGGAGATCACCACTCTTGACCAGACTACAGCCATCACCTGCACCAACAGGTTTCTCACTTCTTTTTGCTTTGGGCTTGGGGGGCATCATGTGGGTCTCAGCACCAGGGCTAACAAACCCCTTTGGGTTTGTGCCCCAGGACACTGGGTTATACTGCTAAGTTTTGTGAGTTGAAAGCAATTTCTCTTTGTGTTAGAGTATTTATTGTAATATCTTTCAATGAATTGTAACCCTGACTTATAACCTCTCTTGTGGTGGGTCCATTTCTCCTGCCAGTTTACCTTTAAATCAGCACACAGACTTCTGAGTCTCAGGAACAAAAAACCAAAGCTTTCTATGTCTGCATATGCATATCAGAAATAATGTAAACTACCTGCAAAGCCTCTTCTTCTGCCAAGAGTTTTAGGAATAGATGACATAGAGAAACTTGCCCTTTGTAGTAGTTCATTATTACATATATTTTGGGCCAACAGGAATTGCCTGTATGAAGTCATTAATTGCCTGTTGAGTCTTAAAAATTTTAGTTTGGGACATGGTAGTGGGTTGACCCTGGCTAGATGCCAGGCACTCATTGAAGCTTCTCTATCATTCTCTTCCACAAGTGAGCAAGGGAGAGAAAATATATGAAAGGTTCCTGAGATGTAAGGATGGGAAGACATCACTCACTGAATACCATCACAGGCAAACCAGACTCAACTTGGGGATATTAACTGGATTTATTACTAAAAGCAGAGCAGGATAATGAGAGGTAAAATAAATCTTATAAATACCTTCCCCTCATCCCGCCCTCTGTTCCAGGCTCTACTTCTCCCCCCCCCCCCCCCACCCCCCTCCCCCCCAGCATTGCAGGGAGACAGGGAATGAGGATTATAGTCAGCTCATCACACATTGTTCCCACTGCTTCTAAAGGGAGAAGAGTCCTTCCCCTGCTCCAGTGTGGGGTCCTTCCCAAGGGAAACAGTCCTCCACAGACTTGTCAAACATTAATCCTTCCCATGGACAACAGTTCTCCATGAGCTGTTCCAATGTGGATCACTCTTCCATGGGGTGCAGTCCTTCAGGCATGGACTGTTCCAGTGTGGGTCCCTCACAGAGCCACAAGTTCTACCAGTAAACCTGCTCTCCTGTGGGCTCCTCTCTCTATGGGTTGGCAGCTCCCTACCAGGACCCTGCTCCAGTGCAGGCTTTCCACAAGTTCACAGCGCTCTTTGGGTATCCCCCTACTTTGGTGTGGGTCTCTTCCACAGGCTGCAGGTGGATCTCTGAATCCCTGTGGATGTCCATGGACTGCAGGGACACAGCTGCCTCACCACAGTCTTCACCACGGGCTGCAGGGGGACCTCAGCTCCTGCACCTGGAGCACCTACTCCCCTCCTTCTCCACTGACCTTGGTGTCTGCAGTGTTGTTCACACTTTGCTCTTCTCTGGCTGCAATTTTCGTCTGCGTAGTAACTTTTTTTCTCCTTCTTCAATATGTTATCACAGAGGCATTCCTATCATTCCTGATTGGATCAGCCTTGACCAGTGGCGGATTTGTCCTGGAGCTGGCTGTCATTGGCTCTACTGGACATGTGGGAAGCTTCTGGCAGTTTCTCACAGAAGCCACTCCTGTAGCCCCACTACTACCAAAACCTGGCCACAGAAACCCAATACAGCTCATGACAGAATTTTGAACTTGCCAGCTGCACAGTGCACCTCTCTTGTTGATAGTGTCACCTTCCACCCATACTTGCTCCTGGGATTATTACTACTCTTCATGTTTAAAGATGGTTTTTATCACTGGGATATGTTTATTTCAAAGCATTATTATTAGAATGCTGCTTATTTTACTAATCTCTATTATGCAACTGTTCATTCTTGATTATTAATAATCATTTCCTTTTGATAAAAACACTTCCACAGCAACCAATTATAGTGCTTTGTGCAAACACAGGATTATGAATTCCAGTGGGGAATAAACAACAACCGCAGTGGAATTTCATAAACAAAGTGCTTGTTTTCATGCAAATGCCTCAGTGCTAAAAAATTGGGAAAATTATATGCTGGAGAAGCAGAAGTTCCTTCCAATTAGACTGTTTTTCAACAATTTCCATAAAATGCCTAAATTAAGAACTTTGTACTTGCTGGAGCAGTACATCTCATCTGGTGTTCTCCCTCCAGCAGCAGCCAGTGTCAGAAACATGTAATCACAACTCCTCTCCAGATCCAGTTTCCCTGAAAAGACTCATTGGATGTCATGTCTAGTCCAGGCTGTCTAATTAGGCAGGACTCCAGCCATTTCCAAGCACTGTTTTTTATTGAGCAGATACAGCTGAAAGAGGATACCCTGACTTTGTGATTTGTTTCCTGGCTTTCTTCAGCAGTGCAGCTGGAGCAAATGGTGTCTCTGTTCTGCAAATACTTAGTGTATGATTAATGCTCTGCACTTGATGAGTATTTTTGTGTCTAATGATAAGCAGAGGACAAGGAATTTGTACAACCTGGTACACAGTTGCTCTTTGCTGTACTTTGTCTTGAACAGGATGGTCTATCTTTGAGACGTGATCTTTGCAGTTTCTTTTAAACAGCTGATAATACCTAGGCTTAAACTGGAACACTACATACATTACTTATGTCAAAATCTTCAGATTAGAATAAGGCATATGCCAAAAATATTTTAAAACTTCTTATTTAATCTGGGTTTTATCAATCAAGAAATTTCCTCTGCATTTTTAACTCCATTTTATTGTTTATAGCTCCATGGTGTGATTTTTTTTCCCTGAACAAATACAGCCTTGTACCCCTTATCTACAGTAATGATTGCTTCAAATAAAATTTACTTTCTGTCTGTGAAAACAATTCCAAGGGTAAATAGCGATTTGCTTGTGTATGCTTTAAGTAAGCTTTATTTTATTGATGTTGTATGTGATTATTTGGAAAAGACATTTTATTCCCCGAGAATCAGCTTGTGCTGTGAGGGAACTTGATCACCTGACAAAAGCAGATATGGGGTTACCTCATGGTAGAAAAAAAAAAAGGAGTATGACTGTCTCATGGGCCCATTTGAAAGACACAGGCTCCAAATTTAGAAAGTCTTCATTCTCCAAAGGCCAGCCGCGCTCCTGATGTCTGGAGAGCAAACAGTTCCTTCTCTCCTGGGAAGAATTTCCCTCAATTTCAAAAAACAATTTAGGGTGGTGAGGCAAAGCAAGGATGGCATAGCATATAGATGATTTCTTCTTTGAGCTGGATCTGTGCATTTCTTGTGTAGTCTAAAGGAAATTACTTTAGAAGAAAAAGACCAAACCCCCCAGCATGGCAGGAGTTGTGTGTTATGGGCTCTGTGGGGTGCAAGTACAACGTCTCGGGAGGGATAAGCCACGGACCTCTCAGGCAGCCCCATGTGTGTTACAGCAAATGATGGCCCTGAGGTGTGGTGGAGGTTGGCATGGCTGTGCCTGGGATATGATCAGCACTGCTGGAGTGTGAATCCTTTCCCGGGTTACAGCACAGCCCAGTGCACTCCTCGGTGAGCCTGGAAAAACAAACCCGGAGCAGTCCGTGGATGCTGCTGCCCCTCAAAGCACAGGTGCTGGACAGAAAGCAGTGCAGGAGCATACTCATCAGGGGAGGATACTAGAGTTAAGAGACCCTGAACTTTTAAACACTGTCTTGTTGTGAAGTTGTGAATGTGGAAAAACCTCATGGGTCCCTTTTATCCCAGGTATTTTATGGCTGAAGTCAGCGTGCCTGACCTCTTGGTTTGATTCCCTCATATAGCAATGTCACAGCTGCCTCTTGACTGCCTGGATTTTATTAACCTTGACAGTTTTTCTCATCTATCCAAGGGGATTCAGCGACCTTAAAAACCAGAACAACCACTCGGGCTACAAAGTAACTGTCTTAACCTTCTAGCTCTGTTTGTCTGACTTAGAATTTCACAGCCACCTCTGCCTTATCAAGGGATTCCAGTAGCAATAATGGAAATACAGGGGAGTTTCCCTCCAAGAAATTCCCCTGAAAAATTCCTTTACTATTTCTGTAATTATCCTGTTTGATAGGCTCTGATTTTTTGCTGTTAGGATGGCTCTGCCTTTCCCATGAGAGAGCAGCTGATCCTGCTCTAGCTGAAGTCAAGGGCATTTTTGGCATTCGTTGTGGTGGGAGCAGATGCAGAGTTGCAGAGGGTTCTGTTTGGGGACCTCACAGTTCAGCAAGGCTTACCTTGGCTGCCATGGTGTCTTTGCCTCAGTGGCGTTACCTTAGTGATGCAAATGGTCCCTTCTATTCTTCCAGAGAAGCAGTGTCAGTGAGGTCAACTCTTGTTGTTCTGGGACATCTGGTGAGAAAACGCTGACTTAGGAGCAGGTCTAGTCCCCAGGCACAATGCTTTAGTATGATTTGCAAGCCTGGCACACATCTGCAGGTTGTGCCTTAGCAGCAAGCAGAGTCTGTGGCACACAGACAAAGCCAAGGGTTTTATTTTTTCTCTTTACTTTGTTTCTTTCTTCTTTGAGTCTTTTAAAACAGGCTTCTGCTTTAAAGCCCAAACTTGTTTGTACTTCTTCACAGAAGGACATTGCACTGTCGATGTCTGTAGCTACTGGACAAGCTGAGGCTTTCTTCCACCTCTACTTACTGTTCTGCAGTGGCGCTAGCTATCCTGTGTCAGGCTCTTCATGAAACTCCTTTGTTTCTCCTCAAAACAATTTCAGATTTTAACTTTTGTCTTTCATTAGAAAAATTCTTGACTACCCCAAATCTCTGCCACCTCTTGCTATATCTGGCAGTTTCTGGCAGCTTGGTTGTGGTGCTGACCTGAAAAGCATGCTTACAGGACTAAAAGCCATCACATTTTCTTCCTCACACAGGTTCTCTGTGGGAGCAGGGAAATATCTTATGTGCCATGCAGGAACCAGGTTCTCAGGAAAAATCTGCAGGGAAGAAGATTCTATGAGTACAGTTTGACCATCCCATCTTCACCTATACACACAGAATCTAGTGGACACTGTTGTCTACAGATGAGTAAATCAGTCACTCTTAACCATAAAGACACTAAATCTGTGTCTTTACTCAGGATTGTGGAATGGGAGTGGAGTGGACTTTAACCTCAAAATGTTTTTTTGTTTAGTAGCTGTTTGTGTTGATTTTCAACACACTTTTTTTTTAATAATTATCATGCACTGTGAGCAGTGATAATTTGAACTTGAAGTTCCAACAGCATGAAAGAGATCCCATACTGAAGCTGATCAGGAAAGCTGAAAGTACAAACAAAGAGCTTGATCTTTTCCCACTGCTGGAACCTTCTTTTTCCTGATTTTGCATTATTATTTAGTTCCTGCCCTTCCGACTCTCACCAGGGATAAACCTACTGACCTCATCAGCAGATGTATTTTTAGATGTATTGTTTCTAGCTAGAAGGTTGTGACACAGAAGGCTGTTAGCACATGTTACTTTGAATTTGTGCTTTTATGTTTCAGAACACAGATAACTGAAGCCTTCAGCGCCTTTGAAGGAGATGGCCTTGCTGCTCTTCTGTTGTCTTTTGTGGACTTCCTTAACAATGAAAGTTGCCTCTGTCAATGAAATACTCATGGGTTTGGCCACTTTTGATCTGTAACATATTCAATATTGTTTATAACACTGCTAAATAAAATTATTAGCCTGTGCTTGACTTCCTATAAAACAGAAGGAAATATAGGTTTAATAATTAGTACTTATTATACAAAATCACAGAGCCAATCACTGTCAGAATACACGTTGACTTTGCTCATGCCTCATGGTTAACCTGTACCATGAGGTTATCTTACTTGAGCGATAACCTACAAAATGTGCCTGTAAAGCTGTGATGCCAGTTCATTCCTGGATCTCATTCTCCAAATCACAATTAATTTTGAGTTATATTTGTTCAGGAGAAAAAAAAGTGGCAAGAATTGGGAAGCTGTTATAGAGGGCCTGTTAGTTTAATACTTGTCTGCAACCTGGTGGGACAGACCACTGACAGCTATGTGTACACCATAGCCTCCCCTGTTCTGCTGGCTTTGTTGACCATGAAAGCATGCCCTTAATTACCCACACAAATGCCACCAGTTGGCTGTAGCTGTCAGCTGTAGGTTAGGAAGTGTTTTGGATAGGGGAGAGCTCTTGGCCACTGAGGCTGTCACTTTGAAAGGGATGATGTCTGCATTCCAGGCTCCCCTCTGATAGTGTAGTTGTGGTTGCAAAGTTAATGGGAACTAGGAGTAATTTATTTCAAACTACCAGGTACAACAACAGAACAAAAACTGTGATGAAACCAAAAGTGAAGAGCACAAAATTACTCAGAAACTTAGGATTCTGTGGGATTTGGCCCTTTAACATAATTAACTTTTCTCTCACCTCTGTCCCAGGGTTATTTAGTTTTGATATTTTCAATAGTGAAAAAGAGCATTTTTGTAGAATAGAGGCCACTTCAACATAATGAGAGACAGTCCTCAAATAGTTAAATTGAGTGACAAATATAAAATTACAGTAGCTGATAGTTATATGGACACATGTGGCCAAACACCTCCCTCTCTTCCTCTTCAGGGCTCAGTCTCACTGTGCTGTGTGACCCCATCACTGTTGTTTCAGATGCAATGAAAACACACATGCTTTTGGACACCTCTCTGCTCCAGATTTCCCAAAGTGTGCAAGGTATAAAGGCAAGGTGATGGAGGATGTTTCAGTGGGTGTGGTGCCACCTCCTCCTGGCCCAGCCTGGAGGCCTGGGTGTATTCCCACCATCATCTCTGTGTCAGAAAACTGCTCCTGGGGCACAGCAGAATGAAATTGGGTCTGTCTCAAAGAGGAAAGTATGTCCTAAACATCTGGCCCCAATACCAGCCTCCAGCAACCTTGAAAAGGAGGGACAAAGCTCTCTGAGCCACCTCTGTCTTGTCAGAGATGATCTGTGCTCTGACAGGTCCAGGTAGGACAATCATGGGGACACTGGGAAAAGCAGCATCATTTTCCATGCAACTTCACCTCCTTCTCATTGCCTCTGTCTGCTGTGGAAATTCCCTTGGCTGCTTTGTAGATGGTGTTATATATAGCCCAAACACTTATTGCCTCTACTTATGTGGTTACCTATTGTGTAGCAAACTAAAACAGTGGAAGATGATTAATGCTGGAGCCCTAGTCCTCTCGAAAAATCAATAAAGAGTTTTCCTTGCTATGTTTCCAGGTAGGAGAAGAGAGGACAATCTTCATTACAACTGACAGTTCCCTCCCCTAGAGCAGAGAGGTTTTCCCTTATATCTAGCAGAGAGAATACAGTGTTTTGCACCTGCCAGATGCTGTTGCTATGGCAATTGAACTTTGCACTTACATCGGAGCAGCAAAGCCCCAGGAGTAGGTACAGAACAAACACAGCAGAGAGGGGGCTCTGCTGGGGGCTGCCAGGTAGCTCAGGACTTTGCCTCACTGTTTCCCCATACAAAAGATGGGTAATTTAACTTTTTCAACAATTTTGGAATGAGCTTCCATTGAGCAAATGATGCTGGCTGTGAATCTTCTTGCCAGTGGGTTGTGTTTGGGCTGCTTGCTCAAGGTTCTGGGTGTGCAGCTCTGTGGGACCTGAGCATGCCTTTGGGGCCCTGCCAGCCAAGGCTGCCTTGATGTCTTGTCTGTAGTGGAACTCCCGTCTTTGTAGCCTCCTGTGGCCAGACATATGGGTCCTGGCTAAGAGAGTCATAGGCTTTTTAAAGCACTAATGATTTCCCTGAATTCCTTCACTGGTGCCTAAATATTCACAAGATACCCTTGTAGGTGGTCCAAATCCCCCTCTGGGTCATTAGGCAACCTACTCCCAGTACCTCATTTCACAAGTGTCCCAAACAAATGCCCATTCTGGCTGACAACTTTGACATCAAATTTAATTCCAGACTGACTTTCCATCGTTCAAACACAGTTAACAAGTTAGGGAGTGTATGTGGTGTAATAAGCACCCAGCGTTCTTTCTTGGCTCAGCTGCTGCTTTGTTATGAGAGTATCGCATATGAGAATATGACACATTGATCTTAATCATCGACCGGTGCCCCATCCTACCAGGCATTGCATACAGTGAAAGAGACTTGGCCTCGAGAGAAACCCCTGTCTATCAGTATACTTCTAGCAATGAAAGAGGGTTACAACATGGTGAGAGGTGCAGCTAACAACTGCAGAGTGCTGTGCACTCACTGCAAGAAAGAAACTTCAGTTGCACAAAGTGTTATTCTGGATAAAATGTAATTTTCTATGGAAAATAAACCCCACAGCTCAGAGTAATGTTATAGGTGAGACATTTCATTAGGAGAAATGACTGACTGAATTAAAGACTAATCAAGAAAACTCTGAAGCAGCATGCTACAATCTTCAGCCTCTAGGACCTTGAAGAACCGGGGTTTTTTTGCAATTTCTATTTCAGAAAAAAAAATGATGATGGAAAAATCTTCTGCTTTAAACTACATACTCCTAACTCTGATAGACTTTAATTATCTTGAGTGAGAGTCATGCCATTTAATGTCAATGTCTACATCTCACTTTGCATGTTCATTTCCGCTACTTTTTCTACATTCCTTTTCTAGTTAGTGGAGAGACATTGTCTTTCCTCTCATCTCGAGGCACATATCTAACCTTGATCTGGCAAATCTGACAAGTGCCTGTTCCCCTTCCTGCTTCCCAGGGTCAAGTGGTGCCACAAGTGGGGATAGGGACAGTCTGCACTGGGCATTTCTAAGCTTAGATATGTGACGTTTCTAAGCTTCAAAACAAAAGACCCTCCAGATCAGCAGAGAAGCAGCATGGCAGACGGTCAGGCAAGGCTGAATCCAGCCACACTCACCATGTTTCCTTGAAAAAAGGTTGTGTTTGAATGCTTTTGGTAGCATAGCATGAGGTAAACAAAAGGAGTAAGTGGAGACAGAGGTTGCTGAGCTCTGACTACCTGAGCAAGCTATCCCAACAATCCCATAACACAGGAGAAAATGTTTCTGGTTCGTTTCCTCCTCTATTGGTCCTGTACTTCATGGAACACTCTTTCTTTCTGTGGGTCGCTACAAAAAAATTCTTCTGTTGTCTCATGGAGACTGTCATAGAGCAAATAATAAACTTTTCTATTTGGGTAATTATAACAAAATCAATCTATTGGATGTCAGGAAGAAAGTAATATACTCAATGGCTTCTTCCCTACTCATCTTTAGCTCTGTGTTTTAATCAAGCAGGCCACAACAGCTGTGAATTAGCTCCCACAAAATGCCTCAGGAGCAGGGCTGAAACAGAAGCTAGTTTTAATAAAAGATCTGTCAAGTGTATGGGTGGGGCTCAGTGGGGCTGCCACTTGGGAACCTTTGGTGCCCTGGCATCAGCCCATGCAGCAGGTGAGGACAGACATCTGGACTTTTTCATCAGTGCATGTTGAAGGGGACAGACAGGCCAGTGAGGGACGTGCAAGTGCAATGAAAGAGGGACATGGGTTTTTTAAAAGCATTTGAGCCCTTACTCCTTCCCCCGAGGTAAGAATGGCTTACACTTCACCTCCCATCCATACACCAGTTTCCCTTCAAAATGAACATATTGTACTCTGCAGGGGCGGACAAATTGCTGAATTTCACTTCACTCCTTCAATCTGCTTAATGAATAGCAATGAGTTTGAAGGTTCCAGTGGATTCCAGCACTGAGCTGAAATTTGCATTAGCAGGTTTTCGGACCTCGCTTGAATTTGGTTCTGTCTAGATCACCTGCCCTTGCATGGCTAACTTCTGTGTTGCTGAACTAAACCAGCCATCCCATGTTCCCCTAAAAGGCAGAAAGAAATAGTCCAATAGGAAATTCCTGAAAAGATTTATAATACCAGAAGTTACTGCGTGGACAGATTTTTGCTTTTCTGGTTGTTACTATGACTCACTTTGGAATTGGGTAATTGCTATATGGTGGTGAATTCATCACTTCAAAACAAAGGAGATGTGGGTGTGTTTATGTGTGTGCATGGCATTAGCATGTACTAGCCATCAAAAGAGAGTTTATCTTCAGTATACTACTTTGACTCTTTTCCAAATTGAAGTGGAAACCCTCTGTTGTATAAATAGCTTAGGAGGCACTAAAAGCCCAGTCAAATGCTGCTGGTCTTTTAGATCCTGATTACCATTTCTACTGGGAGGGTGAGCCATGTTAGCTCTGTCCAAGAAAGGGCGAAGTTACTTACAGAAAGGACCCAAATACACATGGCTAGCTGCATGACTAAAGTAAAGACACAGTATTTGCAATGGAAATTCCCAGACTCTGGCAAGGCTTGTCATGGTCAGGTTCTCCTAAGATTTAATCTAAATCCTACAAATCACAAAGGAATCCCACTGAACTTGAGTCCTTCAGAGACAGAATCCCACTAAGTGAGTCTTCCTCATATTCCAGAGTGGCAGTAATATTGGAAATTTTCAAAACTGATCTGGACAAAACCTTAATGTTTTGAAGTTAGTCTTGTTTGGAGCATGAGATTGGACTAGATGACCTCTAGAAATCCCCTTCAAGCTAAATTTCACAGTTAATCTATGTTTTTCTGCAGGGGATTCTTCCCAGTGAGTTTTCATCTTTCCTGAAACACAGTGTACAAACATAGACATTGAACTACAGCTAGGCTTTGAACAAGTTATTTTGGTTGTTTTATAATCTTGTTCATACAGCTCAGTATTTTCTTCACATAACAGTTCTACCTCATGTTCAGCCTATGAGGGATGCAACACAACCCCTAAATCCTTTCCTGTACAACTCAGTAATTACTGAGTTTTTCCCAACCCACTAGGTTGAATATTTTTGTATACCTGAACTAACTTGCATTTTTGTCACTGAGATCTGTGCTGTTTTTAAGCCTACATCTCCTGTTTGTTGAGATAATTTTGAATTCTAACCCTATCTTTTGATGTACTTTCACATCAAAGTCCCCTTAAAGCTTGGCATTTACAGATTAAATAACCAGGAGGTTATTAAACACTTCCTGATCTCTCTCTCTGTTCCAACTACTTCTTACAAATAAGCCACAGAGGAAACATGAAAGACCAAAGGAAGTTATTCCTTTGCTATTGGATACTACTTCTGAGCTACAATTTCACTGAGAAAAACAAAATCCTGGTTTATGTCCACCCCCAAACAAAGGCAATGTCATGCCCCAGAGCATGAGACAGCTGAAATCCTCCCAGGAAGCAGGGTCATGTCCCAAACCAAGCCAGCTAACACACTTGAGACGTACATTGCCCTACTGAAGGGCATGGCGCAGAAGGAACAGCCTGCCTGTGGGAGAAGAAACCTGGCACTTCCAGCACAGTGCTGAGAAGTGCACATTAACAACTTCTGTTGAGCTGCTGCCTTCCTTCAGAGAGTCATGCTGCCCATCTCCTCACACTGCAGGGTGTCTTGGCCATCTCTGTGTCTCAGGCCTGTGACTTGTTGGCCTAATGTTTTTATTTCCTCTGTGCAGAAGAGTATCTGCACAGCTGTTGCATATTAACCAACGTGTGGCTCACAGTTGTAGGAGCCATCTGTGCCAAGTCCCATTTTGACTGCTCTTCTGGTGCTTCTAAGAGTAGCCTTGCTCTCCCTCTTTTTCAATGATTATAGAGCCCCCAAGACTACAGCCTACATTTATTAATTTGTTGCAAACTGATGGCACTCTCTGGGAACATAGCTCTGAAACGGAATCCTTTTGCCATGCACAGATGTCAAGCCCCATAAGGCTGCCATGAGCCAGACATGTAAATGTCGGCAGTCTGTTAAATAGGGAGTGGGGAGAACCTTTCATGATTATCTTCAATTAGCTGAAAATGTGAGAAGAAATTCTAGCTAAAGTACTTTCAGACTTTTAATCACCTTTCTTTGCTGAGTCCAGCTCTTCCCATCTGAACGGCTGGGTGTAAGAAGGCACAATGTCCTGAAAGCAGATCTGTAGCTTTCAAGGACTCAAGGGCTGGCCCCTCTGTCTGTAAAGCACTCCTTCGGAGTATGCAAATAAATCTGCCATAGACTTGCATAGCATTGGTGCTGTAAGCAGCTCTCTGTCCTTGCAGTCAGCTCATCACCATGGTGGGTGGTGGCGGGTCAGGAATTATCAATTTACTTTCAGGATGATACTGCTGGCCCTTAGCTGTTTCCTTCAGTGCTGGTTGGGGGTTTCTGCACCAAGCTCCTCGAATTAGGATACTTCTTTGTTGTTGCAGGCCCATGCAAGATCGTGAAAGTATCTTTGGACTAGTGCAGCATAAAAATGAGTATGTGTTGCCAGACATGGGAGGGACTGTTGAAGAGAGCAGAATGGGTATTTCTGCCCTTTGGTCTTGCCTTTCTGTAAGCCAGATAAGCTACCTGTGTATAAGCAAAACCTATCTGTACAAATAATGTTTTGTAATTAAAAAATTAAATTGAAAATTTTGCTTAGAGTGCTTTGGTTCCATTGGCAGGATCCCTGTTCTCATGCGATTTCTTCCTTCTCCCAGAGCTGGCCTGGAGGAAGGGCTATGGAAGCAGTGTCTCCCAACACACCCTATCTGCAGAGGTCTGAAAGGGCAACTCACATCAGAGGAGGTCCTGGTATAGACACAGAGCCAACTTTTTCTTTGAAGTGATGGACTATGCTTATCCCAGTGCCCTGCCTTCCTTTTGGTCTTCTGCCAGGCTGTAGTTTTCCTTAGTCTTCCACTAAGCACATTCCACTAGAGAATATCAGTTGGATCGTTCTTGTTCTCACAGACTCTGTTGTATTAGTAGCAGTAGGCAAAATTTCAAATATCTGTGTAATAGAAAGACAGCACTCCTACTTCTGCATTAGCTCAGTTCACAGTAGAAATCCAGTTTGTCTATCCAAATACAGATTTGGGTGTTCAAATCGTAAACCCCACAAAGGCTTAAGTGGGAGCTATGATCTGTAAGCCTACATGACTAATGTCAGGTGCATTTTTTACTCAGAAATCACATGTTTTCTCTCAGAGATAAGAGCTCTTTGAGTAACTGATAAGACTGTTTTAAGATCCAGTGTTTAAATAAGGACAGGTACATATTCTGCTTTTCATGACTGAGCCAGCTGCAAGGCCTTTCCTGTGTGGCTCTCAGGGTAAAGCCTTCTGAGGATATTTCATCACTGGTGCTGTCTAGCAAAGCCTGTGTACATGCCTGCACCCTTCCTGAGAACTTTTTGGGGGAGATTCAGCTCATCTAACAGTTTCATAATTGTAGGTGTCTTCATCTAAACTAATCACTCTGGACTCCCTTTTATAATCAATGGAATGAAATAGGCAATTTTAGGCTGTGACTCAGCTGACATATCATAACATCTGCTTTAGGATAAAGTGAATCATGCTCTAGAGCTGTTCTTTTTATTTCTTTTTTTCTTTTTTTTTTTTTTCTCTTGAGGCAGCTAGGAATACTAAATTGGGCAGAGATATCTACACACCTCTCTCCTCTTTTGCTCTAGAAACCATCCAGACCACAAGAGCTCTTAGCCTATGAATGTACAGGCTTTGCTTCAGCTTTTTCACATATGCAGTTTGTGGCTTGGTCACTGCTTTGACTTTGCTTACAATATGTTTACTGAAAGAGTCTTTCAGGAGCGGTCCCTCAATGCTCTCTTCCTATATCTCCCCATCATTCAACAGATGTTTCTTTCCTTTCCTGTACTACCAGGGAATGGGCAGGACATCATAACATCTCCTGTGCCTTATGAATGTCTGCAACCTGAGTTAAACCTTTGTATTTGTTTAGGGCTGGCTGACTTATATTCCTACTTTTCTTCTGTCTCCGTGTTTTCAGAGTGTCCAGCTGAAACCTGCTTAGGTGCTAGTTAAGCACTCTCCCATCCTCAAGTCAAACAGGAAGATTACAACAAACAGTAGTTCTGGGAGAAGTCATATTTCAAATTCACATTCTGCATGAGACCAGTCTCAAGTGAGCCCTACAGAATGTAAGAGAGGCATTCTTGTGGAGAGCTCATTTTGGCACCTGCAAGAGAGCGTGAGAGAGATCTGTGTGTGCCATTAGTGTTCCCATCCAAGCTGAGAATCCCATTTTCTTGAACCTTGCTAGAATTTCAAATATATCTGCAATGCTCAGTACCCACAGATATATTACTTCCATAATGCCACTGCCCAAGTCCCGTAGCACAGCCTCAACTTGTATCTTGCATCACTGAGGCATTTACCCAGGTCCCAGAGGTGAACTGTGTTTCAGACAGCAGAAATCACTTGGTTTGGAATTGATATTGTTTTGGGGTGAGAGCTGCTTGGGGCAAGCTCATGATACAGATCCATAGGAATTCGTTCCCTCTTGCAGAAATTCTAGAGCCAGACTGTGAACCCATTGTGGTGTGTGAATGTGCTCACTCCCAAGAAGCTGCTTTGCAGGTGGGGTAAAAAGGCAATCACAGGATGCATCATGCAATGCAAAGTTGTGATACCCTCTGCTCCTGGAGATTTCTGAGGATCCCCACAAGTCCCAAAATGTTTCTTTTCCCACCAGCCACTCTGTATGAAGGCTCCAGCTGCAACTGGGTAGTGGGGTGTTTCACCCCGCTATGAGATGTCTGAGTGGTGCAGAGGGCTGTCAAACCATCATTCTAATGGGAGGCAATAATTTGCATCCTCCAGAGCTGCAAACAGAAGGCAGTACCCACTGCTGCTGTGCCAACTGAGCAAAACCATTGCTCATGCCTAGGAAGGCTCTGTTTGTATATCCACTGAGGTATCTCACCAGACTTCACACTGATATTTCCCATATTTCTTAGTACTTGTTTGGGGTATTTTTGTTGTTGGGGTTTGTTTGGTTTTGTTTTGGTTTGGGTTTTTTGTTTTTTGGGTTTTTTTTTTTTTAAGATAGAAGCAGCAGCTATGATCTAAAAGACTTTTGGAGAAAAGTAAAAAAAATAAAAGCAGGGGAATTGATTGTAATCTATTGCCAGTTTCAGTAAAAAAATCCAGGAATCCTATTACTGAAAAGGAATCTCTAGTGCAATATTAAGATAAATTTCCTTGACAAAAAATTACTCCACGAAGGATGAATATTCTATTGCATATGTAAGGTTGGTGTTCATCCAGGAGAAAAAAGGACCTTTTATAAGGTCATATTCAGCAGTAGAAAATGCTACCCACTTGCATTCTACAGTTTTTATTTCCTTTAAATATTTGCTAGCAAAGAGAATGGTTTCAGGCTAAGAGTGCTCATTCACTAGACATACCTTTCTCTTTGGTTAACCCACTATGTATAGGCAAAAGCATAGTTTTGATATCTGCTAAATCTGAGCAGTATTTAACAACAAAAGCAGCCCAGCTGAAACAAATAATCTCCTTTGTGGAGGAAGAGATAATTCAGTGAAAAAGTAGCAGAGATTCAACAAAAGATCAATTCTGAGATGCTTAGCAGTCTGGCACTGATCCACTGAGTTCCCCAGTTTGAAAACTGCATATCTAACTGTGTCCATGCTGTCAAGCACTTCCTCAGGCCCAGTGCAAGAGCAAATCACTCCAGATCCTGCAGGACACAGTCCCAAACAAGACAAAGAAATAACCTGAGCACACCTTCTGAGTATAATGGAGGTCAATGAAATGCTAGGACAGCTGATGAGGTAAAAAAGTTGACCTCAAGAAGTACCCTATTTATGTGCAATTGGTGTGTGATCCAGACATTTTTTAATAGATAATGACTGGTGAGGTAGCTCTATTTCAACCAGCTGGTATCCTGTTCTTCATCTTTAGATATAGGATGGAAGCAATTAAAGTTAATCCTATTATACATGCTACACAGAAGATCTGAGAGCCAGAAAGATTACTTGGCACTTGCTACAAATTATCATATGTTTTGAGAGGGAATGGGGGAGGGCACATGGAGATAGTCAGAGTATTCCTTATCTTCTTTTAAACATTAACACCTTGAAGTTTTCATGATCTTGCAGATCCTGAAATTTTTCACTCTAAATCAGTGAATTAGACTCTATGTCTTGAGTTCCTGGACAGAGTTAAAAATTATGACAACAACTGCAATGAAATTTGAAAACCAATAGTTTATTTTTTCAAGGATAATTCTACTTCTGGAAATCTTAAATTCCCTGATTTTTAAATATTATTTCATATCTCAATAAAACTGGAATGATAACTGCAATGAATCATAAGACCATCCTATTTTCACAAGAGTCTATCCGAGTTTTTAAATTTTATTGGCTATTAAAGTAAGCCATTTCAGTGACCATGGACCACTTATTGCTTTATGAACATTAGAAAAATGACCATTTTGTGTTAGACCTTCATCGACAGTAGTTATTCCTCAACAGTGCTAATACTGCATGACTTGGAAGGAGGACCAGGATATACTGGACATTTTATCCAATCTTCAACCACTCATAAGTAAGGGGTTTTCTACAAGGATTCTTCCCAGCATGGTTTCTTGATCAACAGCTCTCTAAAGAGGACATGGCTCATGATTGCCCTAAGTCTAGAAATCCTCCAAAAACCTCATACCTGAAGTTTTCTGGAGGACTCTTCCATCTCATTTATCTTTGAAAAGCAGCATTGTTTCCAAAATGAAAGCCAGGAGCAATTGCATGATGTGGATCGGAACAGATGAATATTCCTTGATTTCTCTGGTGCAGTCATGCTGGATTAAAACGGAGTGGATTGAATTGGGGTTTTGTTTCTTGCTACACATCTGCCTGTCAGCCAATGAGTCATGAGCTGGACAAAAGCTTATGGGATGTGGTGGTGTTGCAGTTTGGGATTATTATGTAAATTCTCTCCCCTGCCACTTAACTGCCCAGGCCAGCGGTTAACAAAAGAAGCAGTTAACTGTGATCGCTGGGGTGGGGGCAGGTTTGTCTCTTTTGGTTTTTTTTTTGGATATTCTCCTCAGTCTTGGCTCGGCGGAACGGGGGAGTGGGGGCTCCAAGGAGGCAGGCTGCCCTGCTGGTTACTGCTGGGGTTTTCCCTGGCTGTCTTGCCGCTGCCTACTTTGGACTTCTTTTTTCCTGCCGTGCTGCTGCCTGCCTTGGATTTGCTGCTGGTTGCTCGTACCTTTCTGCTTCTTGGACGGGGAACACAGGGGGAAGAGACTGAGTCCATCTGAAAGCCCACTGCTCGTCTGTTTCGCTGGAGAGGGACTGAAACTCACTCTGCAGCCAGCCAGGCTGTGACAAGGACACTTAAGTATAACCTTTTCTCCCGGAGGAAAACCTGCTGGGTTTTGTTGTTGTTTTTTTTGTTTTCTCTTATGGTGTTGGGGAAGTGGGTTGCACTAGTCTGTTTACATATATATATATATATATAGCAGTTATCCTTCTTGTATTAAAATTCCTTTTCTTAAATTTGATAAAGAGTGGTGTGATTATTGTGGAGGAGGCCCCTCCCCTGCTTGTGGGTAAAACATTTTGGTTTTTCCCCTCAAACCGAGACAGGTGGCTGGAGCTGCTTTTGAGATACCCTTTTCTCATGCTCAGGATTGGCAAAGGCAGCTAATAATTGTCTCTGTGCTGGGCCATGAGCATATGGGAGCACACGGGAGTCCTGCACCCCTTTTCCCGCGGGAGCCAGGGCCATAGCTCCTGGCCAGCTCCATTCCTGGCACTGCATGTGCAGGCTAATGTGTTGGCTGCTGAAGCATTGCTTTCCTCTTGAACATGCTCCTGGGGGAGGGCTGGGGCCACATGGGAATATCCCATACCTGCAGACTGCCAGCTGGACCACTGTGAATTGAGGCTGACATTGCCCCATGAGCACAGACAGAAAGAGACCATCCTTCCTTCTGTGGAAAACAGCAGAACAATAATTCTCCTGTTGCCTAATAAGGAGATTTTACAGAGAATTTGAGTTTAGCCAATTTTTGTCACACATTGCTATTTAATTGTTTTTCTCTCTTAATTAACTTCATCTGCCAGGATTTACCCAGAGAACTGTATCTAAGAGCTCTTTTGCTGACTGCAATCTTCTCTGAGAACATTTTCCCCTAAATTATTGGGTTTTCTCTGTTTAGATTTGTTGATCAAAAGTTTAGGACAGGACTTCTGTTTCATTTAAGAAATGCTTCAAAATATGTAACTGGCAAAGTTTAAGTTTGGATAATGATATTGGAAGGTCCCCCACACCCCTCCCCCTTCAAAACCCAAAAAGCACAACAACAACTGACCAGAGGTGAATATAGATTTGCTGAGCTTCATAATCGCTACCTTAGTGAACCTGAACCCAAATGCCATAACTTGAGATGATTCATCGTCTCGCAACAGAGTCATCCAAAACTTGGCTTTGTGTGGTTGCAAGGGAAAATTCCACAGCTTTGACATCTCTCTGATTTTGTTGTGCTTACACAGTTAATTTTTAAAAGGCAAAACAGATGCCACTTTGAGAAAATCTATGTAAAGGAATTAAAGGGGAAAAAAGATGATTGCTGACTGAACTGGTACAAAAGGAATGGTATGCAGAAACTTTTTTTTTATACTCTGCAAATATACAACTGCTAACACTGCATTCATCAGAAGAAATATAGAAACCAAACAATGCCTTACACCAGTAAATCTGATCTTTTTTCCTTTTCAGAAAAGTTTTGAGGTATCATAATTGTAATTTTAATTTCAAGTTGTTGCTCTTTCCTAGATTTTGGAAAAGAGAGTCTTCTATGTTAAAAAAACCCCCCGAACTTGGCACCAAATTATATTTAGTGTTTAAATATATACCGTTATGAAGCACAGCACATGTGCCCCTGTCCTTGTATTTTAGTATTCCTACTGATGACATCTCATTTTCTTTTTCCTGGGCCATGAAAAATTATCTGCACCTGTCTGGCTTCAGAAGAACCACTGTCATTGTTTATAAAATGTCTGTATCTTCCTTATATTTATCTATACAAATTAGAAGTGATGGAAACCCAGCATAATGGACAATAAGGCAATTGCTACAATGCAATTTCTCAGGCTGTGTCCATCAGGACCAGCCTACTTTGGAACACTGGCTTCAAATTTCTTTTAAACACTTCCAACAAATACATAAATTTTTCCAGACATTTTGGGTAGAAAAACATCTCTAATCCTGATCAACTGGGAAACAACTCTACAGCAATCCTGAGTAAATCTTCCCCATGAAGATCACATGAAAAAAATCGCATTAAAAAAAATCAATCTTCCGCTGCAGTCAGGTCTTGAAGAACCCAACCATCAGACTGAAGCTCTCCAAAGTTAATTTCGTCCATGGAGCTAGAGGACAAGGGAGAAGGCCAGGGAGATGGATCACTGCATGACTTTTCTGGCCATGTTGTGCTGGAGAAGCCTATTCACCTCCCCGTGTATGGTCTTAGCGTTATAAATTCTGGAGGAATAGTGGACATAAGAACTTTCTATGTATTTGTAGAGTGCTTGGTGAAATGAGCAGCCATCTTTGATGTCAAATGTAGTGGGCAACAGGGTTTGGAGAAAATAAAAATAAAGAAGCTGCCAGCAAGTGATGGCTAAGGAGAAGTTCAATTCCCATCTGGACACTCACAGACAAACCATATGAAATGAAATGGCTTTTTTAATGTGTGCATTAATTACTAGACAATGAGTCAAGAAGTGGCCTCTTAAAGACAAAGAGTCAAGTGCAATCCTGCAGTAAGCAGGCATGTTGGCAGCAGGAAAAAATAAGAAAAGAAAAAAGGAGATATATACATTTACATAGACTGAATTTGATCCACAGAATAAAAGGCGTTGCTACACTGTGGCAAATGACACTGTCCTTGTACCTTAAGCAACCACAGTCCCAATAAGTCTCTGGAGAGAGCAGTAGAAAATTAAAAAAGCAAGTGCCAGACATGGTCTTTTAAGATTATTTCTCCAGTTGAGCTTCTGTGTAGAGGGAAACTGATTTTGTCCCATCTCAATTTCAGAGACTCTTACAAGATTTGCCATTTTTCTAGTCTTCAGTGAACAGAATAATAGTTTGCTTTTTTCCTTCACCTTGGAGCGAAACACTGAAACTTAGAATTATTGCCACCAAACAGATGGGGATATTTCTCATGAAAATGAAAAAGCAAAGACCTAATAAATGAAGAACATTTGAGACGAGAAGGTTAAAGCAGGCTCTGCTGCACTGTTTGGCATTACTAATTTAGCAATGGATATGGTTTTACTAGCTAATGCTTTTTTGTGTTCCAACTGCTGCAATGCGTCTCAAGAAGGGAAGGGTGGATGATGTTCACTGTTCACCACAGAGGATCTGCCTGACATAGGTGCAGTCTGGTCACAAACCTGCCCATACTTCAGCATTTCACATCTCTCACAGCTTTGTTATGGCCAAAGTGCTGCAGTAGTGCCAGGTTCTCTCTCTGGCTTCAGCATCCCCCTTTCTTGGGTGTCTGTTCCTGCTGGGACCAGCTGGTCTGTTCTGGCAGCCATCACGAGACTAGGACAGAACCATCTCAGGGGGCTGGTTTCTGGCTTGGATTTTCCCATTCACTTTGTACTGCAGGAGATGATGGTGGATAATGTTCACCGGTGACCTTGTGTTTGTGGTCAAGAGCTGCAACTGATGCAAGTGTGTGAAAATCAGGATGAGAGTTAGGGAGGTGGGGTCCTGGGACACCCTGTGTACTGTAGCTGCACCAGGGTACTCTGGATATACCCGGGGTGCCTGCTTAGCTCTTCTTACCTGACTTCCTTACTTGAGGTTTCTCTTCCAGAAAGGAATAGTCTGACTCTCTGTGGTGACACAGTGTCTGCTACATGAATTAACCATTTATTGTTCAATGTCTTTTTGCTGAGCAATGGCTCAACAGAGGAAACTGAATTGCTGTTTTATGTGTGTGGTGTTATTTTTTTTTTAAAGCTGAAATAATTTTTTATTCCTTCAATTTCTAGTCAGCTGAAAGTTTTCTTTCAAAATTAATATATGGACAATGTTGTCCCCTGAGACCAAAGATGAAGAATTTGAGGCCCAGCTGAGAGTTTATAATAAAGTCAACAGCCTGTGAAAACCAATGGTCCTGATATAAATTTATAGATTTTAAATCCAGAAAGGACATTGTGAATGTACAGACTTTTACTTAAAAATTCTCACCCACCTTAACTAAACCAAATAATTTTGAAAAGATAGTTGGTTTCACTTCAACAATTCAAGTTTTAAATACATAGTCTGGGATTTTGTTGCTGTTGTTTATTTTGTTTTGATTTGTTTTCAGTGGGTAATTACTGTCACAATATTTTGCCCACTTCTGTGGTGAATTTGTCATAACTATCATACACATCTCTCTGTTCTGGAAAGAGTCATCTCACATCCAAGCTCTTCTCGCAACTGGTCAGCTCATGCCCATAAACAAATAATTTCCTTTCTTATATTGAAGACTAACCAGAATGAGCTCACCCATATTTGGGGAAAGAGCTAAATTTTAGTCATTCTTGTTGCTGTGTAGTGGTTTGGTGGTTTGTTTTATTCTATTGTTTATCTTCTTCACTTGCAGAGAAAGTGTTCTATCCTTTTGGTCCAAATAGTCAAAAAGTACGTAGAGCATGTTTCGTGGGCCAATCCGTCCTAGAGAATACCAGCGTTGGATAGCAGATCTGCTTTGTTATACCAAGGCCTTTTCTTTCTTATACCAAGGCCTTTTACTTTTTTTTTTGACTGCACAGGAGTAAGTCCCTCAATCAGTGAAAATTTGGGGTGGATAAATAGTAAAGCAAAGATATGCAGGGTCACATGCAAGGGAGGGGTCTTTCCTTTGTGGTTGCTCGTGCTATCAATGACTCATATGAGTTACTTGGGTCTTCATGATGCTTTTTTCCTAGACATCTTCATGTCCACATGTCATTGGACTTGGAGAGAAGTCATTGGTTGTTTCACTGTATTTTGCAGCTTGTATGACAAGTTTAAGTGGAAGAACTTGAAGGGACTCAATATTATTTGCCTCTATAATCACATTGAAAGCAATAGAAGACTGGATGCAGATTACTTCTGACAAATGACAGAGTGGTGCAGCTACTTGCCAGATAATGGATAGGCCCAAGTGAAAACACCATTCCCCAGCTAGGAAAAATTGTTATCAGCTAGCTGATCTGAAATTTGCTATATGAAAATGACCTGAACAAAATAAGCATGTTCATATTTTGTGGATATTTAGACTGTTGGAATTTGCAGTCCAGACCTGTCACTGACGGCAAAGTGGTTACAGAAGTATTCAGTTCTCAGCACAAGTCTATGTGCTACAGCCATGAGAATAAAGATTTCTTTCAAATGATGCCTGTTGCAATGGTACTGAGAGTGAATTTCTGTATAAATTGTAACTAACTCTCTCTAATGCAAAAGCAGAGGCAGCATTTACTTGTGACCATCTAATGAAAATTTTCCTAAAAAGTTCAGCATGGTGCAAGCATTTGTCATTCTGTGTTATACCTCACCCCATGTTTCCAGGGATTACACTGGAAAACCAAATTTAGGGAGGACAGTCCACTGCCAAGGTGCTTGGAGTGAAGAGGAGCACAAAGCACAGACAGTCCTGTCAGCATTTTGTGGAAACCAGTAGAAACTTTGAGCAGTCCAAGTTCCCTTAAGCAGCTGATCAAGAGACATTCTTCATATTTATTGCTTTAGCTTTTCTATTCTTTTCACCTTTCCTCCATTTATTTCTAGTCATTGAAACTAGTTACTGGTGTGTGATGAAAGGGCAGTCTCCATTCACTGGTGGGTAGTTCTACATTGTATTGGAGGGGACTTTACCCTTCTGAAGGAACAAATTTCCTCACGCTTTTCTTTTTAAACTTTGGTGATAATTTTTGTTATGGCTGTATGTATCATTTTATAACTGTTAATGAATGACAACCAAATGTCATTTAGCTCTACAGCAGCTTTATAGAAAGTAGAATTTTTATCCTCATTGAGAATGAGCAGACTATTACTTCAATAGAAATCTCAGTGGCTTCATTTGGACTACTAGAAGAATGGCCCCACTGACAGCTGATAGAATCATAGATTATCCTGAGCTGGAAAGTACCCATGGAGATCATCAAAGTCCAACTCCTAGCCCTGCAGAGGACACCTTAAGAATCACACCATGTGCTTGAGAGCACTGTCCAAATGCTTCTTTGACTCTGGCAGAGTTGGACCCATGACCATTTCCCTGGGGAGGCTGGTCCAGAGTCCAATCACCCTCTGGATGAAGAACCTTTTACTAATATCTAATCCAACCTTCCCCTGACACAGCCTCATGCCATTCCCTTGGTCTTCTCACTGATCATCAGAAAGAAGAGATCAGTGCCTGCTCCTTCTCTTTTACTTGTTACGAAGTTCTAGACTGCAGTGAGGTCTCCTCTCAGCCTCCTCTTCTCCAGGCTGAACAGACCAAGTGACCTCCATCACTCCTCATATGGCTTCCCCTCAAGACCCTTCACCATCTTCATTGCCCTCCTTTGGACACTCTCTAAGAGCTTAATATCTTTCATATATTGTGCTCCCAAAACTGTACACAATATTCAAGGTGAGGCCACCCCAGTGCAGAGCAGAGTGGGACTATCCCCTCCCTCTACCAACTGGTGATTCTTTGCCTGATGCCCCCAGGACACAGTTGGCCCTCCTGGCTGCCAGGGCACTGCTGACTCACATTCAACTTGACACTGATCAGCATCCCCAGGTGTCTTTCTGTGGTGCGGGTAACAGAAGCAGAATCCAACACTTGTTTTTCTTAAACTTCATAACTTCATGATTGTCCAGCCCTCTAATTTATCAAGGTCCCTCTGCAAGGGCTTCCTGCCTTTGAGAGATTCAACAGCTCACCCTAATTTAGTACCATTGACAAACTTTCTTAGTATCCCTTCCAGTCCCATGACCAAATAATTTATGAAGATTTTGAAGAGGACAGGGTTTGAGATTAGCTCAGTTGGTTAAAACTTGGTTGTAATAATGCCAAAGTCATGAGTTCAATCCCCAGTGTGGGCCATTGACTTGAGCTGGACTTGATGATCCTTGTGGGTCCCTTCCAACTCAGAATAGTCTGTGATTCTGAACCAGATGGAGCCCTGTGAAACCCCACTAGTGACAGGTCACCAGTCTGATGTTGCCCTCTCTGTGCTCAACCTGTGATTCAATTGCTCATCCACTACATGATGTGTTCATCCAGCTGTGTGCTGGACATTTTGTCCAGAAGAATCCTGTGAGAGAGTGTATCAAAAGCTTTACTGAAATACAAAAAGATTATATCAATTGGCTTCCTATCAACTAGGTGGGTTACCTTGACATAAAAAGGAATTAAGTTTGACGAGCAAGAGTTTCCCCTCATGAAGCTGTCGTGGCTGTGACCAATGAGTGTGTTGTCCTTCAGATGTTTTCAATAATTCCCGGAGTAATATTTCCATAGTTTTACCAGGCACTGAAGTGAGACTGACAAGCTTGTAGTTTCCAGGGTCATCCTTTTTGATCTTCATGAACACTGGGAAACCATATTCCAGCCATCTTCCAGTCAACTGAGACCTCTCCAAGATTCCCAAGATCATTGAAAAATCATTGAGAGAGGCCTCAAGATGACATAAGTCTCCTACTTGCTCCTGGCAAGACAAATTTTAGAAGGAATGAGGATGCTTTGATCTACAGGATCTCACCCTTGGTAAAACGGCAATGTCACCAAAGCTAACAGGATGAAGGTTTAAGCTTTTGTTGAAGTGTTAAGCAGGCCATTGTTTCACATTTCCTATTGGATCCTTAAAGAATTCCATTTGATCTAATTCCACTGCTAGTAGTCCAAAAATAAAAATTAAAAAAAATAATCTTTGGGGCATGAATGTTACTCAGACAAAATAATACCAAGTTTTTTCTGCTTGCCCTTGCTGGTATCCAACATCTTTGCCAGCTCATCTTTCCTCAAAGAGGAAACAATCTGTTTCTGGAATTCCTATTTGCCTGACTTCTTGGAAACAGGGACTATCAAGTGTTCTAAGTAATGTTACCCTTTGAAACCCTCCCAAAATAGCCTAGAAAATATCTGCCACATTGAAAGGTTTAAGTTCCCTTGGGGTGTAATTCTGCTGACATTGATGGCATCTGCCACTAGAAACTCTGTTTCTGCAGTTTATTCTGTGAGCTGCATTGCCCTTGCTTGATAAGGAAAGCTTCAAGAAGTAGGGCCAAACCTGGCCATGAGTATCTTTTTGCTGTACTTTTTGCAGGCTGTGCTCAGCACTCAGGCAGACCTGATGCTGGTTTGACAGCAGCTGAGCTACCCTGGTTAGCAGTGCCATCACTCATAGATGAGGGAGAGAGCAGTCCTTGAAAATATTTGCTATGAAAAAACATGAGTATTTGATCATTTTCCTATGGAAACAATGCTTCCCAGATAATGATTCTAAATCAAAAAGCAAAGCTCTCTCACATTACCAGAAGAGAGGCAAAAGTCTCATAATTCTTACTGAACAAATCACATGCAAGTGAGTCATTCATAATTACTTTATAAAAATAGTGAATAAACGCTGTCTTATTCTTTACTTGATTAAGCACGTGTATAACTTTAGTCAAAAGAACCTGTCTTGTGAGCATAAAGTTGCGGTATTAAGACTCAGTAAGAACAGCACCTTGTGGAAAATATGAATCCAACAGCCAAAAATGTCTTTGGGGGATGCCATTCATTTTAAAAGTGCATCTGCTGCAGAAAGATTTGCTTCTGTGTAGAGAAAGATCTTGTGCGTGCCTCTCTTTCTGTAAATGAAACTATCTCCCAAATAGGCATGGTAGAGACAGGATTTCATCTCTCTAAAAATTAATTTCATTGTAAATTTATTGTCTGTCTAACTGGATAATGGATGGGAAAGATGGGTCAATTGTATTTTCTCTTTGCCCAGTTACATCTTTGTTCACAATAATCTTTTTTCTCCCTGCAATGAAGATACTGGCTGAACTCTGAATACAAAATAAAACCAAGCCAAACCCTTGGACACAACACATTAGAAGGAGAAAACCTGCACCATACTGAAATTATACAATCTCATTCTTTTAATTTAAATGCTATCAGTTCTCTGCCAGGGCAGAAAAATTATCTCTAAAGTCAAATTCAGTCCATGTAAAATTGAACATGATGTTTGATTTTGGCTTGAAAAATAGTTTCTTTGACAGGTATTGCCTGAGAGTGCCAAGCAGTCTTCAGTTCACCCACCTACAGTTCTCCTACTGACAGGTGAGCAAAGCCAGCACTCCCCCAATCACTGTTTCAAGAGGTTGCATGTGAAAAAAAGCGCCTTACAAAGCTCTTGCAAAATGGAGTATAAGGTCTTAACATGGAGGTTTAACAAGCCCATAGACACTGTCCAGATGGGGACTGCTTCTCAGCCCTGCCTGGGAAAGGCTGAATAGTCCTGTATCACTTATGTCTCAACCACTTGGTGGGTTGGCCCTTCAGGTCCTTGCAGCTGGAGGGCTCTCTGAGGCATTTGTGACCTCCATTCCAAAGGACTGTTGGAGCCCCTGTCAGAAAGATGCTAAAGAAGCACTGGCCCTAAAATGCAGCCCTGTGGTACCCCAACAGTGACTGGTCACCAGCCTGAGGCAGACTCTTCTACTATAACCCTTTCACTATACCCTTTGTGCCCAACTTGTCACCAGTTGTACACCCATCACATGACATATTTATCCAGCTGTATGCTGGACATTTTGCCTAGAAAGATTCTGTGAGAGACTGTTTTGAAAATTTTAATAAAATCCAGAAGGATTACCTTAAATAGATCAACTAGGTAACCTTGTTGTAAAAGCAAATTAGGTTTGTTAAGCAGGACTTTTCCCTCAGGAACCTCTGCTGGCTGTTCATGAGGGGAAAGTCCTGTAACCAACTTGATTTTTGGCAATAGAGTTTTCCTTAAGGCAGTCTGAGGACTGTCCAGCACACACTAAAAGAGATGCCTATGTCTGGGCAGTGCATCTGCTCTTCAAAACGATATGAAAACACCTAAATTTAGGTGTCTTAATCTGTGATGTATGTCCTGGCTGTTGTGGCACCGGTAGAGGGCAGGCTGCCGCCACTCTTTCTCCTGCTTCCAGTTCAGGGACGTCAGGATTGTCCCTTCCCGCAAGATTGACCCTGTCCACCCAGAGGGAAGAAGATTCTTGAGCAGTCCGTGCACCTGTGCTGCTTGTCTTTTCCACCCCAAAACGCCTCTGAGTACGTTTGCAACATAAATATGGTCATGAAGAGGGCATTCAAAGCTATTTATTACATATAGGCACCGAGAATCGTGCTGCTGCCTTATCATTGTTCTTAGGAGGAGATGCAAAAGATAAGCATATGCAATAATCAAAATACTAAAGGTTCATACATCTAAGGGTATTAAATGTGTTTTTCCTGTCAATCCTTTGCTCAAAAACATTAGACCCAGGGCTAGCTCACCTAGCTGTTGGGAATATTCCAAGGGAGCGAGCCTAGTAGGCCAGATCTTGTAAAGCAAACCACTTTTCCAGGCTTGGAAAGTGTTTTTAGGGCTATAACAGTTCTAGTACTAGGCAGACAGTCAAGTTCCTGACCTGCCACCAGTGCTGTCATAGTATGATCTCACTAGTCTTCTGTGTATCCCTTGTCTGTGTCCTAAGAAGATTTGGGCAAACCCTGTCTGCTTTGAAGTTTGAAGAAAAGTCCAGCTGCTCTGGCAGCTCCTCATAGGATGGCAGACTCGTGGGGACTAATTGGAGGAGTAATAAATCACTTTTACTGCCAAGGACAGCATGCATGGCAGACACCTGGAAGGGCTGTGCTGTGCTCAGAGAATGGGATGGCACCCATCTGCTGGTTTCCTTCTGTTGACAGGACTAAGCTGAGGTCTGGGTCTTCTTCTGGCACTGGGTACAATGGCAGCTCTGTTTAATGCTCTTGTCACCTCCTGCACTGATCCTTTTGGCTCTCCTCCTCCATTTCTCCTGCTTGGCCTACCTCAGAAGTGGGCTGCTCTGCAAGAAAGCCTCCACCTCTCTCACACAAAAAACGCCACCTGCCCAGCCGTGATCTGTTCCATAGAGTTATCTGAAGTGGGCTGGACTTACATGTTGTTCTGCCACATGTTTCACCCCAGCATTCATCAGGACTGACTGATGACTCTGCTGGGCACCCACTCCATGTGGTCTGGGGTGGTTCACCCACCGCAGGCACCAGTGGGGGGTCAGTGTTCACCTCCAGAGATTTCTGCTCACTAATCTCTGAAAATGGCTATTTCCTTAAATACTGTAGTCTGAATAGTAAAGCCTCCATAATCTTTCAGCACAGGGTACTACAGGGATCCGTGTTCCTGGTGTAGCATTGTACAGCTCTAAGAAGTGGCACAAGAGGGGTGCAGGGCAGGAAAAGGCTGAGAGGAGGGGAATCACCATGTGTCCACCTCTCCAGCACCCAAAGCAGCAAAGGTCCAACTCTACTGTTGGTTGTGAAGGTTACTAAATTGGGGATGCAGTGGTAAATTATTGGGAAACTGATATGCATTTGAGGGTTCCTAAACAGATCTGTCCAAGACAGATTCCTGACATTGCCTGCTGTTGTAGGAAAACTATGACTGTTGTCAGACAGCTAATGGCCTCAGGCAGGGCTGACCAAGGCCCAGCACACTGTCTCATTCTCCTCTGTCTGGGGGAAAAACATATCCACACATGATCTCCTCTCTGTCCTGAGGCCTGTGACACACATTGGTGGCAGGACTACACCAGCCCGAGACTTGTCCAAACATGCCTTGCTGTTACACAAGTGTCCTAAAACCATGGCACATCAGTGTCCTGAGCTATGCCAACCTGCAAGATCAGGTGCACTAGTGAAAGAACAAACTCAATTTATCAACAATGATCTGTGCACATCTCCATGAGTTTTATCAGTGTATGTGTGTCCTTCCCAGTAAAATTGTTATCTTTGTCCTTCCAGGAACACAAAAGAAAGTTTTTATAGTCATCCAAACATGGCTATTTTATTAAAGGTATATGTTTTCAGTATAAACTGTGGCTTTAAAAATAAAAGAGCAATTTTCCACCACTGGGTGGCAGAATCTTCCTCTGATCTAACAATCTAATAGTAGAACAATTTGCTAAAATTAAATAGAAATTGGAACTGTCATAATCAATCTGGTGTCTGATCAAACTGGAAGGATCTACTGGAAATTTAATTGCAGAGGCAAAAAGTTATATTTTGTAGAAACTCCTTTCCAGCTATAACAGCTGACCTTTCAATATCTGTCCTGTCAGTGTCCCCCAGCATTACTCATCTTGTCAATTGATGCTTATGTCTACACTGAGTACTTTTTTCTCTCAAATCCCATATTGTGGCACAACTAAATGTCTGAATTACAGAAATCACTACATACTTGGGAGTATTTAGGAAAATGCTGTAGCTGTTAATAATACAGCCTCTTAAAAACACAAACAATAGTAAGTACAAGTACTAAAGTTCAAGTAATATAGTAATTGGACCTGCAATGGCAATATTTTAAAAGAAAAAATTATATTAAATTTCTCTTAGGAGGATATGGTATTTTGAAATCTTGGTTGGAACTTTTCAGGCATTACTTTTAAATAGGGAAAAATAAATGCCTACATTCACCATTGCTTCTTTTACTTACAGCATACACTAAATAGCTTTATTGGACCATGCCTGAGCAAAAGGAGAATATGGAAATGAGGTCAGACTTCACCCTTGCCAAGTGGGAAGACAAACTTCATCCTTAACCTCGGAGGGTTTGGAATAAGTTTCTATCAAGCAGAGACTATTAGTTTCTATTAGCAGAGACCATTAAGCAATTCTGAGTATTGTTAAGAATCTAAAAGTCTGATTCTTTTCTAAGTTCTACTTCCATGGGAATATCTATGTGAAGGTTTTCACAGAGATTTGAGTAACATTCAAAATAAATCTTCTAACACTTGGCAATCCTTGTTTTAAGAGAACTTTTTAAAATATTCAAATGAAAAAATTTCCCCAAATGGTTAGCCTTTATATAGAAAGCAAAAAGTTTGTGGATAGATAAGAAAGTACAAAAACTAAGGTGTGACATGAACTAAGTTGTTTCAATGCACTTCATGTCTTTGACTTCTACAGCATCCTGTGGCAGTGAGTTCAATGTCTTCATTACATACTTTGTACAGAGTATGTTTTCAGAAGCCTTTATTCATGCTCTTTTCACCCACCTCTTTCCAGGTCATTTATGAATGCCTAAGCTACACTTTTTTGTTGAAGGGATTTCAGCTTAAAAGAGACAAATTAGCATTTAGACTAAAGGAACTGAAATATGCTTTTGAGTCACTTTCTCAGCAACAAAATATGTATGCCATTCCAGAAAAAGTACAAGGGAAAGTAAGGGACAAAGTATGAGTGCAAAATAAAACAAAGGTCATGTTGACATCTCCACAGGGTTTGGGGAGGCCACTTGCTTTGCCATGACCTAGGAATCTCCCCAATGTATCAGCAGGTGTAGTGCTGGAGAAGTGCTTCAACAAGCAGCAGCTTCACGAGCAAGCCACTGCAAGAGCCTGGGAAGTTGCCTATTCTCCCCATTCTGACAATTACCTCTTGGCTCAGAATGATATCTTGCCTTGACTGAAGCGTTTCCATGGATCACCTACGATCTGCCCCATCCTCACTCTGTGCAGAGCAGCTCTCCTGGGGTGTTCTCCGAAGAGCATCTTAACTCTGAAAACTGCAGAGCTGCATTTCCTCTGCACAGCACTTGTCAAGTTGTGCCGGAGGGTAAGAGAGCTTTGAGAACATCTGGATTATAATTAAACAGGAGTTTACAGTAACTAGACCTAAATGGCTTGAACAACAAATTTACCGCTGATAAAGCAAGACGAGGTAATCCTCTGTGTTTTCTTCTGTCCTGAATAAAATGTAGCTTTGTAATTTATATTGGGGGAACACTGGGAAAGCTTCATTTTCACTTGAGGACTAATTGCAGGTCCAGTGAAGACTTTATCAATGACATTATGCATCAATGTTACTGTTTGACTGGGCTCATTGGAAAAATGTAGGATTCGAGCTGCTGATTAAGAAGTACAAAACTAGATTCAAGGCAAATAAACCATCACCCATGATGTTTTAAAATATCCTATTAAAGCTACAGTGAAAATACACAACGAGTTTGCAGCATGGCCTGTAGTTTATTTTTCTGAAGACCTCCTCAACCAGCAGAGGCACATCAGGTTAAATTCCTGGCACTCAGACTCAATGTTTGCATGTCATTGATATGCACAATGTGATATTCATAACAGGGTAGGACATTTATATTACACCTGAATTAAATACACATGGGACTGCTCTCTGGTATTAGGCCAACAGGTCTGAGTCCACCCTCATCATCATCTTTTTCAGTTCCCCTTTCCTTTGGGAGCAGGAGAGGGGCAGCCAGCCTGTGCACTCAGAGTGACTGCTGGAAGTGGGTTTCTCTGACCATGACCTGATGGGCATCCAAGGGCCCCTATTGCTTTTCTTGAGACCCTGCAAAGGGCAGGCCTTGCCTCTTCTGTTCCCTGTTTTCTTACAGAAACCACTGTCTGCTTAGTCCTTGGCCTTCTATTTTTCTTTTTTTTTTAGGCACTCACCTACCTCAGGGATGGTACAGATCATCATCTACACAGGTGGGTTTCCTGAGGTCTCTGACATTTCACAACTACAGTAGTATTAATGCTGATGCTTTACACTTGCCACACCTCTGCTGTGTCACAGTCAGATGTCATTTTTGATGAATGACAGACAACGTTTTTCCTCCTTTAATGCATGGGAAACTGTTAAAGAGGGGGTTCCCAATGCAGTGCTAACAGAATATGAAGCTCTGAGTGGCTGACTTTTAGGGCAGCTCTTGTTTGACGTCACACAGCCTTCAGTGCCGTGCCCTCTTCTGCTGCATCACGGATTCGTTTTGGAAGGAGCCAATGGACTAATTTGGCATGTCAAAGCTAATGTTGAGAAATCCTTGGGTATATCAATGTTTCAGAGCACAGTCATAAATGTCAGCAACTTCAGCGATGGAATGAGTTTCAGCAAAATTATGGCTTAACCTGTCATGAAGAGTAAGCTCTGAAAAATTGGTAATCCTGCTTGTGTTTGGCAATGTATGTCTTTGGCTGAGGTCACACTGAGATGTCACTGCTGATTGTTTAACAGAAAAAATGGTATACAACCTGATGCTTACAAACTATTCCTTAATTTTTGCTTTTGCTTTGCACTTACATTTATTTTTCCCATTTTTCCCTGCAAGGTTATCCCTGCTGTATGAATGTCTCTGTGACATGCTGTTGTCTTTCAGTGTAAATGTCACAGATACGTGGGTTTCTCTCATTACTCTGTTCCTGTATGGAAAACAACACAGCTAACCTTGGAAGACCACAAAAATGGTATTGGTCCTCTCTTTATCAGTGTTTCCCAATCCTTTAATGAGATGCTAATTGAAAAGTCTTCATTTATGGCCTATCCCTGCTCAGTAAATTCAGGATTAAAGGTAAGGGTTTCCTTAACTGAACTCCTCATGGCTCATTCCTTTCCTTGTTTAAAGGACTTGTGAGATGGGATTCAAACTTGATGTCCTGCATGTGAGGAAAAGCCCAAGCACTTATTTCCATCAGCTTTTTCTTCTAATAGTTCAAATCCTTCTTAAGCCCATTCTGAAGGCTCAAGGGGCCCCTTTGTTCTTATGCCAGCTCTGTGTGGATGCAAACCATCACCTTAGGACACTAAATTTTCTGGTTTGCCAAGGTGAAAATCTGCTTCTGCTTCAGAAAATGGGGACTGATTTGTGAGGTTGTTTGGGAATGAATGGGAGGTGCCATCTTTGTGACTCACTCTCTCAGGCAAAATGCAAAGTAGGGTAAAGATTTTATAGCAGCAACAGGGAATAAATAGGTTTCTGTTTTGCATAGCTGTTATCCAGGGAGACAGGGCTAGAGCAAACATATTCAGTGATAAGTTTCCTTTTTTTGTCTCATTGCTGGGTGTAAAAATCACTGCTCTAAACTTGAGTAGGAAGGATTTGACGCACAGCAAGAAGTGGCCAGAACAAATGAAGAGATGAACACAGACCAAAGTGGGCTTGTGGTGAGAGGAGCACCTGCAGTTCTTGTGAAAAGAACTACAGGGAAGTCTCTGCAAATCAAGCCTCTTTATTTTTTATTATAAAAACATAGAAAACCTGCATGACAGGGAAGTGAAAATCCCCATGTCCCTCTATAAGTGGTGGTTCACACTCCTCCAGAGGCTCTTACTCCCTTGATGGTCTTTGGAGGGCAATGAGGTGATCCACAGAGGACTCCTTCAGCTATTAGTCTTCCTGGGACTGAGCAGTACTGCAGAGAATTAAAACTCCCAGAAGACAACAGCCATTCCCACGGCCTCAATACATTTTATTTCTGTAAGTGGAAGAGAGGCTAAAACAGAATTATTCACCCTCTCCCCCCCCCCCCCCCCCCCGCCCCCCCCCCCCCATAACTTCCTTCATTGCTGCTGTATAAATTAAAGCTTGTGAGGATTTTTCTCCTGAGCAGATTCTCAGGGCAAGTGCAAAACTCATTAAATGGAAACAAATGTTCAACCCTTCCCTGTTATTTTTCTCCCCAGTTGGCCTGTTAAAAAAAATAAAAAAAAACCTAAAACTGAAATAGAAAAAGGTAGGAGTTTCCTGTGTTGCTAACTAAAGAGAAAGGCCAAGCTGAGCCCTGGTGCACACAGTGAAACCATCCATACAGCCTTCAGCTGGGACTGACCAAGAAGGGAGAAGCAGTCTCCCAAGTGGGCACAGGGATGTTAAGTCCCAGGAATAGCTGGTGGACAACAGGCAATGAGGCAGGTGTCTTCTCTTTGGAGCAGTGCACCAAGCCACCTCTGGGTGCAGACCTGTGTGCAGGCAGTGTGTCATCACCCAGAAGCTTGAGGAAAGGCTTTATTTCAGAATCACAAAATCATAGAATATTCCGAGTTGGAAGGGACCTATAAGGATCGAGTCCAGCTCATAAGTGAATGGCCCCTATGGGGATCAAAACCACAACCTTGGCATTATTCGCACTGTGCTCTAACAACTGCCATTTACTGACAGTAGAAGCACTCAGGGTGACTCCAGCCATGGGACAACAAATAAAAATGCCACAAAAATATATTGGCTTCATGGAAACACGGAGTAAGTTTGCCCGTGCAGTGATTAGATGGAGTTGTAAACAGTGAAACTGCATAAGGACTTTGTGGAGCTAAAACAGCCATGCAACGCCAAACAGAGCCCTTCACAGTCTCAGATTGTGGAAACATATTGCAAACAGCCAAAACATAGTGGAAACCACAATTTAACAGAAATTTTAGGTGGACTTTACTGGGGTCCATGGGTGCTGGAAACAGCCATATTTCTGAATGGTAACTTGCCAACAGTGTTGGTAGGGGGTTTGGTATGAACACCAGAGCCCACATGGCAGTTTTCCTTTGCCCTGGTGTTCACTAATATCTTCAAAACTCTCTATCAGTGAATTGTATTAGCTGCAGTTCAGAGCAATCAGTCTCTCTTGGGAAGTTACCATTTGACTTTCGCACTTGCCCTTACTAAGTAATACTATAAATCTTGGAATCGTCAGGCTGCCTTTGATCTAGCTGCAAGTCTGTTGAATACATGGTGACTGGAGTGGAGGAGGGAGGGAGATGCTATGCTGAAGTCATTCAGAGTGCTGAAAAAAGAGAGATGAATATGGCTTGTCTTCCTAATGAAATTAGTTCAGTTTGCAATGATACAATTTGTGTTTTCACACTTCAGAGCTGGGGAGGAATAATTATTTTCTTAAGTGTATGTGTTTTTTTGGAAAATGAAAATATATTTTTAGTTGTATCTTAAAATTACTTCAAAATAAGATCCTGTCAATAGCAGAACTCACAGGTTGTTTGTAAAGGGCACACTGATGCATTATAAAACAAAATATTTGAACAAGACAGATGTAGGGGAGGAGGTGGGGAAATCCTGCTTGCAGGTGGAGCACCCATGGCAGAACGTGGGGAACCAGGTGCTAGAGTAGAATATGCTACACATGCAGCACAAAACCCCTGAGTCATAAGCCTAAGCAATTGTAATCCAGAAAAAGGGTAGGACTTCCCAAAGGTGGGATTTATCTCATTAAGTTCAGATCTTTCACAGTCATCTAAAGCCCTTTAGAAGCTACTGAACAGACTCAGCTCATTGCATGTGTACTGGAATGTGGAGCTGACCTTGCTTTTTGTTCCCAGTTATCTGAGTGCTGCTGTTTGTGTTGCCCCTTCACACAGGCAAAGGGGCAATTTCTCGTCCCCTGCACTTTTGCTACCTATGTTCTTGTGACATTGTCAGGTGGGAGAATAGACCCCAATCCTATAACTGGATCAGGATTTGTAACAGGTGTCATCTAATGGGAAAATCCCTTGCAGGGGATCAGTTATCACTAAGGAGTATTAGGTGCAGCACAGTAACATTTGCTGTAGGAGGTGCTTTATTGAAGGTACATTTGCCTTATTACACCATGGCAACGTTACAGAGACCACTTTACCCTGAAATCTGTTCAGAAAAATGAGAGTGATAACTGTGCCAAGCAATGCATAAAAAAAAAAAACAACCCAAGGAAAAGAAGAGCATTGTACTCAATACTTGTGAGGCCATTGGCCACATCCATCAGTAATCATATCTATTCACATGATTTCTATTGATAATGTACCCTTCAGTTCCGAGCTTCCTTAATTTGAGTATTCATGGCACTCAGGTACCGGCTGAAAGGCTTCTGATTTTTTTTTCCCTGAATATTGCTAGACAAAATTACTGTCAATGATGGGAAATCTTTGAAAAATTCCTTCCTCTGAGAATTTAATCTTGGCATCCTTTTTTGTATATATTTGGTACTCTGTGAATGTCTGCAAGAAGAGCAGACATAGGAGAGAAATGCATCCTTGAGTGCACGTTTAGTGCTCAAATTCAGCTGCAGCACCAGATTTGAATGAGACTGCAAAGCAGGACAATCACCTTTTACTCCTGAATGCTCTTGAGGTCAAAAGGGAGAAAATGCACCATTCAGCTATAGAGACTTCCAGTTTCTGAGGCAATCACTTATTTTTTGCTGTTATCAGCTACTTGTGCTGCCGTCTGTTATAAAAAATGACTCCCATACCCTTTATATCCTTGCATTGTGCTTGTTTATGCAGTTCTGCTGAGGCACTTATGAAACAAACTGGGGAAGCCTGAAACTAATCTTTCTATTATATTACACACATGTGTGAGTGTACGTGTGAATACATTTTTATTTCTCTGGAGGCTGGTATAGTCAGGCATCGCTGAATACATTTATATATCTCCTAAGGAGAAAACTGTATCTTACTATAAAAAATTATGTTTATCCATCAATATCTAATCTATATATCTATATCTATCTATATCATCTATATCATCTATATCATCTTTATCTATATCTTGATTTAGGAGGGACCTTAAAGATCATCTAATTCTAACCCTTGTTCTGCGGGCAGGGACATCTTTCACTAGACCAGCTTGCTCAGAGTTCCATTCAACCTGGCCTTGAACACTTCCAGGGATGGGGCATCCACAACTTCTTTGGGCAACCTGTCCTGTGTCTCACCAGCCTCATAGTGAAGAATTTCTTCCTAGTATCTAACCTAAACCTACTCTCTTCCAGTTTGAAGCCATTCTTCCTTGTCCTGTCACTACATGCCCTTGTAAAAAAGTCCCCTTCTGTCTGTCTTGTAGGCTCCCTTCAGGTACTAGAAGGTTGAAATTAGGTCCCCCTGAAACCATCTCTTTTCCAGACTGAATGATCCCAAGTCTCTTAGCCTTTCCTTTAGGAGTGGTGCTGCATCACCTTGAGAAAGGTGCTTTAATCAAATTGGTAGCCTTTCTCTGGTTGGTAACATTCCTGTGCTGGGTGATATCCCAGATATTTCCACAACTGAATGATATTAATCTATCTATTTCCACATACAAGAAAAAATTAGAAATACATGTGCAAAATGGACAAAAGCCCAGTGTTTATTCCTGTATTTGAAATTAAGTCATGTATCTAGGGCTCTGATTTGCCTGTGGAAAGCAACAGTGGGATCCTTGCCTCAGACAGTATAACAGGCATTCGAGCCCTCTGAAGCTTAAAAATGCTTAGAGGGAAATTATGAGCCCAGTCTATCTCTGTTGTTGCAGTCATGTCCATAAATATGAGTTATGCAGTGTAGTTTTCTGGTTACCTGCTCCTAAAATGTATGTTGCACACAGGTCCATGAATAGTCCAGAAGAAAGAAGGATTGTATGCCTTGTGACTTGCTTTCCAGTCCTTATGGGAAATATTAACTTCAGCTTAAAATATAGCAGGGTATAGTGGTCTAGAATTTCTTATGAAAGAGGAAGGGTTTTGATTTTCAGGAAGGAGGCTTGTCTGGGAAACAAGCTTGATTTGCATTTTTTAAGGAAAAAGGTTGACATTTTTATTATACGCCAGGACAACACTAACCCTTTCCCGTTTTGTGAGCAGTAGGGAAAGCATATTTTGTGAAACACTCTTTAACTGTTTTTATGCTTTGATGTATGTGAGACCCAGCACGCTGACAAAAATGTGTTTGGTGATAACAACGGGCAAGAAAGGCAGATGCCAGACTACTGAGAATTGGGCAGTGGAAGAACTTTTCTCTCCTGTAACAGAATCAGAGGGGTCAGTTACAAAAAACACACTACCTGCTTTCCTCCAATATGTGGGACTCACTTCTGGGACTGCTCACCTGGATGCAACATGGGCTGTTTGTGGAAAGTGTTGCAACAACAGCTGTGAACAACTGAAGGAAAGCCAAAGAGAAGGTGTTGTGGTGCACTTTCCACCTGCCTATTTTGGTTAGTTCACTCTGCCACTAGGAAATGGTCCTTGCTTCCCACATTTGCAGCAGAGCACTCCCACAGTGTAAAACAAGCCAAGGGATGCAACCTTCAGCCCAGCTAGCAGGATCAGCTCACTAGCCAGTGCTGGAGTCTGAAGATAAAATGCCAGGAGGATGTTGTATGAAAAATACTAATTCCTGATAATGGTTGAGAGCAGATGTATGAGCAACAGTTTGATTTGATGCATTTTGTTCAGTAGTGAAGCAGGTCATCTTGGATCTGCTCCAGACAGCTTATTCTTGGCTTATAGTAGAGTGAATAAATAACACTCCTTGCTTGTAAGGCCAGGTCCAAGTAGGTGACTTTCCCCTGGGGAAACTCCATCAACCCGTCTTCAGCTCTACCATGTTCCTTTGATTAGGCTGAGTGCATTATATAGTAATAACCCTCTTCACTACTTTGATAATCTGTATTAGAACCTGCAAACAGAGGTTGCGTGCCAGTGTAGAGGGATGGATGGCCTGGATCTGGTGACAGCAGCAGCATCAATAACAGCAGCAGGGTATCATTGCTTGGCAGATGCTGTGGCAGGCCAAAAACAAAAGTAAGAGAGCTCACAGAAGCATAAAAACATGCCCCTGGAGGTGGTTGTCATAGCTCAAGTCCTTACATCTGTAACCACTGACCATGTAAGTAAGAGGTAAGAGCGATCACTCCCTCAGGGAGATGCCACTCACTTGCTTGCCCAGAGTTGCTTCACCCTTACACCTGCCCTGGAGCTGCCTCTGCCTTCAAACATCCCTTCTATGTAAATGACCACAGAGGACATTCTTTTACCTATAACTGAACTCTGCATAGGTAAAACAGAAGAGCTCTTTCTGCAGTGAGACTGTGGTGCCAGTAGAAAAAAATTCCTTGTGACGAAGTGAAGGACAAAGCATTTAAGTTGTCCTTTGACCATTTGTTCCCCTCTTTGTGTTAACAGGCAACCAAAAAGAAACAGAAAAAAGTAATGTATAAACAATAAACAAAATAAAGAAAGCTAAAATCCATCCTTTGCTCTCGAGTTCTGCACCATGACTGCCAAAAAGCCACCAAAATACCCAAGGCTGCAGGTGGAAGTCATTGCTCTGAGGGAACTGCAGCCAAGCTAAGGACACACGCTTGAGAGGGAAGAACAGCTCGCGTCACTTGTATGGTCCTGCAGCAAGCACAGCACCACAGCATATTTGCTGCAGGACCAACACTCTCACTGCTGAGTTTTAAGTGGCAGTGGAGCATCTTCCAAGAGTGTAAAGCTACACGATCTAAGTCCACGGGGACCTGTGTTCTTGCTGATGTTAATTATAAGCAAGTGGAACTAGGGTAAGGTATGAAAGCCATTACACTGGGCACAAGTCACTACCTAAAAAAAAAAAACAAAAAAGGATTTCTGTCTTTTTCCCAAGACTACACAAAAGTTCAGATGCCCCAGGTTAGACATGCTGACCTCTACAGTTCCAAAGCAAAGGCAGATTGCTCTGGGCTGTTGGCCCTCACATCACTTTTTAAATGAAGGGAACACTCCTTTGAAAATGCAGTTTTCCTTTAAGCTTCACTTTATTCTTCTACAGGATCAGTGAAGGTTTCCTTTATAATAAATAGAGAAATGACTACCTCTTTCCATTACCTATACTGCCTGACAGGGAAAACACTCCTCTGTTGCAATTTGCACATCCAAGAGCAGGTGGGAGCCAAATCATTGCTGTGGTGGTCTCCAGGGGATGCAGCATTTTCCTCCAAAGCCTTTCAAGGACTCCTGAAAGACTTCTGGGGTAGAGACTGAAAGCACCTCACAATCAGCCTAAGAGATGTCCTCTAGTCTCATGGAGTAGCCTATGATCTCATTCCCATAACAAATAAACTCTCCCTAGGAAAACCTCTGATCTCAAGATGTGAATTAGTACTCCTCATGTAGATCGTGGTGCAAAAGATGAAGACCTCTACCTGGAACTGGGAAAGGTGCAGTTGAAACCTTGCTCCTATTGAGTGCGTGCCTTGTGTGTGCCATTGGTTGCTCAGCCAGGAGGTCCAGCCAGCAGTGTGCTGGAGGCTGGACATTTGCCGCCCTTCTGGAAAACCAGGGCTGAGAACCAATGTGCTGATCACCAGCACTCACCCCTTTGACAACAAACTGCCTTCCTGTGTCTCTTCTTGTCCACCTTAAGGATTATGCAGTGAATGAAATCTATCACATGGGGCTTGGTCTGCAAACACAGCAGGCTGGGGAGGTCTGGATGGCCCCAGAGCACCCCATGGTACTCAGGGCAAGTTTTAATTATTTTTAATAGAGTAAGTGTCTCTAGTTTAGCCATGTTTAAAACTTCTGAATTATGGTTACAAACCTAATAGGTACCAAAAGGAATTCCTACTGGGCTTTTACATGAAAGATTTCGGCTGCTCTTTGCTGAGGGCAATCATCTCTACATCTTTTCAGGACTTGTAACTGCAAAGATCAAACCCCAAATCTCTTAGTCGTATTTTTGTCCCTGAAATCCTGTATCCTGCATCCTGCTTTTTGCTTTTTGTCAGCAAAGGTCTGTGATTTCAAAATGCATCTGGTAGCCCCTCAGCAGGTAGCCCTTGCACCTCTCTGGGCTCAGCCCCTGTCTTCTCCTTCCTTCCTTTCTTTTGTGTATGTCTGTCTTCCAGTTTACCAGCTCCATCAAATAAATAGATGGCTGTTATGATTACACTTCTTGTTACTAACAGTGTTAAAGGATTGCTACAGAAAAAAATGCCCCCTGGGTAAAAATACAGTAGTCAAAATACAATTTAAAGCAGCCAATTTCAAAAGGGCTTTAGTTGGGCAAACATATGCATACTTTTGTTATCAAAATATATCTAGATCAATATTACTCTTTGAAAGCACATGGGTTCTCTACTGGAAGATGCCTTCAATAGAAATTGCTCTGTTGAGGATTTCACATTGGACTTTATTTGACCTCTAACTGAGGGAGAGGTCAGAAAAATGCTGATGCTGAGGGATTTGGGATACCTCTGAAAGTTCTTTGGTTTTTCTGGCCAGGGGATATAAGGAAATGGAAGTCAAGAATAGCATTTGCTTCAGGTCCTGCTAAGTTGCAAGACAAAGGGTTATAAAGTCAAAATGTTATTGAGCCTTAAAAGCAGGTTGTTTTTTGAAAATAACATTCATTAATTATGATTTTCTTTTCTCCTTGGGTCACTTCTAGTTGGAGTTGTGCTACTATCAACTTTTCAGAAAGCAAAAAGTAGAAGTAACTGTTTAACAGTGCTTTAACATTGTAAAATTTTAAGGTCTTTATTTTATTTTTTTTTATGGGAAAGGTTGTTCTGACAGATGTGGATGGTTTGAAAAAATCTAGTAGAACACGTGGATATTGGAAAAACCCATGTCATTTCCAACTGTTAATGTCCCATCTGCCTTCCTAAGACTCTAAGCCCTCTGCAGTTTTTTTCCTCATCCCAGTCTTCATGTGGTTTTTATATGTTATTGCCCCTGCAGGGATGAAAACAAGCCCCACTGACAAAAAACTACATGCACCACAAAAGTGCAGCTTCTGGGCCAACCTCCCCATCTGTGCCTTGGGTCAAGGGCCAGACACTGGGAGCTGGGAAATAAAAGGGGTAGAGCTTTGATTTATTGGTTTTCTATACACCTGCATGCAAGCAGATGCAGAGTATCCCTGCCATGGTGATGCTAGTGTACATATTGTCAAAGAATTTGAAGGATGCAGAATAACTTCCTAACTGCATTTTTAAGGAAAGTGCACATGTTTCACAATGTTTGCTAACAAGCTGTAGAGGAGTAGCATGGAAATCGGCATCCCTCTGCCCCCATTGAGCCTAGAAAATGCTATTTAGAGCAGTTTGCTTTAATTTTAGTGAAAAGATTTGCTTTAAAAGCTTGTACTCTCTGTAGTATTATGCAACATATGCCCTGAAAGGCATGTTATTTAATCTGTTTTCTTGTTTGTGTACTATTTAATGCAAAAGGGGGAAAAAGGAAATGCAGAGGTTTTCTACTGTCTTCCCATTAGCAGCTTTTTGAGGAGGGTTGAGCAGCCAAAGCAAGGGACATATTATTTCTGCTCTGGTAGAGATGGCACAGAGTGGATGCATTTTGGATGAGCAGGAACAAAACCTGAAGGTGTGGAGCCAAACTCTGCCTAGCTCTGCATGCAGGAAGTGAATTTGTCCCGTCTGTGAGCATAAGCAAAACAGGGATTGTGGGTTTTGGTGTTTCACAGGCATTCCAGCCATTTTATGGCATGGCAACAACCTTACAGGGCAACTGCTGTCTGGTACTACTGACGCAGCTGCCTGGGTACAGCTGAGCCTCCTCACACCTGAGTGATGGTCTCAGTCCAAATCTTCAACAAGATAGTTGTGAAACTTGGGAAAAAAAATCTTTTTCAGCACAAACTAAAGTGCAGGATTGTTTCTGTTGCTAACCTTGAGAATAAATGGCTCAATAGGCCCTGTCTGTCATCATCATCATCATCATCATCATCATCATCATCATCATCATCATGGCCAGGCTTCGCGAATGAAAATTTTGGGAAGGGCTCTCCCCACGTGGGTGTGTCCTCCGAGCCTGCGCAGTGGATTTTTTAGGTGAGGCACAGGGTGCCTGGAACTTGCCCCACCCTTTAACTCCTAAGGTTCATCTGCCATGGCTGAGAGAGCTTGGACAGTGACAGTGAATTCCTCAGGACTAGAACCTACAGCCCCCAGTATTCCCAGGAGGTCTCCCATCCAAGTACTAACTGGGGCTGACCCTGCTTAGTGCCTGAGATCTGACGGTATCGGCTGTCAGGGTGGCACCATTTCACGAGAAGAAACTCAGGACAATTTCTGTCAGGAAGAGAGGTTCATTTCTGGGGAGGGGAGGGGGCGTGAGGTGCTGCTGTACAGAAAGCAGAGTTTCCTTCCTTGGTTCAGCTTCAGGCTTTCTGCCAGGCTTTCAGCTCCTGCCCTCACCCTGCACTTCTCCCATGGGCTGAACTGAAATGGTTACATTTGCAGAGGGCTCTGGAGAGCACCCTCAGCACTGTGTTCAGGCATGGCTGCTGAAACATTGCCAGGGTGGTGTTTGGGGTGTTTTTGCTCTCAAGAAGAGCAGCTCCATTTTCCCACCTTTTGCCAACAAGAAAAAAGTGACTCTCAGGAAATAAAATACATTAAAGCCCTGTTGGTGTACATATTTTCCCAAGGAGAGATTGGGAGGAGAGGGGTTGAAGGAAGGTCTTCACCTTCACCAGGAAAAGGCTTATATGCAGCTTCCAGACAAGCATTATACAGAAAAATCCCCCTATGCCATTGTTGGTCTCCTCAGCAGCTGACCTCTTTGCCAGACATGAACCAAACTTTCAGGGCAGAAGCAACCTGGGTGAAGCCCAGAGACCCAGCAGGTTCATCTAAGATGAGTAGTTTTACATCTTAAAAGAGCATAGAAAAATGTGATACCAAACTTCTACTGATCTGACAAGCTCGTGGTGGTGCAAGCAGCCACGGATACAGACCCTCGGGTGTTGCTGGTCTCTGCAGAACTTTCTCTGGGGTGCAGAGCAGACACCCTCACCAGGTTTCCTAAGGCAGGCCGGGCCTTTGAGCTTAACAACCTGGTGCATCCCCTGCCCTTCCATAGTCTCCATCTTAGGTTGCTACTTGCCTAGAAGAAAAGTGGTGCAATGTGACACTCAGGTGGCGTAGACAAGGGGTTTTTTTGAGGCAGTTCAGGTTCAAGAGAAGTTGAGGAAAGGAAAGAGACTTTTCAGTCTGGATGTGGGAGTCCTAGCACCCCTCTCCCTGCAGCTGCTGCGGGTAGGCTCAGAACATGATCTTTCCCCAGGAAGACTCTTTTGGTGAGTTTTCTCCAAGGCTGTGCAGCTCCTCTGCTTTTAGGGCCCGTTGCAGCTTTGCAGGAAACAAAGACTTTGCCTCCCTCCCACCCTGGAGCAGCCTCTATCTCCTCGTGGGATAGGAGCAGTTCTCAGCCTATCCTGACATCTCATTCTCCTAGCAAGTGGAATTCCTGCCTGTATTGTGGCACTGGCATACTGTAAAAAAAACAAACAACAACAAACAACAAAAACCAACCCAACCCAACCAACCAATCAACCAACCAACCAAAAAAAATGCAGCTTTTCCCACAGATATCTCCAGTGGCACAATGTAGTCATGATCAAAATACCTGAGGTAGCATCTCACATGAACTAATTAAAGGATTTTTCTTGGCACAAAGGAGCCTTCTCAGGCAATGGCCAAAGGAAATAGGAGAAACCCAAACATCAGGAGCAACAGTGCTTGAGCTTGAGCCTCCTAAATCCTTTATCTTTTGTCAGATGCTCTGACTGCCACAAGTGACCATAATTTGAAAAATCCTTCTTGACAAATATTCTGATAGCAAAATCCCTCTTTAATCTAGCTGGCATCAGGCCATGCTGGCCTTTTTCATGCTGCCAGGGTGACTCCACCAGTGATGGTGCCTAGGAGGATGTGAGGTGCATAAGAGCATTGACAGCTCTAGTGAGGGAATGCAAAAAAAGATCTGAAATTTCAGTAAATGTTTCCCGAGAGATTCAGAGCACTGACCAGAGGAATAGGAATTTTTCCATGAAAAAAGGCTAATGCTATAACCTCCTACCATGAGGGGAGAGAATAAAACAGGGCCCTCATTTTTTGGGAGCATGAGGAAGGATCCACTCATCAGACAGAGGTTTTCCTTCAATAACGGAGTATGAAAATAGGCCCTAAACAAAACAAAAAGGGGAAAAACAAGGGAGTGGTCAGGCTTAAAAGCAATATCAGGGTGGGATGCTTTGCAGTCATGTACAGCCATTTTCTGGGTTCTTGATCCACCTCATGAATGTGTTATGGCCAGTAAATCTAGAAGTACTTCAGTTAGAAAATAATACCAAAAAAAAGACAGAGAAATCAGGTGACACCTTGTTAAATCAATATAGCTGATAGCAATCAAATTAAGGGAAAGAAAAAGTACTTGATTTTATTTGCTTTTTGATATTTTTAGGGAACAAAACACTTTAAAAACCTCATGGTATTTTACTGAGTAGATGAAAAAATATATGGTAGACTGATCCTGACTGGACACCAAATGCCCACCAAAGCTGCTGTATTGCTCTCCTCCTCAGCTGGACATAGGGAAGAAAATATAATGAAAGGCTCGTGGTTGGAGATAAGGGCAGGGAGAGGTCACTCACCCGTTACTGTCACAGGCAAAACAGACTCAAGAAAATAATTTTATTACAAATCAAATTGGCATAGGGTAATGAGAAACAAAAACAATCTTAAAACACCTTCCCCTTACCCCTCCCTTCTCAGGCTCAACCTCCCTCCTGATTTCCTCTGCCTCCTCCCCAGCAGCAGCACAGGGGGATGGGAAATGGAGGCTGGGGTCAGTTCAACACACATTGCCTCTGCCACTCCTTCCTCCTCATGGGGAGGACTCCTCACACTTTTCCCCTGCTCTGGTGTTGGATCCCTCCCATTGGTGAGTCTTCCATGAACTTCTTCAAGGTAAGCCCTTCCCACAGGCTGCAGTTCTTCATAAACTGCTCCAGTGTGGGTTCCTTCCATGGGGTGAAGTCCTTCAGGAACAGGTTAGTCTGGAGTGGGTCCCATGCTGGAGCATTATAAAGAAAAGAAAGAAACCTGACTTGTTCCTAGACAAACCCAAATTAATCAGTACACTTGAGGGGCAGTAATTTGAAGTGGTGGTAGTTTAATAAGAAACAATCATAAACATTTTTACGGGTTGTGAAAAAAATTGTGAAGTTAAGGCAGCCTGTGGAATAACAGGAGAAGAAAAGCTCAAGCTTTTCCCAGCTAACTTCAGCTGCATTGTTTAAACATTGTGCTTTCTGACATTGGTGGAAAGAGATGGATGCTTGTGAAAACAGTGGTGTAAAAAGAGGATATGTGTGTGTCTCCAGATGCAGAAGTTGGATGCTGACCATAAAAACTTCAATTTTAGTTTAGTCTAAGTCTGTGTGTCTAGTCCAGCCTTTTTTTTTTTTAATTTTCTTAATTGTGCTAGATCCCAATGTGATGGTCAATGGCAGGTCCAGGTTCTACTTTGATATCCACTTTTTTACCTTTTCAGAGCAAGCACATGTGGAAGAAACATGAAGGGACTGCCAGAGGGTGCTTCCCAAATGGGAACTTCTTGCTGCAGAGGTTGTTGGAACATTTTGGCTATGGGGTGGGAGGGGGCACAAGAGTCAGGAAAGCTGTTCTGGGCCTATTGGGTTTCATTTCACGGTTTGAATGGGAGTCATCAGTCAGTTTTCCTCCTGGTCCAGTGGCTGAAACAAGCAGGGAACCTCTGTCCTGGTAGTCTGATAGATGATCAGCTCAGTCTATAATTCTTACACGGGCCTTGAGGCAATTTGCTCTGGCCTACAAATACAAGATACAGCCATGCTGGGTGCCAGAATGAGATGTCAAGTTGCACTGCCCTTTTCAGTGAGATGAGAAATATGCCCCAGACATGAAAACATATATCTCGGCAGCCTGCCTGCAAACCCTGCGGGTTTTGTAGGGCACAAACCAGACATTTGTACATTGAACAGGTTCTCAAACACAGACATGCCCAGCTCCCCTGCACGTATATTGGGCTTTTATCTGTGCACCAGGAATTTGCACAGGAAAGTTGGCAGCTGCCTCTGCAGGGGAGACATCCTCCCCCTACTAGCAGCATGGAAAGTCCATGGCAGCATCTGTGGCACAAGCACATCTTGTGTCCTGCCAGGTTCTGCTGCAACCCATGGCACCCCACATCATCCTGCTGCATCCTGCCACATCCCTCTACAGCCTGTTGCCCTGTCACTGAGGCAGAGTTCATTTACTCTTTCTGTCTGTGCTGGTGCAGGGGAAAGGTGCTGCCTTCCCAACCAGCCCTCCAGGGCTCATACAGAGGTGGCAGCTAAATGTGAGTGGGGTGGTTTATTCAGTTGGGCCCTTTGACTGAGTATATGTCACTGAGGTAATTGAGGCCAGGGAGATGGCTCACTCCTCAGCTGGTCTATAAATGCATCTCCACTTTGGTTAAAATGACTGGAGAGAAGGACTCCGAATGACAAGATTTATGGAGCCACACATGCTATCAAGGAGAGGAAAACAAAGAAAATGCCTTACTAAAACTGATCCACATTGTGGCATTTTTTAGGTTTTTAATGCTAGGAACAAAATTAATTCCCCCCACTATTTCTCTGCTGGCTTGTCTATTATTTCTTTATTGGGTCTAAAGCCTGTCTGCTTACCCTGCATTGCCAGGGAAAGCTCTTGAACTAGCTCTGCATGGGAAACTCCTCATGACCTGTGAGAGGCAGCAGACAAGGTTGTGTGGCAGTTTATTTTGGAGGTTTGTCACAGTCTGACACAGACAAACACCTGCTGTGCCCATGCACCACCCAGCCCCTGGTGTACTTGTATGCCCTGTGTGGACCCCTGGGACCCTCAGTGCCTTTGGGCTGGGGACAGTTTTCCCAGAAACCCCCACCCTTGAAAAATGGGGAAAGAGACAAAAGTAATTAGGTATAGGGTAAACTAACAGTGTATGTGCTTTTTTGGGAAGCTTGAAAAACAATTTTCAATATAGTATGGCACTTTTCCAGATTAACGGTGGTGTAAAAATATCCTCACCTTTTACATTGTCTTTATAATCCTGTCTCAAACTGTTTTCTTTAGAATAAGTGACATAAATCTGAAGCAAATATAATTGAAAATATTACAGAATTTAGCTTTGTAAGGAGCAAAATGTGGTTTTCCTACTTAGACACCCTTGGAGCTGAGCTTTTGTTGCAGGACAACTTGTTGCAGCTTTAAAATATCCACACTGCTTTCAAATTAATGATACTGGGGCTTTTTTAATTAGCTTTTTCCTCTCCCTCTATGCAGAAGCACTTTCTGTTTGTTGATCACAAGTGGCTGGTAAGGAAGGCCAGTGCCAGGAATAGAGGGATACAAGGGCTTTTTTGGACTTCAAGTAGGTGATAAATGAAAAAATAAAAGCCCCCAATGTGGTAATATAGTCACTTATATTTTTCCTTGTGGTTTTTGTTGCTTTTTATTTTGCCCTGGTCCAACCACCAGAAAATGTAAATTACCTCTCTATTCAGACAGTACAAAATTACCTCTAAGTAGTGTTCAAGAGCCTATTATTTAAAACTGAAGAAGTCTGCATGCTTCCTTCTGCTTGCCTTGAAAAATAAAAGTGATCTCCTCTTCAAAACCCAGCAGTGGGCTCCGATGGCTCCTGAGAGCAGAGCTGCCCCTGGCCTGACCCAGCCAGAGACAATGACGTCTGGGCTGTGCCAGAGGTGCCCATGGTAGACCCATGCTTGAGGATGGATAAGGATGATGAGCCGAAGAACTGTCCCTGGCACAGGGCTGCTGGGCAAGAGAAATTTCACACTCAGAGCAGTACTGGAGGAGAGAAGAAGATGGACTGAATTTTATTTTTCACTTTTTAGCAGCCTTTCCCCCCATTCTGTGGTGCCAGGGAATGGAAAATACTGGTGGTGTACCTGCCTATAAAATTATTTATATGATAAAGCACCTTCTGGTGAACACAGGCTTAGGAGGACTCATGTCCCAGAGCTATCTCTTGTCAGCCCCCCTCCCACTCACAAAAATGTGATATATTTTGTATTTTCTTTTTATAAAGGACCTCTGGGACAAAGAACAAACTCTGCCTGCAGTACACAGGATGAAATTGCTGTAGTGCTACGCAGAGAAGTGAAATTGGCTGGAGCAAGATCCAAGTGAATATTTATATCGACTGAGAAGAGAACAGGGAGCTGCAGGGAGAAGTGTCCATGGGTGCTTGTTTAGAAATGTATTTGGATGCGTTTCCTCTTTTTCTGCTGCCCCAGAGGAGGACATGCAGGGGCTGGGCATGCCCCATGCAATAGGGAAGGTGCAGATTTGCCAGAGATTGGGAGAGGGCTGGGATGGTCCCCTACCCCAATTGCCTCCCTTCCCTCTGGGAGCAGGTGGGGGCAGAGGTGTCCATGGAAACCCCACAGTATTTGATGTGTCCCCAAAACCTCTTGACAGGAGACACTGCTTGACTTCAGTCCTGGAGAGCAGGAGCCATCTGCCAAGGGGGCGATTGCTGGTGGGCTACAACAACAGCCAACTGAATGCAATAAAACCACATGGGGTATTTTTGGAAAAGCCAACATCTTTCTTTCTCTCTTTAGCACTGAATAATCCAAGACTCTGGCTTCCTTGCACTGTGGGCCTTGCTTAAATCAACACTCAATGGGCAGAAAGTGCTGCCACCTGATTTTGATGGTTGCAGACATCACCAGTACATCCAGACATCAATGAATTAATTCACTCTTAGTCTTCAAAACTCAGCAAAAATCAGATAAACTACAGCTCTTGAAACCTTCACTGAATTTGGTAAATTCCACTGGCACCCTGGGGAGAGGATCCTTTGACTGCAACATCTCCTGTGGTGTCATCGTTTGCCCTCGGTTTCCAGATGACATCAACTCAAATGTTCTATTTCCATCATCTTACAAGGAGCTGAATGTTGAACCTCTTTCAACTATATTGGTTTTATTGAGTTCTTGGGTGTTTAGTAAAACAAACCAGCTATGAAGTTAATTGTGTCTGCAAAATGACAGGGATCTTACAAACTGCAAACACCCAGCCCACTTGGGATAAAATTGGTTCATGCAGCTCTAACAGTACAAATGGGTGATTGAAAGAGTTTGCTGGTAATTTGGGTTTTTAGTAAACACAGCCCCCACATTTTCATCAGCATTTTGATTAAAAAAGGAAGAGCTTTGCATTTTTGAGTTTTTTTTCAGGTGAAAAGCTCAAGATCCCCCTTCTTGCTCTCATGTTTTGAAGCATTTTCATATAAAGAATAGGGCAAGAAGCAGCGTCAGTCCCTTCAGCAGGCAGCTGTGGGGGTTGTGAAGGACATGTCAGACAAGACACTACTTAAACTAGAGGCATCTCTGCTGTTTTCATTAGCACAGTCCTAGTTTGTTTCTAGGCGTGTAAATGGTGAGCAATATATCTGTTGTGGTTTGGGCTTCTGAAAGTCCAAGTGGCTTTTTGTAGGCATTGTTTTTTGGGGAGGAAAGCAATGAAGGGTGCAAAGGTGGGAACTGCATCCAAGTAAGTCTGGCCACAGGGACAGTTCGGTGCCTTCGTGGACGTAAAATGGGTTGTCCAGGAATAAACCAGAAACTTTAAAACCTGCAGCTTTTGGAAAAAGTGATTAACAAGCACAAACAATACATCACTAGGAATTCTGGGCCAGGAACCACTAACTTTAGCTAAAGCAGTGCTGTGTCAAAGGGTTGCAGGGCCTGAGCAAGAGGCCCCTTGGTCCAGCTCTGAGTCAACACTACCTCTGGAAACCCACACCCTGTCTTGGTCAGGGGAACTGCCCAGACAATGAAGAGGAGTTCAAGTCCCAGCACGTCTCCCTGCAGAGGGAACGGGCACTCCACCCAGTCTGAGTGGTTTTTATTTGCCTTGTGCCAACTCTTCACTGACACCTTTTCCAGTCTCTCAGAAGGCTCTTTCAAGTATTCTGTGTTCACCAAGAGACTATTTCCATGCATGGTGTATTTCCATGTATACTGCAGCAACAGCCATGACCAAGCTAAATGCTAATGTCTTTATTCTGCTTTTAAGAAGGCTTTTGTTAAATCATACCTTGTGAAGGGCCACATCACAGGCTGGCGCTGTGCAAGACAAGCTGATGAAATAGGACTTCTACAGCTGACCCAACTAAAGTCCCTCTAGCAGCAGAGCTGCCTGAAGGACCTGGCTGTCTTTGCCTGCCCTGGCTAGGATATGTTGAACCTCCTCTTGGAAGGATTTATATAGTGCTTCACTTCATGTATCAAGGGAGACATTACTGCACAGAGCAAACAGCTGTACTTAATGCCACATGGAAGCTGCTGCTCAAAATAGAGATAATTCCTCATGCAGCTATGTGAAAAAACCTTCCTTAAAACTTAGATCTTTATTTTAACTGCTCTTTTTCCATGTAAATAAAGCGTAGTCCTCATGGCACTGGTACCATTTTCAACAGTGGCTTCTCATTTTAGATATTGAGATTTAGAGGTGGCCAGCCCACCAGGAAACTCCAGGAAATTTTGAAGCACACAAAGTACCAGTGAACCCTCTGAATGTGTGATACACCACAGGGTTTCACAGCCCAGGGCAGCCAGACCTAAAGATGTTTCTAAATCTTTCCCTGTTGAACCTCTTAAGCCAGAGCTAAACATTATGCTGTTGTTTCTTCACAACTGAAGATACATGAGCTGTGATCATGCAGTCTCCTTCAGCACGAAGGACCCCCATGAGAGGCACAGGGGATGACCAATGGTGCTATTGCTAATTGCAAAGTGTAGCAACGCCAGACACAGGTGCTTCAAGGGGCCCCTTCAGATTGCAGCAGAGGACTTCCCATAGCATCTTCAACTGCATGAAGTACAGCCATTCCAGAGGCTTTCCAATGTCCAGGATTGATATTAGAAAGCATGGGAGAGAAACATGGAAGGCCCAGGAGATTACTCATGGAGCAGAAGTTACGCTGCTATGTTATCTGTTGCTTCTCTTCCCAGTCACCACCAGCCCAGAGTTGCACTGGACACCGTGGGCAAATTTGTGGTCTCAGCCTAGTGAGAAGTGGGTTGTTTGCATCCTGCATGCACAGGAGGAGGGCACTGGGGTCCCCCTGCTCTGGCTCCCACCCTGGTTTTTGACACATGGAGGAACCCTGGAACTAGTACTGAGACCTGCACTGGTGCCTGGTGTGGGAGAGCTCCAGACCAGGGCACAGCCAGCACATTTCTGTTTGCAAAGCAAGTGCCAACCTACATCCATCTGAGTCATCATTATTTCAGTGTTCAATACATTACCCATTCTCAGCTGCAAGTAACAAGCCGAATTCACTTGTGGTGCAGCGCCAGTGAAATTTAAGCTCAATGGAGAAAAGCTCACCAGCAGGCAGAGAGGAAGATGTGCAAAACCTTCACAAAGGCAAAACCAATGTGGTTGGAAAGCCCCTGACCTCTCCAGTAGCCTTGGGACAAGTGAATAGTATCCCGCAATGCCTTTCCTTCCCCACTTTGCTACATCTGCATGACCCCTTCTCTAGCAGCTTTGTGGTGTCTTTGGCACATACCTGCTACTGCTCCATCACAGTGCATGGCTTGTATCAGAATCCTTTTCTGGAACTGCCTTGTGCACACAGTTACAAAAGCACAGTGCTGAATTTAATGTTGAACTGAACAACGCCCAAGACACAGATCAGTCCGAGTCAAGAACTAACTGCTGAAAAAACATGCGACTTTTTTGAAATTATTTAGTTCAAATTTTTATGCAGATTTTATGTTTATGTTTTATGAATTGTCACTCCCAGATGATTCAACCACATGCGCTCCTGAGAGAGTTTATTTTAAGCTGAACATCTTGAAGTACTGGAACCAGTATTTGTGCAAAACCCTTTTATTTAGCAACTTTAATGGATAAACCTCCTCAAGTCCTCCATATCTGCTGTATGTGGATCAGGTGGTTAGCCTAAAACATTTAGGAGGTATAAGCCTGGAGTAGAGCAAACAGTGATTATGACACTCAAAAGGCATAACAAAACAGTATTTGATTTTGTGGGTAGAGCCTTCAGGAGATGTACCAGGAGCAAGTACAGACTGCTGTCCCAGGCAGCAAATTGAGTGTGAATAAATGACAAGTCAAGGTTCAGTGCAAGGTACTTGAGGAATTCATATAATAGAAGTGAGAACAGTGTCTGAATAATTTGAAAGGGTCTGAGGAAATGTTAGTAAGGGGGCAGGGCTGTGATTCCACAGCCTGTGCAGGGGGGTGTCAAGCAAGTTCATGATTGGGCAGCCAGAGCAGTGATCTATAGCTGGAAAATCTTGGAAAAAATATTGGAACATTGTTTTGTTCCTGTTTTGATGTTTATGCACCCAGTTCTAGTGTCCTGGCATATGTGGAAGATACAATTGCTGAGATTAGAGTGCTAACCTGATAGAAGAGTTCTGGCTGTTTTTAAAGAACCTTTACATATCCTGATGAAATTTTTTAAATGTGTAAATCACCAAGAAGTTGGTTCATATAAATAAGAGTAAGAAGTATGGAACAATGTGATGCTTAATTCACAATTCTCTTTTTCTCAGTCATCAATTTCATCCGGACTACTCCAGCCAGCAACATTGAGCAGGTGTAGAAATGCTTAAGTTCACTGTAAATATTTTAATCAGTGTACAGGAGGTTGTTGTTGGTAAAAAGACCAAACATGGGTATTGTTTTAATTGCCTTGTGGAATCTTTTAATAAATATTTTCATGCTTTTTGTGGATTGGCCTCACAAATTTAAAGCTTTGTTTTGCCTGATACAACAACTACTCCACTGCACAGACAGGAATAACTTCACAACTTTATTTCTCTTTTATTAAAAACTATGTATACAGCTTCAAAAGGCAATTAGTATTTATTTAGCTAAAATGTTTCAAATATTAATAGCAGCTTCAAAATGTTGACAAGCCCTAAAGCCCAGAAACTAACATGCTTTGATGTGTTTGTCTTCTGGCAGCTGAAGAGAGAACTGATTAAAAATGTAAATAATTAGTTTGCTTAATATTTTCTTTCCAAATGCGAAATCTGTTTGGTTTTTTCCCACTCCAAACTGTGGTTTAAGTGCAAAAAAAGTAATTTTATTTATATGACTTTACAATATATCTCCAAAAAGAGAACGGAGACAACTTGCTTGCTGACATCCTCCTGACCTGGTTCTGTGCCTCCAGGTAACTTGCTGTTTAGGTTTGCCACATGTCGGCCACAGTGTGGCACCTCTTCCTGTTTATCTGTAGACACACAAGCAACCCTGCTGAGGCCACAGCCCCACCAAGGTCAGCAAGATTACTTGGTTTATTTAAGATTAAATTCACACATTTTTGAAGGATTCTTGCCACAATGAAGATACTTTATCTTTTAGTACAAAGGGAATATTTACACCTTAGAAATTTCAAAATATAACTCTAAGGTTTAGTTGGGGTTTTTATTTGTTTTGTTTTTATTTTGCAACAAAATAGAGCAGGTATTAAGGCCTGATTCCCAGCTGGGGTAAGTCAGCTTGCAGACATTGGAGGGGTTATGATGGTTGTAGCAGCTGAGGATCTAGATCTCCAGTTTCCCTAAATATACGATGCAGATGTATGACTCTTACACTCCCAGCGGCAACTAAACATATCGATCTGGCAGCACAGGAGCATCTCTCAGTCCCAAAGGAACCCTTTTATCCTTTACCTACACAAATAGTCTTTGAAACACTTAAAGTGAAACAACTAAACTAAATCTTGTATCACAAAGGCATAGCCAGAAAGGAATTTAGGTTATTATAATTTTAAAAAAATATCATGACATAGAGCTCTGAGCCAAAGGCCAGTGATGCTCCAGCCCTTTCTGCTGCCAGCATGAGGCAAGTCCCATGAAGGCCTGCAGGACACCAATCCTGCTGTGGAAAGATTCAGAGATCCTCACCCGGGTGTTGGGGCTGCAGCAGTAACTGATAGAGAGCACATGTGTGACATCCCTGTAAAGCTCCTGCTATGACCCCATGACATTGTTAGACTGAATGTAACGTCCTGCAAACCTATGAACTCTGCCCACCTGGTATCTGATACTGTCCTTCTGTGACATCCTGTTTTATAAACAGATGAAAGTTTCTAACCAGATGGCAATATTTACACATTTCAAACTGTCATTCAATTTCCCCTCTGACATTAAAAGACACTGAAGCTCCACACAGACAAGTTATTTACAATGGCAATCTCTGCACAGTGTGTGTTAAATACAGACAGCTAATCTTGCAAAAAATTACCTGCAAAGCCACCCCAACAGTCCTATCAAGACTAAGAAGGTTGGTAGAGCAAGCAGAGATATCTGAACACGGAGCTGTCTCACTCAAATGGAGATGTTTGTGAAGGAGGATTCTAAGTGGAGCTGAGTCCTGCAGGTTCCCTTTCAGTGAGCAGAGTGTGTGTTGAGACCCACACCCCAGCAGCTCCTGGGTTTGAATTGGCACCTGTCCACCTACCTTTGTGGAAACCATGTGGTCACTAACTGCCCCATTTTTATCACAATTAATATAAAGCAGAGAAATGTCAAGACATTTTCAGGCAGTAACAAATGAGTCAATAGGTGTGCCTTCCTCCACTAAAATCTATACACACAAACCCATGCTCCTCTTTAACTCAAGGGAAAAAGGAACTAGTTCTGCTTCATATTATTTTTTTTCAAATCAATCACATGCTAAAAGCTGTCCACAGGAGACTGCAATAGTGACTCCCTTAGCGTCTTTGCCCTGTCTCTAGTTAATTCTAATCCCAAAATGCAGTTTAGCTACATGTGGATGTGTCATGTTTCATGAGGGTAACATATTTACAAGCTGACTGCTCTTATTTACATTGCTTTCATCTCTTCCTTTCATTGGCATTTTACAGTATCATATTATCAATTCAGCCTTTGGGAAAGAGGCCAGTGTATAAATCTTCAGAAAAACAAGATCCTGCGTGGATTAGCAAGAGACAGATGGCAGGCTTAGTGTAGTACCATGCTGAGGCAATCCACATGGGAGGCAGGTTGCCAGGCACACATCACAGCACGAACAACTTCTGGCCTTACACAACTGATGGCAAGCAAGTCAAAGGCCGTCCAAAAACCTGTGATGAGGAAAAGAAGTGCAGCAGTTACTTCACACATGGTCATGGTGACCAGGTATGAAAAACCAAGCAGCTTTCCAAGGCCAGACTCCCTGAGATCTGCTGGACTGGCACAGCACAACTGCACACCCACTCATCAGTGGCAGTTGGTGATTCACAACCAATTGCTCAGGCGTAAGCTCAGAAAGCAGAGCAGCTTCTTGCTTTTGGGCCTGGAGCTAGCCTGTTTTAGACCAGGCTCAAATACCTCTGCATAGCACTGCACCCTTGCAGCTGGCACTGCACCCTTGCAGTTGGCCATTCCCTTTCCTCATCCCCAAGGACTCAATTTAACCTGGCTGAAACAACAGGAAAGGTGCCTAACGAAACTCCACTCCACCAGTCTTACACCCCAGTAGTTAAGTAGGATGGGCCTCTTCAGCAACACCAGCCCACTCACAGTGGTGCTCCAGCACAGAAGATCACAGACTTCCCAGCTCAAACTCTACAGCAGACACAATGCAGCAGCTCTTTGCCACCAAATCCTCCCTCACAAACAAGCAGTAGCTTTGTGCTGGAAGTTGAACAGGTGATGTAAAGCCATGCCCAGCCAAACACTAGCTACTCCAAGTGAAGGGCTGAATTACACCAGACTGGGAAGTCACTTTGCAACATGGATGCTCATTTATTTATTGTTTTATCATGACACATAAAATGCTATGGCTGCAATATCAGAATATGGTGTCATTTATAAAATACCAGTATTAATGTGGTGGGAAGATACTGTTAACATTTACAGAGAGGTGTGTAATAATTCCATAGCTTTGCCTAATGGGTTGCTTCAGTGACAAAACAGCCTGGCAAGCAGATAATGGACGGAATACAGTGACTCTTTATTATCATGGTTTGTCCTCCTTGATTACTGAATTGCCTATAATGATATCAATAACTGTTGCTGAATCTAATCCTTTTGAATATGGTAGATAGATCCTTTGCTTTTACAGTATGTGTCAGAATAAAAGAGAAGCATCTGAAAAATAAGGAGACATCATTCATTTCCTTATAAAATGAGATGAAAAAATAAAACTATATATGGAACTTTCAAGTGTTTCTTTTTATATTTAAAGCTCTTATCTCAATATACTTGTATTTAAACATTCTTAAATAATCATTCTGTACCTTTGATCTTCTGTTTCACCTTTGGAAACAAATAATCTCACTATAAATGTGTGCAAATAGAAAATATATAAATATATTTACGGAGCACGTCATAAAAAGGTGGTCTCAGAATTGTCATTTTTACAGTGATCAGTTGAGGTTCCTTTCATTTTGTCCTGCAAGTTGTTTGAACTCTGTTCTTTTAAGCCTTTGAAGTCCACATGCAAAGAAGAGTCAAGCACACACATACTGTCCTGTGTTTCATTTTGTAAACTGCTTGATGACACCTGTAAAACAGTCCCAATGTGACTGAACAGTGGAGTTGATGTGATCCACTTCCACAAACTGAAGTCTCCTTGATCAACTGCTGAGCTCCATGGGAATGTTGTTGCCACAGGCAAAGGCTCCACCTCTGAAGTGCCACATCTAACTTCATGAAATCCCATGGACCTTTCCAGGTTACTTGCTGATGAAGGGAGTTTGTTTTCCCCATACAACACAGCACCCTGGGGAGAGGCAGCCACAGTCTGATCTGTTTTATGTTCTGCCTTTGTGTGCTCTTGGAAAAGTGACTCGCTTCTTTGAGGAGATGTTGGCAAAGGTGTGCTTTGGTTATTAGCCTTATAATAATCACTAGCATTTGAGCCAAGGCTTGGTGAGAAACTGTCTGCAAAGGGTCGTGCCTGACGTATTGTCTCCTTTACATTCAACTTGGTCAGAAGGTGGGTGCGAATCTCTGGGGCCAGTTTACTCAACTGGCGTCCAAGCTGAAGCTGGGTTGGGAATAGTGTTCCCTGAAGGGTTCTGTACAGGAATCTGCAAGAGGAGAATGTGTACGTGAAGAGAAATGAAAGAAGGAAATACCAATATATAAGCAAGAGAAAATATTCACAACAAAAGTACAACACAGAAAAATAAGAATGTTCTGTGTGGGTTTTTTTATGCTTGACACAAGCAAGCTTGCAGATGGAAAGCTCTGAATACCATGATAAGATTTTGATTAATAACAAGCAGCATAATAAATCTGTGTCTTTGGCCAGTGATGCACCTTGTGATTACACACAGCCTTTCATCCTTCCTGATGAGGAATCAAAGGCAATGGGGATCAGTTTGCAGAGCAGGCCTCCTACATCCACAAACAGGCAAGTAGGTCTACATCATACTACCAGAATTTCTGTACTGTGTACACGTTATGTGAGGATGCATTGAATCTGGGAACATCACAGAAAACCTCACAGGGTAGCAAATCTCTGCATGGACAGGATGTTTGCCCAATAGTCTACAATTATCCCCATCCTGTGGTCTATGGCCAGGAGCTGTGATCTGTTCCTGTAGCACAGAATAGGTTATATGATCAGCCACTGAAAAAAAATGACTTGGCTGATAAGGCAAAATGAAAGAGAGGGAGTGGAAAAAGAAACATTTCTTGCCCTCCCAATCACATAAATAAAGTGCCTTCATATATGACAAAAGATAGGAGAGATGATACAGTACCTGGGCAGCAATGCAACAACTGGTGATATAATGCAAGTTAAATAGAATATAGGGTCTCCCATCAGCCTTTCCATGGTCCAGTAGGGATTGGATGGAGGATAGCAGACTGGACAGGAAGCATTGTAAACCAGAGCCACAAAGAAAAATAAAAATATACTGAAGATGCAAGATGACCAGTGAAGAAAAGTCTAGAAAAAAACCAAAAAGTATAAAGATTCTTTATATTCTGAGAAATTTGCTGTGACTCTTAATTAAAACTTCTTAATTATTACAGTCAAATCCATACACACCAAAGGATTTAGAGCCTTGTGTATTTCAAAAGTCTTACTACAAATAAAACTCTACAAAGCTGTTTGCAGATCACATTTTAAAACCTTTTCATGTTTGTTTAAAATGCTTGCTAAAAATAGAATGTGCTGAGGGAAAGAAACTACAATCTTCTGTATTTGAAAGATTGCACTAAGAGAAGAATTATGTATATGCCAGTGAATTTCTATTTAGGTTGTAGGTACCTTACCCAAGTTTTGGTTTCAATAGCCAAATGCAGTATGATGGTGAAAAGAGCTATTGTGGTGATGGGAGTTCCCCAGGAGAAGATGTCCACCTCCGAATCATAGTAAGCCTGTAAAGAAGGAGACAGAAATTAGCCAAAGCTGTGTTGCCAGTTCTCCTCAAAATGCTTAAAATAGAATGGCTTAAACCAAACACTTACAAAATAGGGGATGAAGAAGCAAACCAGGCTTTGATACATAGCATCAATCATGTTCATCCAAAACATATGTGGCTGGTACTCCTGTGCCGTAAAAAAAAAAAAAGGAAATCAGGTCATAATGAAAATGCTGTTTGCCAGGATAGGTGTTTTGAGAGGTATATTTCAATGGGCAGCTTTAAGGGCTTGGGCAGATACCTCCATAACTTTGCCAATCACTCAGATAACCTGGGGGAACAAGTCTGAAGAGTCTACCTGCGAGTCCCTCTGTTCCAGGATAAAAGTCTTTTGCCTCTTTTTTTTTTTTTTTCTTCCTGGCAGAGGGTGTAAATTGAATCTGATGCTCAGGTCAGGAAATATTTATGAAGGTGACCAACTTTAAGCACTACAGTTAGACCACTGACTTCAGGGGGAGCTGAATGATGTTTAAGAAAATGATTAAATGGCTTCTACATCACGTACAAGCACAGGGTGTGTTATTCATGAAAGAGAAAAGAGAAAATGCACATAATACTTCGAGAAGAAGATCCATAATGATGATCTTTCGTGGTAATCTAAAGTAAACAATTTTCAGCGGAGAGAAAGGACTTCACCAACAAGCTTATGAAATTTATAGTGAAGACATTTTATTACACATAGCACACAGTTTATATAGGGTTAGGACTACAGCTCATTGGCTAAAAGAGTTACACACCACCAGGCCAGATACTTCAATTGGTTAAAGCCTATCTCTCACAAGTCCCATGTTTATATTATTTCATCCTGGCTGTTTTCGTGCACCTGCAGATTCCTGTGAATTCCTACTATGTGAATTCTTGGGGAGTAGCCTCCTCCCTATCAGCCAGCAGCAGCTGAGCTCTTTGCTGCTTCTGGCTGATAGCTCAGTCTCACAGGGCTTTCTATAGATCTGAATTGCTCACTTTTGATTTTACTGTAACAACAGTAATCCATGCAGCAATTTATGCTATGTTATAAAATGTATATAAAACACATATACATACACATATATGTCTCTGCAGAAAATTGCTTGCTGAAAACAACATTAAACTAACATTTTGGTTTAAAGAAATATATAATTGCAGGGGTGTGGATGGTCATATAAAGCACCCACATAAAGTAGTCTGTGAATGGCAAAAGGTTTATTTAATTTTGGGATATCGCCTACATCTCAAACCACTGGGTTCATCAGGGCTCCTTTCTCCTTAAGGAGAACGTCACTGCAGCCTAAAAATGGGAATTGAAAGATGCTCAGAAAAAATTATGGTTTTATTTAGCTACTGAACTAACACATGCTTAATTACTACATCAGGTTGCTCAGAGGGACTAAGGAATTACCACTGTTGGAGACATTCAAAACTAGACTAGTTAAAGACCTGAGAAACCTCATCTAAGTTTGAAGCTGTTTTGACCAGGGGTCTGGATCAGATGGCCTCCAAAGCCATAGAAATTATTCTATACTTCTATAGACTTTGAACTAGTGATATATTATTGAAAAAGATTCTACCTGAAGCAGGATTTTTAAGTTTTTAAAATGCATTTTTATGTAACTATGCAGAGAATATGATCAATAGATTTCAAAAAAACTTGGACTCATCTCTGGACTTGTGTATGAGAAATAATTGTACTGTGAACCTAAGAGACTTGTAAGTTTGCCAGCTGAAGACAGACAGACAGACACAACCTCCCAAAAAGCTAAGCCACTACAAGATTTCTATCGCCTTAGAAATGTGCAAGGGAGGTATTACTACTGCAGATCTTTAAAGTGTAATGCACTGAACAGAAGAAATGTAGAAAATGAAAAACAACAGATGATAAAGACAGAATGTAGACTAACAGGCTAAAAATAAGTTACACTAAAATTCTCCTTTCATCTTTCCAGGACAGTGTCTAGCAAGGCCATTACCTGTGTGGGGTACCAAATGCAGGCATACACTTGGAGGCAAAAAACACTCACTGCCTCCTCTCAGAGGACACAATGTCAAGACACTTTTAAGAAGGCTTTTCCTTGGAAGCAACAGCTCTGTATGGGCAGTTTTGCTAAGCACCAAAATTTTCCCACAGTACACTGCACCTGTAATTACCAGAAATGGTTTGGCTCAAATCCCACCTGAAAATGCGTCTGTTTTCATTGTACAACTCAAACAGATGAGGATGAGGTGTTTTCAGCACGTATTTCAGCTGAATCTGTCATCTGCTGGTGACTGCCTCCCTCAGAGACTAAGTCTATTGACCATGCTTACTCCTAAAGCCATCCTTCTCTTCTGACTGTTTGTAAAGGGCTGGGGCCTGAAGTTTTGAGCAAGTACTTTTGAGGTTATTCTGTGAAAGCCTGTGCCAGGCTACAAGGTGTAATCTGTTTTACCTTTATGGTTATTTGTAAGCCTGGACCCTGAGGGAGGTGTTCAGTTGAGATTGATTTAAATCATCCAGCCTTCTCTCCTGCCACATATTAAAAATAAGTTTATATTTTGGTTTTATGGGGGTTTTCTCCTCCCAGCTGGTTTTTTTGTTTGTTTGTTTGTGGTTTTTTTGGTGGTGTTTTTTGTGTTTTGGTTTGTGTGGGTTTTTTTTTGGTTAAGTGTATTTTGACATTTTGACTCATAAGAAATATGAAAAAATAATACTGACTTCTCAGACTGTTTTTATCAGTCATCTACCCCTTGGGACCAGGGTTGTTTTCAGTTGAAACTAAAGATGTTCAGTGAAGAAATTACAATAAGCAAGAAATTTTTACCTCCATATTCTGTCCGCTTTTATAAAGCTGAGGTACAGCAATTAACACTTCAGCTGGCACGTCCTTATCCAGCACACCAGTGATCAGTTGTGGAAGAGAAGAGAAGAGTAAATTAAAGAAGATGAGATACCACTGATCAATCATTGATGAGCCAGAGAAGCCACAGTAGAACTGGTACCAGAAGAGAAGGGCCACAAACATCTGAAACAAAACAAATGATGCTGTAAATATAACAAGATAAGGAGGATCATCATCCCATTGTGTTCTGAAACCATTCTGATTTCAGTTCTGCAAGGACTCATTTATGCATGCTAAACATGTGAGCAATCCTTCTGAGGATACCTGGTCTTTAACTCACTTCCTGATGTATGGACCACTTAGCTAAGCTGCAAACATTTGGCATGCCTGCAAGTCTTTGTGCTGCTGGAACTCAGATCTCAGGCATGAGGGGTGACTTCACACAAAATTAACTCAGTTCAAGTGAAACGCTGAGGTGCAATTTAACTAACTGTGAAAAGCTTTCCCAATCACCACTGATCTCTAGGTATATGAGTACTGATGTCATAGCTCCTACATGACTATTATAAAAACAAACATTTCCATAATAATATCCTCTACTGGCTTGAGATGTTTTGGGAAGCTTTTCTGGTCCACAATAGATAAATGCAGAGCTTTTTAGCAAGGCCAACATGAGAAGGTGAAATTGTGAGGTCTAGAAAAGTTGTCTTATCTATTCTATCCCTGTACTTTGACATTCAGCAAATTAGCAGTGCTGCGAAGAGTCCCTAGTCTCCCTTACTCTTCAGTTCTGAAAAGAAATCAGCTGCATACACAGCTGTTCATGTAGCTGGGTGGCAATCACCCAAAAAGGAACAAACCACACAACTCGTTTCTTCTACACTCTCTTAAGCATGAAGAATCCTGAAGATTCTAAGGCTTAGGAGAGGTGCTAACCTCACCAATTGATGGAGGATTTGAGGCCTGGAAAGAGACAGGCAGCTTCCAAGGAAAGGTAACAAACTCCTAGGCTTGGTTATCCCAGACCAACAATTTTTATTATTCTCTGTAACATGATTAAGTCTAAACGAAAGGTAACAAGAAAATTGTTGGAAACTGTTCCTCAAAGGTTTTCCTCATTTTAACCATGAAGAAAGGAAATGACATGACCTCTCTTTTCACTTCCTTTCCTTTTTTGCTCTGTTCTCAAAAAGTTTTCAGCCAGATGGGGAACATTAACCCTCCATGAATTTTAGATATACAGAGGAAAATATAGGTTTGTTCTATCTGTATGCCAAAAAGTGGTTTAAATTTAAACACAGGAGGAAAAGAAGTCTGGTCTGCTCAGTCAGTGAAAGCTGCTGTTAAGGAGAGTAAGCCTACATTGTGAAAGGGAATTGTCGCAAAGTAAGAAGGTCAGTCCTGCAGTACGTAAATGTATACATATATGTGTATATATAGAGAAAGTAGATATATGCTCAAGCAATGTTTGCATAGTACATTGAAGTCGCTTTTATATCAGCAGCAACATACATCTCACTGTTTGCAACCCCATACTATAAATTAAACTATTAAAAGTTAAATAGTAGTATTTTTTTAAGGATCACATCTAGAAATGTTTCTGTAGATACATTTCAAGAAAAATATCTTCCTCTGGCCTAAACAAGGGTGAGCTACCAAAGCTTACCACTCTTCCGTACAGTTGGCTGGGATATGGCAATTTCATTCCAACACTGGACATTTTTTTAATAGAAAATTATTTCCTTTCCACACCCAAACCAAACAAAATTCCTTGAGTAATTTTTCAAGAAGAAATTGCAATAAATACATAAATTTAGATACTTTTCTCTCACTCATTTAAAATAAAACAAAATGCAACTAATCCAGGACCTATGAATTTTGAAGAAATTCCTTTTCATCAAGCTCAGATATTTCCAGTCATACTATGCTTTAGTTTATATTTTACTTGTATTTTTATCATCTCCGCCAAGCCAAACATCTTCTTGATAAGTCATCTAAGTTTCCAAATGGCTTTTGCAGCAATGCAGAGTTTAAACTTGGAGTTAGATAGGTTCTAGTGGAGAACAGAACATTTCAGGGTACAAGCACATGGGGGAAAACACACTTGAAGAAATAGAAAACTTGCAGAATACTTGTAATATAGCTATCTCAACTCTCTGTGGAGAATCATCCAGAATTGTCTCTTTGCAAAAGGATCAGGTGCTCCTGTATTTCCTTTTTTAGTCCTACTTCCTTAAGGGCAGGCAGGCACTGTGTCAGACATATTCACGTCTATATGCTGGATACCCAACTACAGTTTTAGAGTCAGTAGCAATAAGTATTTCTCAGAAAGCTCTGAAGGCTGTCAAAACAGAACCAATACAAAGAGATTTCCTCAGTTATTTTCTAGCCTTGAGGCAGCAATGTCTTACTAAAAATGGCATGAGAAATAGCACTTGTAATCAAGGGGAGTTACACCAAAGAAAATGGAAGATTTTACAAATGCTGAACAAAAACATAGATGTATTAACAGCATCTCTGGCTGCTGATTGCTAGAATGAATTATGTGCATTACTTCTGGATTTTTTTAGTTATTATTCTGATATAATATGGCATTGCATACCCTTCTTGGAAGTTCAAATTTGATACTGTCATCTGGTATCTTGGAAACATCCAGCACTGGGGGTGGGAGTACAGATGTTCAGCATCCTTCAGGATCAAGCGTTAAATTCAGGCATTTGAACACCAGTGCATATCTCACAGCTGTACTTCCACTGGTGTCTCTCCACCCAGTGCAGCATTACTTACATCTGCTTGCTACTTCTGACTCAGGCAGCACCTCAGAGCACAAAGTCCCTTCCTTCTTCTGTGTCTGGAAGGACATTTGCATATAGTTTCTGGTCTGACTACAGAAGGTACTCTAAAATGCTTTTTTTAACACAAAGACACTTAATGAATTCTTTAATGCCCTTAGGTATTCTGTGATGTTCAAAATTTTGAGCAAATGATGGTCTTCCCCTGATAAAAACTGATGATTAGATTAAAATTGGAAAGCAACTGTTACAAAACTGAGAGCTACTTCTTTTTCTGATACTGAGGATAAAATCCAGTATTCTGCACATAATTCATACATTGCTCTCTGGAGCAAACAGAGGTACAAGAGCTCTAGTTCTCCTCTTTTTCCTGCTTCTTCATATGCCTTGCTCCCAAGGTGATTTCCAGCTGTTACAAGTGAGCAAATCTTTGTGCCTGTCAGTGACTCCCACCCAGCTCGTGGAATTCTTGGTTGTCTTGTTGGCAGTTTTCAATCAATCACCTTTGTACTCCATGATCAATGCAAAGGGCCTTTGTTGAGGTGAAGGAGTTGAGCTGCCAGTGGCTCAATGCCCAGTATTGAATTAACTCCTGTTTCATACACCAGAGAAGAAACATAGACCTGTCGTCTGTTCTTTACTATGGTGTGCTTCCTTGTTGATGAACTCTTTTGCTTAGTTGGAAGTAAGATAAATCAAGAAAAAACCTTGCCCATTTCTGCATCTGAGACACAGAGAGGACTCAAATTATCTCAAGTCACTAGGGAGTATGTACAGCGATTCATAAGCAATTATCAGATACGATCAGAAAGAGAAACATATTCAACCGCTACTTTGGACCAATGCTGGATAGCTTTGGCATTAGAGACTCCTATATCTAGCCAACTAAATTCTGCAAAACTACTCCATAAAGAAATTTCTCTTAAGCAGTGCTTGTTATTTCTGTTACCTAATTTGCACATTCAGCAGCACACTGTAGCTGTTATGGAGTGAGTCCTCTATTTCTGCAAATGGCAGCCAGCTGTCTTTCAACTCTGCAAATTTTTTTGCAGCTTATTTATAAACCATTTGAAGGCTGACCTAATGCTCACTTAGCACAAAATAAACCCTGGAAACATGTGGTGCCATAAAGTTTCCAAGTGAAACACTTACTGCATTTTTGTAGAAGAAAAACAGCACCATGTTGGCGAGTCGGGAATAACACCAGTGGCCATGAACAAGCAAAAGCTTCTCCAAATGCCTGAACCTTGGGATTGCAAAGTCACTCGCCATTACCGCCTTTAATGAAAGAAAAGTTGGAATCATTATTGTAAAGTGTCACTTTCAACACCAACAATGAATCTAGTCATATTCTCGACTCATCCAGTCAATGGAAATTGTACTCACGAGGAATGAAATCCATTACAGTGGATATGAAATGCAGATATTGCTGCATTGATTTGAAATACCCATGAGCAAACCTGGCAGCTTGGCAGAACATGCAGGGTGACCTGGTCCTCACCCAAAGGAGACTGCAGCCTACATTCCAGATGGTGACAAGCAACAGCAAAAAGCAAGAGGTGGGAGAACAGCTGGCAACTGCAGTTGCCTGAGCATGAAGGCTCGGGGTTCATGTGTGAACATCTTGGTGGCTGTAACATCTTTCTCTGTAAAAGCTACAGTGTACTTACAGGGCAAAATGAATTTCCAGAGAATAAAATAAGAAAGTACAGTTAAGCAGTTGCATCATAATAAGTGGACATTAAAAGAGAAAACAATAAAAAGATTAGTTTTAACTACATTTGCAATCCTGGTTTATGATGTTTACTTGGCAGTCCTGAGATATCAGTATTTTGAGGGATTTTTAAAATCAGACTTTTTCCATAACTGTATGAAAAAAATCACACTACATGGACTCCTTTGGGACTGTGCAGATTGTTAAATCACACTAACAAAATGAATCCCCCAGTTTCTCTCTAATTCTGAGTAAGTTTCAGGGTACTGTATATCTAGATGAGACCTTCTTGTGTTATCGCGCTTTCTTCATGGTTTTCCTTACCCCTGGGATCACACCATGATTTCACTGAATATTATTTTACATTTCATTTTATATTTTGGTATCACCTTTCTTCTCACAGTTCAGTTCAGTAAAAACATGAGGAAAGGTGAAACCTCCAAAGGAGCAGTATCTTCCTCACATTCTCCTGGGTATATTTTGGGTGTATTTTTCAATGAGAAACATCTTTCAAGTTTTCCTAATTCCCTTTCTTGGTAAATCATCAAAAGGCTCAGTTTTCCCAAGTAAGTGCTTGTAGAAGCTATTCAACTCTAAAACAGTATACAGGGGAAGGTGTAAGAATATATGAGCACCGAGACATTTTTTAATTTGCTGACACATCCTAGGATTTCTCATGTACTGAGACACACTTGTTATAACTGCCCTGCACAGAAGTCTGATTTGTCTTGCAGACATACAGCTATCTTGCAGTTTGAGGAGAACAGAGCTCTGCTATGTCTGCTTCCTTGTCCTCCGCCACATCTCAGCCTATTCCAGTGTCAAAACAAAACCCTTAGCTTCATTTGTGCTTCTAACATAGTATTTCACAGCAAACTGTGAGAAGTGTCAGGATTTTTTTCTTTTTTTATTCCATATTTATTCCAGCAAGGAACACAGTGAGGAATATAGTGTTATCCAATTACATTTGCATGTTTACTTAGTCTCAAAATATTCCCTTGATTTTCACATTTTATTTTTTTCTTCCAGCTTTTTCACAGGAAGAAGTGAATCATGCACCACATGCTTCCATGAAATGTGGAAAGAAAATGAATCAGACAGTATTGCTGTTTGGGACATCTCAATGTTCAACGCCTTCTGAGTACCTACGTGTGTATGATTCTGACAGTTGTTTATAGTAAAGAGGTCTGTGTGGTTCCTTAGGACCTTGCAGTAAAGGAAGGGATCTATAAACATTTTCCACTCTGTTGAACTTTCATTTAGAAAAAAACCAGGTAGTTCAATGAGTTAATGAGAAAATAGCTTTCAGATCTGAATACACTGCAAAAGCCAGAGGCATTTGAGGACTGGTTATTGTAAGTGTGTGAGCTCAACTGAAAGTGGCATAAAGGGGAGAGGAGTGAAAAAAATGCAATCAGCACTGTATGTCTGCATTAGCAAAAAAAGTGACCTGAATTAATACACAGATGACAAGAGCGTGTAAGTTCCTAAAAGATGGTAAGACCAAGGAGTTTGGCTCAGACTTTTTTAATTGATGGGCTTTGGAGCGGACTCCACAAAAGCAGCCTTCTTTGGGCTCTCTGGAACTTGGGAGTGCCTGCAGAGTGATACTGAAGAAGTTATGCAGAACTCTTGGAGCCTGATGAAGGCTGGGGAACAAGAAATACACTTGGCAACAGCTTAGTCCAAGAATTCCTTTTCTCCTGCTCTCTCCAGCCACCAAAGTCGAATTCACAGGGTCCGTGGCTGGGATGCCATATGCACAAAGAGTATCTGAATATTTTTATAGTAGTTTTTTTTAGTCTAATTTACAGCTGCTAACATGTTTGTAGAACCATTCTTAACAGATTACAGCCATGAAAACTGTCTGTCTGAAGTACACTGATGGCCTTCTATTGGCCCTGGCGATTAGTCTGACTGCACACGCTGGATGATTAGAAGAAGGAGAACAAGTGTAATAGCTCTGCTGGGTCAGGCTGAACCCTGTCTTCCCTAATATCACGCCTCAAAGAATGGCCAAGACAGAATTTGAGGATTCAAGGATTCATACACATTGAAAGAGTGTATGAATAAATAAGAAAAATATCTACTGAGTTTTCTCCAGTGTTCTGTCCTAGCTTCTGGTGGTCTGCATGCCAGAAAATACACAAAATTGATACCCAAGTTCATAGCTCACTTAAATTTTTGTTTCAAAAGTTTGTGGGTTGATCCAAATAAATTATAGCATTCATGCAATCCCATGGAATGAAATTCCATAGCCAACTTGTGCACTGCATGAAGGAGGCCTCTCTTTTCTTTTGAGCAAAAGATTCAGCCAATGTTGCAAAAAATGCAATGTGGGTCAGAGAACCACCCACCGGTAACTAAGTTAAGGAGCATGCTCATCTGCTCAGGTCTTCAGGATGGAAACACTTCCCACTTTCTCTGAAGAGCTCTTTGACATATACTCAGCTACTCTATTTTGTCATGCAATGAGTCTGCCCAAATACAAGGTAGGTTGTGTTAAGGAGGTATCTTTCTCATTCTCTGTGTCTTACTGCCACGTCTGGTGCTAACGTTGCAACTGAACTGCATTAGCAGTACGGGAGGCTGAGGTAATAGGTAATACATCCTATACATCTATATCCTCTCTTTTGGGGATGAGAGAAGTGCCTCATATACAGTGGTAAATACATTAATCATAGGCAGAACACATCCAGAAGAGCACAAGACAAGTCCCCTTATCCTGCTCTTCTCTGTGATAGGAAACATGGAGAAAACCAAGACTTGGTATAATGCAGAGAGAGCAGCAGTTCTGCAAAGGGCTGCAATTCCTCTTTCTTCACTGTTTTGCTGTCTGATTAGGCTGAGTGAGAGAGATGTGTGGGTGACTAGACTAAGGGTCACTACTACACCATGTGAATAAGCTGCATGAGTTGTACTGTCTTGTGCAGCCACTTCACAGAAGAAGTATACCCAAGCAATACAGGAGAGAGGAGAGTAAAGGTCAGAATATGATGAAGCTTTATTTCCTAAATAATGCATAGCTGAGCTTTTTTCCTCCTTTAAGTCAGTATTTAGCTAATTATTTTGTTAATCATATTGCTTAGAGGGATCTGATAAGTTGAATTTTCTCAGATGGTAGTGTGTTCAAACTCACCACAGATCTGAGAACAAGCACAAGCTCAAACTCAAGCTGAAAGTACCCATATGACATGCAACTGACACTCCACAACTTGCTGCTTCTCCTTTATTTTTGCTGACTATCCAGAGCCAGCTTGAGCAGTCTGACCTATGGCAAGTGCCTGTTTCACCTCTTAATGGAATGCTTTCCAGTGAATAAGCAACATTACCTGCATGCCTTCTTGACCTGAGATCCCCACACCAACATCTGCCACTTGGATCATGCTGACATCATTAGCACCATCACCTAAGGATGACAAAATAGAGTTTGTTGTCACTTGTAGACCAGGAATAGCTAACAGCAACAAAGTAAAGGAAAAACAGTTGTAACTGAGTTGTTACTGTTGGTTGAGTATAGTAAGGGAGATGTGTAGTAAGTGTCGGGTTGGTATACTAAAGGAGATATGGGGTAGAAAAGGATAAACCTGTGATATATAGTGTTCAAAGGGCAAAGTTTTCAAGACATTGTGATCTTTGTAGACCTTTTTTCATGGAAAAGGGAAAATAAACCAAATCTGTCTCTTTTTAATAATACCTAAAGTCCCAGTATCAGGCCTGAACTGCATCAATCATAGAACAATGGAAGGCTGAGAATGAGCTTCTCAATACTACTGCTTCCTGATTAACTGTGCCTGCAATCAGGTATGACTAAGAAACAAATGTTCAAGGAGTCCTAAAGCCAATGAGAATGTCTACACAGTAAAAACACTAAAAAAAGTTAAGAAGTAGATAAATGAAAGAAAAAGTCAAGAGACTAGGATTGACCAGTACAGGATCTTTAATACACCCATGACTGGTAGATTTAATTGGAATGGTTGGACAGTCACCACCCCTTGCTCTGCTTCCAATCACAATACCACAAGTGATAGGTGCCACCGAAAGGATACCAGAATGAGACATGTATCTACTTCTTAACCTCATAAATTTACAGCCTAGTGGAAAATGAAACCATAGTAGCTGATGACAAGACACTTGCTTTCAACTTCAGTGGCTGAGGTGTACATCACTTCTCACCACAGTTTCCCTGCTATTGGCACATGTAAGAGCGGTATCTGCTTACATAACAAAGCTGATGTCTTTGTGACTGTGTGGCACAAGCCCAAGTTAGCTCATGTTAGTTAAAAGGAAGGATCTATAGAGCTAGGCTTTAAAGCCAGAGCACGAGCTTGAGCTTAACTCTTAGGCTCAAGATGCTCAGAAAGAATGAAAATACCAGCTGGCCAGTCTCCACTAGTCCTTTTAAGCATTCTGGATAATTCAAGTTAACGAGCCAGACGTTTTTTACAACATATGTAAATTATTATGTCCACAGTCAGTCAGCCACAGATATAAATTCAGTAGGAGGGAGGCATATTTGAGCTAGATATAATACATTAAGCATGAGGATTATGATAATCAGCACATGTTCGGTGATGAGGATGTCACACGAGTCTGGCAGTTATTATACGTACTTAGGGTTTCTCATGGGCACGTCCAACCCACATACATTCCTGCTGCGATTAACCAATACAGGAAGATGAAAGCAAGTATGTTTGTGACAATATGTGCTGCAATCTTATCTTCTAATGCAACATGAGCCTAAACCTGAGATAGGGAAAGAAGAGCTGGTTGACTTTTCTTGTGTAAAAAACATGGAAACATGGAAGAGCCTGTCAAATTTAAGATAGGTTGACTGACAAAGTCTCCCCTTCGCCAACTGAGTGATCAGTTGGGAAGAAGTGTAGGTGTTGGCATGATGCCAGTTGTAAATCCACTCTCTATACTAACAAGGCCAAGTCATACTCTGTGCTGTATGGCTGATTTGTGATGAAAAATGACAAACCTTGAGTTCAAGCATGATTGGACAAAACAACACTGATAACTTTTTTCTACGTAATGCACTGATTGCAAAATGTTTTTTTGCAAATCATCAGCTAACCCAGTTCTTCAAAGCTGTGTTCAGACATGTCAAAACCTCACAGCATACCTCGGTTCTGATTACCTAGCTTCTGTAGGAAGAAATCCCAAATGCTGCTCTGGAATTCTATCTCGGTTTTGAATAAATATGTTACAACTGTCCAACATGTTTTCAGATAAAACTGAAAGGCAGTTTCAGTTGTAAGGCAGTTGGAAGGGTGCTACTGCAAGTCAAAAAAATTGAAACTCTCAAGACACAGTATACATCAAGGCAGACTAGTTTAAACTGAGGTATTTACCTATTGCCAAGGTCATTGCTTTGAGTTTGTCTCTGACTAGTGTCACTACCATGCTCTTTTGGAGTGGGGTAGAGCGACAACACAGTACTGAACGGCATCGCTTGGCCAGTGCAAGAAATTTATCTTCTAGCGTAGGTTCCAGGGCATAAGCTAGAGTCCTTCCATCAATCACAAGGCCCAAGCTGGAAAGCACAGAGGAAGAGGATGGATAGAGAGGGGTGAACCCAACAGTCATGTTTCCAGTAGCTTCGTCTATTGTGTTGTTTGAAAATTTAGACTCTACGCATTGCAGACATTGTTCCAGCAAGACAGCACATGTCTCCTGAAAAAAATTTAAAATAAATACACTTGAGAGAAAAGAACATGTATGCAAAGGCTTCTGTTTGCTGTATGTTTAGGAATAATGACTACTGGGAATATGTGCTGGTAAAGTTTTAATTTCTAATAATTTTCTATTTGCTCTAAATACACAATTTTTGCAGAAGCTATGACAACAATAAAGAGTAGAAAGGCTTAAAATCTAAGTCTTCTTTAACATGCAGTATTGTATGCTAAGCTTATTTCTTTTATCTTCTCAAAATAACAGTGGTGGGAAATGATATATAATTGGTACCAAGCTAAGTATGGTGAGCAACACCATTATGGTGATGAACACCATGTATACGCCCACAACTCAGATCAGAATGTTACTCATTGTTAAAGGCCAATTAAAGGTTATTCAAGCTGAATTCTCTCTCCTAGCCATGCTCAAATAAAAGAAGTTACTGAGAATATGTGAACATAAAAAAATGCCATTCGTCTTACAGCAAAGTATGACTAAAAAGAAATACCACAGAAAATCAATTTACCAGTTCAGTTGATAACTCAAGAATGGAAAATGCTGTTATCTTTTCTTCCTTTTCGAAAGAAATTGGAGCTGGATACTGATGGCCTACCTCTCCTCTGCTGATCTGAAGTCCAATTTTATCACCCCATTAAAGGACTATAGCACTATCAGTCTGGTTCCTTGTATGTTAGACCGTATCAGTAAAATCTTTGTGCCTGTCTGCTTGCAACAAGTTGAGCACAGAAAAGATCAGTAACTCAGAAGGATTAGAAAAGGTCTGTTAGGAAGCATTACTGTAGATGTGGTTTTCTGCCTCTCAGTGTTAGCATTGAAAATTAAGTGTTGCTTCTATCTCCAGAGAAAAAGCCACCTGAGAAAACATGAATGACTGAGTTATCTAAATACTACATTTCAGTGCCAAAAAATAAAGCACAAATTCTCAACAGGTTATCAGCTGCTTTCTTCCTCAACACATCTTTAATAACAGGTTGCCTTTTAGACTTATTATTGGCAAAAAACAAAACTAAGAATGTTTTGAGAATGCATACCAAAGAAAGGCATTTATGTTGCTAAGGCATATTTTCATTCATGGTGGAGTTCACTATACACAGTTACATGCCTTCAGTAAGGTTTATGATACATAAGACTACATTTTAGAAGCAGTATTTACTGAAAAGTATTCAAAGACATGTCCTACCTGGAAATTATGGACGAAGCAGGAAAAGAAGGGAAAAAAAAAGAGGGAAAGGAAAAAAAGCCATCAAACTTTTAATTGTACAATTTGAAAATAAACCCAAACTAGTTCACTTGTAAACTTGTATATTGGATCTGCTTACTGGTGATTCAGCATTCAAAGTGATGATTTCTTCATCATGATCTAGTAGCTTGCAGGCATATGCAATATTAACAGCTGTTTCTTGCTTGTCTCCAGTAAGAACCCAAATCTGCAACCCAGCCTTGCGCAAGTTCGCAATGGTTTCTGGAACACCATCCTGTAAACGGTCTTCAATGCCAGTTGCACCTAAGCACATAAACAAGCAAAATACTCTATATAAAATGAACACTTGGGGTTCCCTAGTTCCTCTGAAATTTTAAGCTTGAATTTGAAAAAAAGGAAAGTAACAAAACAACTAGCAGTCATTTTTATTAGGAAACAGCTAAACTACCAACGGTTGCAAGATTTGGGCAGCTTTTTGGAAGTATTGAGAAAGAGGAGAGGAAAGTAGCAGGGGTAAACCCTTGCATCAAATCTTGAAAAGCAACCTGATGCCACTTCTAGTCCCAGAGGTTCACAAGGCTTATTGTCTCTACGCTCTCTTATCTTCATCGTTTCTTCTGAATGTTGCTAGAGAAGGTATTGGTTCTCAGACATCATTTCCATTCTTAAGGGTCATGCAGACCCTTTTCTCAGCAAGGAGAGGCTGGTCACTAGAGATATCTCCCTTTTGAAGGGGAATGACAGCAAAACTGCAGCTTGGCAGCAGCACCTTACGCTACAGACAAACAACTTCCTGTCTTGTTGCTGCTCTCTGCAGAAAGATACTGGTGGCCAAATGAGATATAGCAGAGAATAAATCAAGAAATCTGTTGGCCATGATGTGAAAGCAAAATGTGCCTTTTTCATGTTTTCACTGTATTTTTCCCCTGTTTATAACTGACTGGGTATCTTTTTTACACTTAAATGAATCAACTGACAGAGACAAAATTTTCATATATGTGAAAAGCAGCAAAAAGCCGCTGAGGACCAAGCTCAGTATCACTGCTGATACGTCGGTGCTCCACTGAGTGTCAGAGAGACTTCAGTGTAAGGAAATGCAAGCCTGACTGCAGGAGAATGAGAAGGTGACAGACATGCACCTTACCTGCAAGTTACCTGGAATAACAGGAAAAACTAAATAAACTTTTCTCAGCTATTAATTATTCCTGTGGCTGTTCCTTGAAACAAAACCAATTAACAATATAAGTCCACCTGAAGTCTTGGCACCAGTTGTTTACGTGAAAACACATTCTTAGGGCAATGGCGGGGAAGCTATTATTAACAAAAAGAAGGAAAATACATTCCTTTTCCAGACTCACTTTTTATTCCCACAACCTAACCACAACTGATCACTGCAAGATACAAACCACAGTATGAGATTCTTGTGGAATGACTGAGCTGGTAGGTTACTACCGGCTGGAGCTCACTTATTTGTGTGGCAGCTCAATTTCACTTTTTTTTTTTGACCCTACTCCACAGTGCAGTCAGAGCCAACCGGTACAACCATGGTGGGATCTTTTTGATGACTGTGGTCCAAATTAGGCAACTCATGTTGCCCTTTAAGTAAGAGGAGAGAACCAGACACTTGGAGGCATGATTCATCTAATCCTAAAGCAGATAGCTAAGACAGACCAATTGAACTGCACCTTTTTTTTTTCTCTCCCTTGGCTATTTGTCGAGCCTTAGAGATCTGCAGTAGATACATCAAAAGTTGGGTGAGGTGGATCTGTCTCCCAGAGAAAGGAATGTAGGCAATTAGTGAAGGTTGTTTTCTCCAACAGTGTTATGGCTATCTCAGTTCCCCAGTTTCTTCATCAGAGAAAGTAGCTGGATGCATGGAGTAATAGTGAATATACATACATTTTAGAATCTTTCAGCATCTCAACTCAGAACAGTGTGACTTAGTTCTTGCAGTACTTTTTACATAAACCGATTTTAACTGCAAATCTTTGCCACAGAATACACAGATTCTGAGTGCATGTGCTGAACCTGATGCATATGAGAGTTGATGCCTCTCACAAATACAGTTTATGAGCTTTGCTTTATGCATGTCTCTGGTGCCCCTGGAGTCATGGAAGTCTCTGATATGCTGAAGTGGCACTAAGCTAATGAAATTCTGTAGACAGTTTGGGCCAAGTCCTCCTCTTGTTTAGAGCAGCAGTTCCCACTTATGATAGGATGTCAAATTCATCCCTGGTATTACTCCATTCATTTCACTAGTGAGAAAATTATGGCAGGAACAAGGAAAACAGGGTATGTCTCTTATGTTAATTATATCCCCTTTGTGGTTCTGCACATGACAGACATGATAAAGCCCCAAAGAAGCCAATTTCTGTACTGTCAGAAACAATTTAAGGGAAAGAATGGATTTCATAGCCAAGCTTTCAGAACTTTTATCACATTTTAATTTCATGTCCAGCTCTCATTTCATTACCTAGCAGATGCAGATTCTTCTCTATCCGCAGTGCTGACTGAAACAGAAGTTCTTCGCGATTTTCAATAGAGGATTCTGCTTCTAAATGAGTTTTTAACCAACAGGCATACTCTTCTTTGCTGAGAACCTATTAAAGAGTATGTGAGGGCAAGTCAACGTGATGCAGAGGCATTCATACTTTACTGAATAAAATGAAAAAGAAGTCATGAATCATGAACAATAAATTAATAAATGCCTTCAGGAATCTTTGTCAAGACTCTCCTTAAAAGCAAACTATAAGGCTTCATTTACTTACTCTTTTTGCAATACAGAGAGTCCGCAGCCCATCTACAGCGTACAGATTCAGGTAATTCTGGGTTTTGCTTCGGATTTTTTTTTGATGTTTGCCCCGTGGGTCATCTAGATAAGAATAAAAAAATAAATTACTGATTGAAAAATAACTGCAGCTGAATGATCTCAGAATAAAAATGTGTATATAGTACTCATTGTACCAGTACTTTATAACTGATACTTTTAGAGAGCTGTTGATGTTTCCTGGGAAACTCAAGTAGAACATTCGATTTAACAGAAACTAATCTTTTTGTTCCATCTTTTCTGTCTTCCCTCTTCAAAGAAGTCACTGTGAATGTATGTGAGAAAGACCTTCTTTTTCTTACTCCTTAAGCATTTCTTCGGCCTGAATATTTGAAGAAATCATAATGTTCACAGAAAACAATAACATCAGAAATAGAAGTATGATTTCAAATACACTACTAGCAAATGCTTTTCCACAGCTTATCATGTGCAGAAAAAAGACACTTAAAAATGGCACTTAGTTTTCCAACAAGGTTACTATCTCTAAAGAACTGGAAACAGTGCTCCGTTTGGTATATTTATATGCACAAAGGCTCTTCTGTCTGTTAGTGTTGCACTGATACTACCTATCAGCCTGAATCAATGCAGTAAGTTCTGGGTATGACTGTGATTTCATTTAGAAGAGAATTTACACTCAGAGACCTTACAGATAAGCTTCTACCTTGGATGCATCAGCACAACTTCCACTTAGCTTTACTCTTCACTTAAAACCATGCCTAAAGACTCAAAACTAGGACTGAGCATCTGTTTTTCTCTGTTTAGCTGGGTTTGGTTCAATGTGTTCCAGCACAAACACATGCAAGTATTGATTTCGTAGAAAGAAGGGACTGGGAAGCTTGGAATGCCAGTATTCTGGGGTTTGTTCCATTTATCTCAACTATGTATCAGAACATTTTTCCTATGTATAGCTATTTTCTCACCATTAAAAACTGTCCTGTCCTCTCCAGGTCAATAAAGATGGGAGTATACATACCCAGCTGTTCCTAAGGGACTCTGTGAAGATTGTGGTTTTTCCTGCATACCTTCATTTCAGTTCCATCTCTGATTAATGCCATGTGGTGAATATGGATAGGAATATTCTTTCTAGTAATGCTACCTATGCTACTACTGCTGATTTTCTCAAAGGGACAATACAGATATACTACTCCAGAAGAACATTACTATGAGTATTATTTGCAATTTAAAAACCCTTCCTTACACAATAGCTTGCAGCTCCAACACACACCATCAGCTTCCTTCAGAAGCTGTTAGAACAGCTCACAGATAGATTCAGCTGGCACAGAAAATGGAAATAAGCATATATGGAACGAGCAGCCTAACACAGTTTCATTTACCTTCTTTTCTATTTGTGTATGATAATCTTTTTGGCACATGTGACCTTGCTGTACAATATAAGAATTTTTTTTTCTGGGAGATGCATTGCAGCAAACCTTCTTTGAGGCTACTGGTATTAGTGAGTCATCTTTTTTAATCTTAGAACAATAAAGCAGGCGAGCATTCTTCCTAATTTATTGTGATACATTAATATTTAGAGAAAATGCCATATTTTTTGAATATTCCACATGAAGTTGTACTATGGGAGTGGCTATTTCCATGGCTAACTGATTCCAAATCATGCAAACTTCAATAGGTGCTTAAGCACATCAAAAGTTGTTTCTCTCCCTTTAAAGCTACATGGTGTGAATTGTCAGATCTGTTTGAATACCATGGGTGCTAATGCATGTATTGATCATAATGTTAAATGCTTATGCCTATTTCAATGAACAAAGACAGGAATTCTCAAGTACAGATGTGCACACCATTTTCTGTGTGACTTCTCAATTCCAGTCTGGAAGACTGCATCTCCCTCCTACACTAGCATACCAACGACAGTTAAACCCCCTTCATATGCCTCATTAGCCCTACACTGAGATTTGTCTTGTGCTCAGAAGCTAGAAGTTAGGGGAAAGAATTTCTTGCAAAGAAAACCCAGTTGTGGAGATTTTTTTTATCTGGGATGCAGTGTCTGTGCTGAATAGTGTGATCACCTGCTTTATGAGAGTGAAAACCAGCAAGTAAGTCTTCTCCAGAAGAATGATGGAGAGCTATTGGCCTTCTGCTTGCTTCATTTCCTTCCATAATCTCAAGCTGCAGAAAGCCAGCTCAGTCATTGTTTTCTCAATGACTTATGTTCACAGTTCCTGGGCGAGCTGGGTATTGACTCAAACAGTAACTTTCTTATTTATGAACACAGTGACTGCTGAGATAAAGCAAAAACAATACACTCTTGGGAATCATTTCAAGGCTTTTGGAAATATCTGTATGCTATCAGAATACATCAGGTTCCACAGTCTTAACTAGACATACAGGAAGAGATAATGGAGTCAATCCATAAACATTCTAAGTTTTGAAACTCATGGTGATTTACACTTTCCTACAAGACACAAATGAAGCTAAACCATAACCCTTCTGCTTCTGATTTTGGGCTGCTCATCATATCATATCTTAAAGTACTCTTCCTCCTAAACAGGGACCTTTGTGTCTGACAGGACCCAGTCATGTCATGCGGTGTTTGAGCTGGGAGATTACAGTGTTGCTCTTGTCCTTCAGCCTAAGGGCACAAGTAATCCACAGCCTGAATTCCCAGGCTTGACTGGTGTGGAGTTCACATGTCCCTGAAGCACTAAGAGAGCTAAGAGCAAGCTGTGGGATTGTCAGGTTGATTCATTTATTGGTCATTTCCTTGAAACAGTAACTGCCTGAATTAACAGAGCATTACATCTCCTCTCACACTCATGTTTCACTGTCACCAGAGAACAGGATGAAACTGGTGACACATCCTACAATATAGGTAATAGCCCCAGCATAAATCTTCTGAGGCTCCCTTTAGCTGGGAAAGACCTCCTTGTAAAAGGAAAAAGGTGTCATTCCTGAGGGAATTGACAACATCCACTGACATTAGGATACTGCAGGCAGAGACTGCAAATTCAGTTTCAGGAATGAAAGCTGCTCAAGAGAAATGTCAAATGTTTTTCAGGCAGATCTGCTGAAACATACAGAATTACTCAAGCCAGCAGTGGTTTAAGAAGACTAGTAAACAAGGGGAACTACTAAACATGTTCTAGTGGCTGCACATTACATTGCTTGCAAAAGCAAACTATACCAAAACTCACAATTCCATTTGGGCTAAAAAACAAAAACAAATCCACCCAAACCAAAACAAATACCCCACAAACCCCAGACACTTTCAAAGCCACCTTCAATCTGATTGCCTGTAATCAGGGTAGAATCTGTATTTGCCCAGCTACAGAAATTGCTCATTCCCATACTGGCCTTCAGGAATTCTGCTTCCCCTTCCCTGACATACACCACCTTTGATAATGTCGCTGTTGTTTGATTGTCTAACGGGCTTTATTGTTTTTACCCAAGTTAGTCCCAGACCTGCCTGAAATTTCCCTGAAAATTCCTTGATCCATCAAATCTGCTGCAAATGGACACTGCAGCTTCAAACACAGTCTGTTACATGGTGACAAAATATTTAACATTTGGCATAAGATACTTTCTTCTTTTATTTTTAACATTCAGTTCTCATTCTGAGAACTCATTTCCAAACATTATTTTCTAAGTATATAATTAGAAATTCTCGGTGCTACAAATTCTATATTAGTGCTTTCAAGAGAAACAAGTTTCCACAGATGCTCTATGTACCTTCTGCGATATCAGATCTTTACTAGAAAATTATTCATGAATACTTTGTTGTTAGTTAAGGACAAGTTGTTCTTAATATTTTTTTTTGGCTCAGTTTTGATTAATATGGCTGTAAACAGAAAACTAATGCCAAAATTTGTCTGTATTTCATTAAATTAAAATTGCACAGTATAAGCCTTTCACAATTGTTTATTCCAACTGATGTCAAAGTAACCACAAAGTCAATGCATTAGTGAAACATGGGAAGTACCTCTAGCACTTTTGGGCTCTGTTGATTCATACCAGAGTAATCTTTAAACACTGGATGAAATTCAGGATTGAACATACAGTATATTACATGCAAACTGATTCATGCAAACTGAAACCTGTGTGTCTCCTATAATTTCCGAAAGCTTAGAGGGTTCTTCTAGAATCCAATTGATTACATCTTGTAGCTATTCAAAGTGGTCCCTGTTTCACATGACATCTGTGTGCTGCAGAATTCTCCATGCTTTAGGAAATTTCCATGTTCACATATACATGTCTATTCCCTGCTAGTCAGCTATGCATTTGAGGCCAAGATTTCTTGTCTGAAGAGCATCGCTCCTTCTTTTGCAACATTTTTTCTGTTTTGATGGCTGATTGATTCACATTGTCCTTTAGCAGCAGAGTCAAACCTGTATAAATGTGCTTATTTATTTAACACAATGCAGCAAAAGAATGTAAAGATTTACAAATGAAACAGGGGGAAGCTACAATAGGAAGTTCTTGGGTTTCATATGAAATACTTTACTGTCAAAGCACAGCCAGTCAGGTTTTCCCAATGAAATGTAAAATGCTTTGGCAAAGTTTCAAGAAATTCCTTCAAAATAGTTCGCTAGTAGAAGATCTTCTACAGAAATTATTTTCATTCATTCTTATGAGGTAAAGACCCCCCAATGTGTTACAGAAAATTTGCCATAATAACAGAATATTATAAAAAAATAGAGATGGTTGCCATTCTACCATTCACTACATTAACACCAAAAGTAGGCAGGTCTACTTGCTAGAGAAGGCAATAAGATACAATGAGATCTTCAGCAATTAAATAGAATGGCCTCCCCCCAAACCAAAGGTAAGTAAGAGGTGTACCTGAAGAGCAGGGTAGAAGAAGATCCATAATAACTGAATCTGCTCCTTTAGTGTAAACATTAATTTCATCTGTGAGAGGATGCCTGACCACTACTGACATCCTCTTCCTGATGGAATCAAAGCCCAAGGTATGTAATACTTCAAAGCTTAAGGTTCCCAGGTGAGGTAGCTCCACTGATACCTGGTCAGACAGCCTTCCAACCAGAGAACAGTTATATGCCCTTGCTGCATAGACAAGAGCAGCTTCATCTGGACTCTCTGCTTCATAACGGAGTTCTCCTTCCTCCGGTGTGCTCCCCACAGGTGTCCTGCCTTGCTGGGAGCTGTAGCCATTGTTATTCATCTGCGCAGAGTATGCCAGCTTCTCTTCCAGTTTTAATAAAGTGCTATCCGTAGATGGAGATGAAAGCACACTTAAACCAAATCTGTGCACTGATTTGCTTGTGGCTAGACTAGATGAACTGCTGTTAGATCCAGAGGTCAAACGACTTGGAGTGAATCTTCGTATGAAGTCTTCAATGGTTTTCACTGGAGATTTTAGTTCAAATCGGTCTCTCACCTTGAGAAGTAAAAAAAACAAAACCACAAACCAACAATGAACAAACCCCAGAGAAAAGCTGTACAAGAATTCTGACATGGATATTTAGTCTAAGCATCTCTGACTAAATTTCTTTGAGAACAAAAAGTAATGGCATTTGTATTTTGAGAAGGTAAATGGATAAAACTGACTCAACTCCCCCAAAAAACCATCAACTTCCTAGAACTTCAGAATTGTATCTGTGTGTGAAAGCACATATGCTTGTATTAAAACCATTTTTTCTTCTTCCACCTCCTCAGCTATGACTAATGGATAGTCTATCAATGTTGCAGTACCACCATCAGCAGTGCATACTAAAAGATACCATTAGTATGAAACACCGTCATTCTTTGTGCATATTCAGTGAAGGTATTAAAAAAAAGTTCATGCAAGATTTTCCTATCAAGAAGTGTTGTATCAGCAAAGTTTTATGAGAATATGCCAGTGTGACAACATTATCAACAGTCATGTTAAGTAATTTCCCCTGTCTTACCTTTCAGCATGAAGCATTTTGCTTCAGTTTTATCATACATCTCAGTTTACATAATTATTTACTGTATTTACAGTAATAGCATATTCATAGTAATATTCATCATATTATTGTATAACAGTGTAGCATTCCTGAAACAGCAGAATTGAGCATTCTCCAAATGTTTCCTTGGCACAAAACCACATAATTTTGCAGACTAGTTCACTTTTTATTCCAATCTGGAACAGAAGCAAATTGCAGGATTTTCTCCAGAATGGAAATTCCAGCTGCTAGTGAGTTTTAACATTATATTCCATTACAGTTCTGTCCAACAGATTATTTTGGGATTGCATTCTTGAAATTTTCATTCATCAGTGATACTGGTTCAGGCCAATTTAAGCAGTAATGATCATTATTTCTCATAATGAGCTTAAGATGCATCTTTTACATAATTTGAAAGTTTTAAGTAATGCTTTTCAAGTATATTCTCTTTTTAAATATTTCTAAAATGTCTCAGTCTTTTCTTAATTTGATCCATACATACAAAATACTCACTGACAGCTTATATCCTTTTCCGGTAAGTCTTGCATATTTACAGATTAGTTTCCATACATACTTACATATCTACACTTATTAAATGATTACAGTACAAAAAATCAGGGGTGTTTCAGAAGTACCTTGAAATTGTTCATAAAAGTACATCTTACCATGGAGGTAAAAGAAATAGCTGACATATTCTAATCAGTTAATGCTTTACTAAACCCACTCAGTCACATACTGGTTCTACGTGTCATCTCACAACTAGTTGCAGTTGTTCATCACGAGAACAGGAGGTTTTCATTTCCCTAGCTTACAATATAAATTAGTATCAAGGCAAAGAAGTTTAAACTCTCTTTTCCTGTTTTTTAGCCTACCTTTTGTCGGGGCTGATTTGGTGCAGTAACCACAACTGTATTACATATAGTCAAAGCTATAAAGAAGTCAAAAATGTCACAAAGTTCTGGACTCAGATGTGATAATAGTTGTTCATGGCTCCTCATGGCCTCCAGATGCTTTGCACACTCGTTCACCTTTTCTAACAATCTTGGGTCAGGTGTGATGTCCTTCTCCTAGTAATAAACAGCAGTGATTAGTATTTGTGATTCTGCAAATTTCCAAAGTAGCAGCAAGCAATTAAAGCATCCAAAGCAGTGTCAGTATCAAGAGTTTTGTGGTGGTCTTACACCACAGTGTGGAGGTGGAGAGAACACCCATTCTAGACAATGAACAGTTAACAATGAGCCTACTGGAAGAAATGGATGTGTGAGTAATGTGTTACCAACTTTCCACTACAGATAATTATAGCAGCAATGTTTATCTGTTTTGGAGGTAGTGGATAGGAGAAGAGTTACATACTAATTTTCCTCCCTCTCTCCTGTCTAATTCAAGACATTTATTATCTATTACTAAAGAATGGTATACTACTGAGACCAAAAGTGTGGACAAAATAGACAGCAACGACATTTAAAGCTCGACCTTACACCAGTACAACACAACAAAACGATCTTCAGTTGTTAAAGAACAACCACTGTCCACACGTCTGATGTTAATTCATGTGGGTTTTTCACACTGAAACACAGAGCACTTTCAACTTTATTTCATCAGTATTTTCCACTTATTTAATATATTTCTTGTCAGAGCAAACCAGTATTTCTTAACACAGGCAGAGGCAAGGATACAAAAGATTAAAAGATAACTGATCTAACCCTCTTTTCTCAGTACAATTTTATCTCCTGATGCTCAGCAGCAGATGAATATGAGCAACCATAAAACCCCATGTGTAAAAAGTGCAGCTTGGAATTTTATCAAAAGAGCTTACTCTTGACTGAAATGAAGAAGTTCCAGCAGTGCAAACAGCATCTTTCTTTGTCTATTTGCAATTTGCTTTAAGCGTGAATTTGTGTCAACAGTGCAACAATGCAAAACCCCTAGATAAACAAGACTTGTCTTTTCTCCTCTCTTATTATCGTTCAGTTAATTTAAAAATTCCACAGAATTACAATAGTATAAAATAAACAAAATAAAGTAGTAAGGACATCAACTCACCAACATTTTGAAATGTAAAGATTTTTACTTTTTGAAATACAACACATGCAATTGACTGATAACCACTGAAACACACTAAAAATTATGTTAAGGTGTATGCCAACAATGTCCTAGAATTGGAACACATGGTGTCCACCCCGGCCCTTGTTAGTTTTCAAATGCTCTGACAAAAGAAAATGGAGGCATATGAAGAACAATTAGAACCCTTGACCTCTAAACTTATGCTACTCTCAGCTTCTGTGGATAAAAGGAAGGCATAAATTTTCTTCCCAAAATCAAGGTATAACTAAAACCAAAGGTTTCAGATGGTCTTTACCTTTAGTTTGTTCCCACAGAAAAGGTATTTGATAAGATCTATGCCAACATTTGATTGTTGTTGTGCAAACAGCTGTGACTACAGAACGAAAAACATCAAGTTGAAGTCTATGAGAGATACACAATGTTCTAGAGATTTCTTTACCTTTTTTTTCCTCAGGGCATAGTTCCATTAAAAGATTCAGGATACTGTGCATTTAGGTCTCATGACTTACCATTGGGCTACTGAATGCAGTGTGCTTTGAGAGTATGCTTGCTCTTTTGGCTTCAGCTCTGCTACCTGTGCGCCGGTGGGTTTTGGTGCTCTGGCTTCTGTGTATTACTTTGATACTCTGATGGCTGCAGATACTATCCCGATGGGATAGAGTTCCTCCTTTTGGGGCTGTCTCATCTTCCTCTGAATCAGGTTCTTGATACATTGCTAAGCGTTTGGCTATCATCAAAAAAAAAAGAGGGACAAATGTGGATTAGAAAGAGGGAGAGGGACACGATGACTTTGTTCAAGTGATCCGGTTTTACTATTATACTGTGCTTTCACAGTAATAATGAATTATTCCATTAACAGGAGATAACAAAGTGTAGTCTTAATTGAATGGTAGTATCTAATGGAGGATACTGATAATATAATTAGAAATGTAACACAATACACTGCCTCCCTTACAAGTGCAGTCTCTCCGAAAGGCTGTTAGACTTGGCAGTAATTCACTGCATTCCTAAAGACTATTCCACAGCTCTGCCTGATGAAATCAACCAAATAATTTGGTCTTCACTTGCAGTCTGAGTAGAAAATAAACAATATAGAAAATTTTTCTGTCCAACAGAACACAGAAATTTCACAGAAAGTATTTTCCAGCAAAAATGCCACATCTACCAAGTACCAGTTAGCTGACATTTGAAATGCCCTTGCAACGACACACCTACAGAGCATGACTGCCTTTATTTTATATACAGAGATGAGGAACAGACAGTGTAAAAGCCTTGCTCAAGGTCAAGGCCATGTGCTGCAGAGTGAAGACATGAACCCAGATTCTTGACTCCTAGCCTAGTGTTAAAACTACCCAGGAGTCTGTCCCTTCCTCTCTGCATAATAGGCAGGCCAATGCAGCTTGTAGTACAAAAACAAGGGTACCCTCACCTGTGCAACACTTTTTTCTAACACAATTTGCTGCAGTGAGCAGAATACTTCCTCAGTCAGGAATCCAAATAAAACAATTAGTGTTAGAAACAAATCCTGGCAGTTTGATATACAGATACCAAAAAGAAAACTTAAAGAAGAGGTGTGAAACATCTATGGAATCCTGTCCCTCTAATGACAAGCTCTGTTTAGGTTGAACTGATAGAGGACATATTTTTTCATTCCTAAAGACCATGGGCATTTAATAATCTGGGTTATTCATTTGGCAGAAAAATGCCATTCTAACAAGTATCTATTTACTCCTTCATTATGTATTCATTGAAAGGCTTTTCATTATACTCTCAATGTAATCCACACTATTTAGATACACAGTACAAGTAACATACTTGTGGCTCAGCCTTGTTTTGGCTTTCTGGTGTAACAAATTATATTTTCCTAATAAGAAATGATAAATCACTAGCATATAAGTTAATTATTCAGGCATTTAACAAAATAAAAGAAAAAAATTCTTTCAAAATACTTCCTGAGAAAAAACTTGCATGACATAGAGTGAGTTTGGCACAGGATCACTTTTAACATAGCTAGCTTCATGATCAAAGAAAAACCCACCCTCATCATGTGCTACAATTTCCAAACATGTTTTAGCTGTCAGACAGGAACTAAAGGAGTTGAAACCAGACCACACACAGTGCATAGTGATAGCTCTATCAGTACAGTATGGTACATCACAGTTTTTTTCAACTCCATTTGAAATATGCTAGGCTTTGTCTGAAATACGGGAAACAGGAAAATTTCTCAGTCCTGGCCATGAATGTACCCCCAGTTGTTGCTCTAACTGAATGCTCATAAATGCAACATCTTCCACTGCATTCTGGCTCTGCTCCAGATCACAGAGGGAGAAAAGGCCATAGCACATTTGGAGACATGGAGGAGAGATTGCAGGACACACAAGATATATGCATAGCTTGAACACAACACTGAAGCTCAGGTCCTGAAGCTGATGTAGACTAATTGTGGATGACTGAGGAGTTTCCTTCATTAGCATTATTTGGTGTGACACATGCTTCTCTGTGTTATATCGTGGGAAAGAGGTTAAGCAACCCCAAGTCCATTGCTGCAAAGGAAGCTGTTCCTTGAGCCACACAGCTGCCAAGAGAATAGCACAGCACTACTGCCTTCTCATTTCAGTGCCTACATAGACCTTTGACTCATATGACAGAATCTAGAGGACAGTTCCAAAAATTAGGGAGGTCACTGGTCTCCTTGGTCTTTCTGTTGCATGGTAATGAGTTGCAAGTGAATGAAATTCATGTCATCTGCACAGGCTGCTGCAACTTCTTGCATGTGCTTTGGGCCAGCACAGTCCTAAGGTGTCCTATCACTCCTGCCCACTAATTCCCACTTTGGTCTGCTCTGTAAGCCTCCATGCGTTTTCCCTGACAGTGGAAATGCAGATCCCTATACTGTGAATTTAATTCAATTGATTCTAGGTTTGTCTATATCAGAAGCAATCTACCCTGAGGGCCAAAAGCGATCTGCAGCATTTACTAAGACCTTATCCAGGCCCTTGACCAATATAAGAGCCAGACTGCTCACTGTTCCCCCCAGCATCACAGGTTCCTTTCAAAGGAAACCCAGGCGTTCAAGGAAGAAAGGAAAAAAGGAGCCATGTGGCCATCACAGTGTGCTCCTTTAAGATGATGCCTCAAGAACCAAAATGCACCAGCACATAGAAGGGCTTTTCTCCCTCTCTGCACTGGGGAGGTATAAGGGAATGCATATCTGAGGAGGTATGATGGAGTGCACATCCTGGAATGAGGCCTGTGTGAGGTCAGTGCCCAGTCTGACAGTGCAAGCTCTGCCTTCATTGTCTTCTGCAAGCTCCTAGTTACGCAATGCAAACCTCAGGATGAAAAAACATTGCAGGATGACACACCACTGAGGTTTTCTGTAGTTTACCAACATTTAAGATTTAAATAAATCATAGGAAAAATATTTTTGTGCCTCATTTTTACTAGGGTTTTCAGCAGCAAAACTAGTCTCAAGCAGAGCTGGCACAACATGCGGACACAACTATTCTGAGGAAAACCACAAGAAAAGCTTGGATTTGCCAAAGGGATAATCTTCTCCCTGTGGATGCTGGACATCTGAATGGTAAACAGATAGAATGCTGTGCTGCTTCTTCTCACAAAAGATAATACTCCTTGACAGGGAAAGGACTGGCTGCAATTACTTCAGTTTTGCAAAATGTGTTACCCAGTTGGTCCAACTCCCTTCCAAACAAGAGGTTTTTACAAAAAGGATACATTTTCTCTAATAATTATACCTAATTTAAGCTTCTGTTCTGAAAACGTCTTGAAATAGAAGGCCTCAAAGATCCTGATCTGAGTATAATTTTATTCCATGTATAAAGACTATGTTTAAGCAGAGAATGCATTTCATGTACAATACATGGTTTTGCTTGCATACCATGTCTCTGGAGTCCTCATTGCTCTGTCTTCTTTCCTGCACTACATCTAAAAATATTTTTGTTCATTCAACATAGCAAAAGCTTTTTCCTAATGCAGTACTCCATTTACTAGAATTATACCAATAGCGTGGTCCTTTTTAGTCTGTGTAATAACACCTATCTCTTGCTCTCTATACAGTTTTTCATTGTAGCACATTGATTTAATTGTTCCTGCCACTGAGAAAAAGGAGCAAAAGGGGAAGTAGGAACAAGACCAGAATCTCATTTAACCAGGTCCAATGTAATTCTTTCAATATAAATGGTGTTAGTTCAGTTTACACCAAGGTAAGCTTGACAACAATAACAGGCCTGAGCACCTTTCAACATTTTCTCAAGTGCTGTCTTACACATTAAGCAGCAAAATTTAAGAAGTTTGAAGAAATAGCGAAACCCAGTTCAATCATTATGCTACGGTTAAGGTTCGTATCGCTTCAGCTGTGCAGAGTGTGCTTCTCTGGTAACATGCTGTTCTCTCCACCCACTCAGCCCTCTCCAATTCAGAACCTTTTCCTGTGAACATGATAACCTGAAAGACATTGTTGTGGGATGCTTTTCAGTTTCAGCACTGAAAGTTGATGGCCTTGATCTTTTTTTTTAATAGAGTTTCTTATTAAGGGCAAAGACACAAAACTCTGGAAACTCAGCAATGCAATTCATGAAAGTCAAATTTCATTATGCTCTAGGTAATTTTATATTTACGGCACAAAGAAGAAACAATAGTTAATATTTATTCCATTAACTCTCTTCCATCTTTCTGAAGACAGCACAAAGCTACAAACAAAACTCCTATAACAGTTGTTAAGTATTTGAAGATATATTCTTTTATTTTAAACTCCCATTTCTTTAATTTCATTTTGGTTCTGCTTTTATCTGTTTTACCTTCTATGCCTGTGTTCTGTGACAAGGCATCCATTCTGCAGGCTGACAGAGAAACTGCTGCCACACAGCCAGATGTTCCACTAACTGAAAACATAGGATCAGGAAACTCTAAAGAACTTCCCTTCAAGCAGAATAAAACTGCAGCCTCCCTAAACCCGAATAACTTAGTTGTCAGTGTGTGGGCCCTATTTCACTATGGGGAAATTACATTCTGCCTCAAACTGTTGAATAATGCTCTTAACTGAGCTATCATGAAGTAAATGTAGATGTGCAGCACTTACTCACATCACTGCATTTCCTTATTATTTTACAAGTGCAAGCTTATTTCAGTTTGAAGTGCACTCTACCGTCTACATGAAGATTCACTCAAGCAGCTACCATACTATAAATTGTACAAGTGTGATAACATAATCTTAGTTTACTTTTCAAGAACTTCTCCATAAGGGCAAGTCTTGAGACCAGAAAACACCAGGATTTCCCTTCCTCTTGCCTCTTGGCATCCCCAGAGGCTTAATAACCTTAAGTCCATCAGTAAGAACTCTTTAACCCATTTGTAAAGGAGACAATTCCTTCTTTTCTTGTGATTTTTCAGAGTAATTGTCCTTGTAGGTATATGCATAGAGGAAAGTATTACTTGCCTCTAAATATGAGTTTTTCAGTGTTTTATAGGATTTAAAATAGGGCACTCTCAATGTACTGAATTCTACATCTGCTTATACTGGTGCTCTCCTTAGTTACCAATGAAAATTTTCCAAAAAGTAGTAACAAATGTAAAGAGAAATCAAGCTCCACAGAGTGCCTGTAGCACCCACTTCTGCTAAAGGCTTTGATCTTTCTGCAGGAGGCCTAAACGGACTATCCTAATTTCTGAAGATTGTCAAACTGTAAAGGTGGTGGATAAGTCCCTTTGGAAACAACAGCTGCGTTTATGGAAAAGTTTTTATTTTTATGCCTCTAAAAAAAAAAATCAAATTCTCCAACATGGCTGGAATATACAGTCCATGTTCTCTTGACTACACACAAAAGGAGTATGAAAATTTTACTACAAAACAGCCCCCCAAACTGAGAAGAATAATTTTAACATAATGCACTTTTCTGTGAAAGTAAGTTGCTAGCCAATCTTTACGAAGCGAAGTGGTAAAGCAGAAAGAAACTGCTTTCTCAGATTTACTGATTAAGAAACTTCCCTAGGCAAGAGAAAATCACCGAGGTTTTCATCATCTGCCTTCACTCCCATAAACTTCTCTCATTCTTATGTTGTCTACAGTTTTCTTCACAGTCATTGGAAGGAAGGGAGAGGTATTCAAAGAATGAAAAATTGCCTTTTTTCAGATTTGTGTGGTTGTATTCGTGGAGATTCAACTTGTGTTTTGTCAACAGTTTCATACAATGGGTAGCTAAAACTAGAAACCCAGAGATCACATCCCATAGGCAAGAGCGTGATTAATTCAGCATTTGGAAAACAACTAGGACAAATGTCAGGCCAAGACCATCTGGTTGTAGCTAAATCATGTAATGGCTTTCAGGAACACAGTCAGCTTGGGATTAACAGATAGACTTGGGCCATGGCCAGAGTCAAGAACTGTTAGAAGCTGTCTACTAGTCTGAATAAAAGAGCTAATGGAATGGCCACACAACTTGATATATACAGAACAAACTCCTTTGTTGTTTTTTTTTGGGGGGGGGGGCTTTTAGGTTTGTTTTTTTTTTTGTTTGGATTGTTTTTGTTGTTGTTTTGGTTTGGCTTTTTGGGTTTTTGTTGGGGTTTTTTGTGTCAACATTTGTTTGGGTTAGAAGGTAGTATTAATTGGAAGAGTAATTCTGAGATTTAACCAGAGTATAGTGCCAATGGGCATTCCATAAATATCCAACATTTATGAATGGGACAATCATTCTTCCACTTGGAGTGGCCCATGACATATCTTGCTCCTGAATTAACACTACAAATCAAGAAGAGACAATAGAACAGATTTAAGAACTCAGGCCACACAAACACGTAGCAGGAATTCTGTTCATCTGTATTGAGAATTCTAAACCACAGAGAAATAGGCATGTATTAGAGAACCAGTACAGATAAACAACAACAAGACTGATGAATTACATCCAAAAAATGCTTAATTTTTGCCAGTAACTGTAAGGTAACTAGATGATTTTCTTTCATGCAAATATCTACAAATAGGTCACTAGAATCCCACTCTTGTCAGCATAGTCTCCATAGGACCCAAACATGCAGCGCAAATTCCCGCAGTTTGATCCAAGTAAGTGCATGATCCACCACCAAAATACTGTGACCTCAACACTGATGAACATTTGATAGTGCTTGTATCATGGAACTGTTGCTGACTATGCTCATGCTTTCCCCTATAGCCTCACAAGCACTCCTGGATGCCCCTTCAGCACTAAGCTCTCACATAGCAGTACCCATGACTAATACTTTGTACTACCTCCAGTTGGCCAAGAGATTCCATCCCACACTAGTGCAATTTATAGCCCTCTATTATTCATGTTTTTGTCACCTCTTGTCTAGACTAAAACAATGCAATTCTGCTGGGCGTAGCACCATCCGCCTCATAAGAAACTTACAGCTAATGGAGAACCCTGGAAGAAAGTGTTTACTCCAGCAAAGTCATGAAAACTGCTCCTTGCTTCCCATGCCTAAAAAAATATTAAGTCTTGCTTGGGGTTTCAGCTTTTATTTTAGAAGAATGTGATTGTTTCAACCCTGCATAAGATCCGCATAAGCCTCTGTGATGAAAACCATGATTAACACATCCATGTCTGATGCAAAACAGAACTCTCTCTCATAATCATACAGCTCACCTTTCACATGGAGAATTTATACGGTTTTGTGGTACACATTTTCAAAGACCACTCAAGAAAAAGGCATGCCCCCTCAAATATGCAAAACCTAACAGCATATCATATGCAAATCTAAAAAATTGCACACTGCACACACAGGAAGAAGAAGAAGGGGAAAGACCAAGCTACATATAAGGGAAGTCACAAGCACTAGAGCAAGGAACAGAGGGATGCCGATATAAATACAGTATAAAAACAATCCCTGTAGAACATAAAACATGGGAAAATTTTTCACCACTGTGAATAAATTTTAGGGATAAAAGCTTATAATGCAGCATAGAGAAAATTTATGAAGGCTATGCACAATCTGTTGGTTCAGTAAGTAACAGACATCCAGTAGTCCTAGATTATGCAGAAAAAAATGCTTCAAGAGAAAATAAAAGTTTGAAAGAGAGGAAATTTCAGATCTCAGTCTGTCAGTGTAGAAGTAACTGTTCCCCTCTGTGTGTGTGCATGGCTCAGCCCCAGAATAAAGGGTCTCCAAATGACTTCAGAGGAAAATTTGCCAGAACATCTTACCTGGGGAAAAAAACTGTGCTACCTCTTAGCTTTGTTGTTGGATCTGGTTAAATCGTGCTGGCATAACTAAAATTTCTCTCCCAGAATTTATGCCTGAGGCAAACATCTGGCATGGAAAACTTAAACCAAATAATTAAAACTTTAGTAAAGTTATCCATAACTGAAAACAGGATCTTATCATGACCAGAGCCAAGCAACACGAGTAACAGGCACTGCTACCCAGCCACAGCAGAGTAACAAGCTAAGGGCAAGGAGCTCAGACCAAGGATATTTCCATCCAGAGCTATCTATTTTTTCAGTAGAAAATGACCTGTTATCTTCAGCTTTTGAAGCTATGACCCATGTGCAATAATTTTAAAATAATTTCTTCATCTAAAGTACTGCTCACAGTTTGATTCCAAGTAACAACCCAGTATTCTTGAAAAGAATACTCATATAAGTGAAGAAAGACAGAAGATCATCTTTGAAATAGATAAGACAGAGGCATTTTTACTTAGATTTCTTGTATATATGGCAGCCTTAGATCACTTGCTAAGTGAAAGATTTTACAATTTTCTAATTCAAGAAATCTTCAACAAAACCTGAGATGCAGAGCAGAATGGCATCAGTTATAACATATGCTCCTAAACATGTAAGGAAAATTCAGATACTCTGGTGTAAGACAGAAAAGTGGCTGACAAGTCATTTGCAAAGTAAGCACACCCTAACAACACTAAATGTTGTTAATGCACACCCTAAAACTAGATAAGAGCTGTGACAGACATTTTACCATATCTAAACAAGGTTTCAGTAGTGGAAAAGAAAACATATGGTTATAAAATCAGACTGCAGAACTGAGCTAACAAAGTACTTGAATGAAGAATATTTTTTATTGTGTAATTAATACAGATTATAGAAAATTTAATAAATAGAAATTATCATCATTTAAATAAAGAATTATAGAGAAAGACCTATTTTCTGTACAAGAGGAAAAAAAAGAATAAAATATAGTACTGCATGTAAATGTTGTATCAATTTAGAAATTATATTTGTCACAAGTCTTATACTGACTGGAGTTACAAGAAGCCCAAACACAGCGAAGGGTAAAAAGAAGGATTGAAAAATGAATCAGTTTATGTATTTATTTGACACCTCTGTTTGTAGTGAAATTCAATCTTATTTCCTTAATATTTATATCGCAATCTAAAATCATAAGGAGAAAGCATGCACAAACTTAGATATCTGTTAAATACAACACATTTGAAGAAAAAAAAATCTGAAAACTCAACATTCAGATTCAGGAGCCTGAGTTCAGCCTCTTTCTTACCTACTGTGCAGAGGTAGGAAGTCACAGCTTCTCCCTGCTTAAGTCTTTTCTGTAACACTGGAATAGCAACACTACCCAAACATCCAGTTTCATGAAAAAGAGTGCCTTAAATGTAAGGTCTCAGTACTACTTTAAAATAGGAGGAAAAAAGAACAATCCTTACATAATCCAAAAATTCAAAATATCTTTTTCCAATTTGAAATACTATTATTTTTCTAAACTGTGTTTTAGATTTCCCAAATTATTTTTATTATCTCTCTTATTCTGCATCTCATTTGTAAGCTGAAATTCAGTGGTAGTCTTTGAGAAAATTTTCTAGTAAGTGATCTTTATATGTTGTGCAGAATAAGAAACATTATTTTTTGCAACCAGGAATGCAATAGTGTAGCTGTCAACATTTTCCTGCATACAGAGTGTGATTTGAAGAGTTAAGATCTATTATATCAAAAATTGTAACTATGTTATAAAAACCACACACACACACAAATTACAAACAAATCACAAAATAAGAAACCACTGCATAACTTTAAAAGGGTGATGATGTGACACAGGGTGATAACTCTCACATTCCTTTTGACAAACAGTGACTTTTTAGCATTTTAAGAACCTCATACTTGTATTCTCTCAACTACAGTGTTCATACAGCAGTGAAGACACCTTGCAACAGACACTTGTCACACAGAAGCACTGAAAAGAATCTGACAAAAGTAACATAAAATATGCTATTCAATAGATTATGTTTCTTGTTAATACGAAAACCTGCAGCTTTGTTTACATTTATTTCTCAGTACAAAAGGGTCTCATTCCAGGTATTCAATCAGACACTAATCTGGCTGTATGCTTAAAACTGTTACCTTATATCTATACTTCAAACACGCCAATTGTGATATCAGCACTATTCAATTTGCTTAAATTAGCCATGTGCTCAAGTGCTTTCTTACATTGAGAGCTAAAGCCAGAATATTTAACTGTCTTGACAACATGTAGGTATTACAGAACATTCCGATGAGATTGTCATTGCCAGCTGAACACAGCCATCAAATAACTTTAATAAGAAAACAGCTGTTATGGAGTTTGCTAAGTGCCTATGTGCAATTCCTTTGGCTTTTCTTTTTGATTTAAGATTACAGGAACTTTTATAACTGCTTCAGATTGCCCAAGGTACAACTATTAGATAGAAAACAGGACCATGAGCTCACCGTTATCATCATGGGAATACTCTGTTCCAGAAACAGTGCATCTTCGGAAAACCATCTTGTTTTCAGTAAGTGTCCCAGTCTTGTCTGAAAAGATAAACTGCACCTGACCTAAGTCTTCAGTGATATTTAAAGCTCGGCACTGCAGTTGAGAGTCTGTTTCTTCATCATATAAATCTTTATCTTGATGAATAAAGTATACTTGGCAGATTTTAACAATTTCAATAGATACATACAAAGAAATTGGAATCAGAACCTAGAACACACAAAAGGAAAGAATTAGGAGAAAACAGAAGCAAGGACACAATGAATTAGTAAAGCTTGTTAACCTCATACTAAACTAGAACACAAAGAGGCTATGCACTTTAAGCACATACTGTCAAGTTACTATCATGTTTGAAAGAGTTTATTTCCTGTGTTAGACGAGTAAAACCTATGGTAAATTGCAGAGCTGGAATGCATTATTATGTCTAGAAGGCTGATTATCAAAACTTGGACAGAACAAAATCGTTTTTAGCCTAATAAACTGAGCTTGAAACAAGCTGGGAAAACAAAACAAAACGAAAAAACCTTAAGTCAAAACAGACCATACAATCAGAATGCTGTAAATGTAAAAGGACTGAATAAATTTGTTTTGCATAAATAATAGACTGTTTATGGATTCACTTTGCAAGAATAGGAGAAACAAAATGGGAAATGTCAATGTCTACATAGGAACAATTTTTTTGGCCTCAGGCTGTGTACTGCAGATCACTTCAATGAAGATCTCATTTTATAATTGTGGCAGAAGGAAATGTGAAAAATTTTCAACTGTTTATTGAGGATTGTCAAAACTTAACGAAATATCTCATTTTTACCTTAGTTTTTCTCTATAGATATTTTTTCAGTGCAGAAATTCTTGACTGCATGCCTTATTTAGTTTACTGAATTAGATATAAGGGATAAATTAGATCATGTATGTAATTGGCAAATGTGGTCACTTAAAAACTACAGTGAAAGGTTGGTGTTTAAAGAATTCTGTGGTGAATTTTCTTAACCCATATCATAACCCAATCCCTCAGAGTAAACCATACTTTGACATCCTTTTTTATTTCCTTTTATAAAGGAGTTGGCTACCTTCAGTAAAGCAACCTCCTCTCGTGTCCCACTAGACAAACTTCCATATATCCCAGTGACATGAGATTCTGTTACTTCTCTTAGCTTTATTCCCACCTTTACCACTGAAGATATTTCTGATCAGGACCAAAAAAATTTTAACAGTGTTTGCTGTCTGGTTGAAACAGGGATTTACCAAGAGCAGTATATTTGGGAAGGTGTAAAAAAGGACAAAATTTAGGTTCATACCACCCAAAGTGGAATACACAATCTCTGAGGTATTGTGCCACAAAGGGTATATAGAAGTATAAAACTTGTTTTCTCCTTGCAGGGCCCATGTCATCCTCTCTATTCCTAGTTGTTTAAAACAAAATACAGAATCACGGAATGGGTAAATTTGGAAGGGACCACAGTGGGGCACCTGGTCCAACCTCTCTGCTCAAGCAGGTTGATCGCAGAGCATACGGGACAGGATTTCATACAGACAATTCCTCAGTATCTCCAGTGAGTGATACTCTACGCCGTCTCTGAGCAACCTGTTCCAGTGCTCCATCACACACACAGTACAGTTTTTCATATTCAGGTGCATCTGTTTCTGCCTGTTGTTTCTTGTCCTGTCATTTGGCACCATCATGAAGAGCCTTGTTCCATCCTCTTGACACCCTCCCTTCAGACACTTATGATTGAGGCCTCTCTCAGTTGTCTCTTCTTGAGGCTGAACAGGCCCAATTCCTTCTGCCTTTCCTCTTAAGAGAGATGTTCTGGCCCCCTAATCATCTTTATAGCCCTCCAGTGGACCCGCTCCAGTAGCTCCATGTCCCCCATGTACTGAGGAGCCCAGACCTGGACACAGCACTCCACATGTGGCCTCACCTGGGCTGAGCAGAGGGGCAGGATCACCTCCCTCGACCTGCTGGCAGCTCCTCTTGTCCCCAGGGGCACACTGCTGGTTCATGGACAGCTTGTTGTGCCCCAGGTCCTTCTCTGCAGAGCTGCTTTCCAGAAGGTCAGCCCCCAGCCTGTGCATGGGGTTATTCCTCCCCAAGAGCAGAACCCTGCACTTGCCTTTGTTGAACTACAGACAGTTCTTCTCTGCCCCTCTCTCCAACCTGTCGAGGTCCTTTGGAAGGGCTGCACACCCCTCTGGGGTATCTGCCACTCTTCCCACCTTCGTGTTGTCCCCAAACTTTCTGAGGAGGCATCTGCCCCTTCATCCAAGTCATTGATGGATAAGTTACACAATATTGGGTCCAGCAGTTAACTTGAAGGACACCATTAGTGACAGGCCTCCAACTCCACCCTCTGCACTGATTACAACCCTTTGGGACCTGCTGTTCAGCCAGTTCTCACTGTGTTTCTTTTTAATGCTTGATTGGCTTCTTACATGCCTTAGTGGTGAAAGAAGGACTACACATACTGCGCATATGTAGCTTGATTACAGCAAACTATGAACAGAGGTGACAGCAAATACAACTTTATTACCTGGAAAACTATGATCACTGTCAGAAATAAATACACTGAAGCTAAAACAGGTGACAAATATTTCCCATCAGGCCCTGGAACATCAAAAATTGGTTTCTTCTTCTCCTCACCATATTGCCATACCCATAGACCATGACCTGCAGAAGAATTGAAAGAGAGAAGAAAACTGACTCCAATGAAAAATGCTTATGTAATGAATTTATTCTTAGAACTGTGTGGGAAATTGGTATTTGTTTTCAAATATTTTGCATGACTTCTGAAAAATGTCCCAAACCCATGGGGCTTTTTCTGCCTTGGGATTTGGTGTTTGGAAAAGGGGTTTGTCTGGCCTTAAGGATAGTATGCAAGACTCACTTCACCTAACTTTATCCAAATAAAGTGAGCTGACTAGTCTAATTTAGTAGTTTATACTGTTTCTGTAATCACCAAAGAAAACTACACTTCTTCAGAAAGTAATTAATTTCGGTGATATTCTATGTATTAAAATGAAAGAACACCATGGACTACACCAGTTATATCACCAGTCAGCTACCACTAGTTTCTGATGGATAAAGTCAAAATAGACTTCAACTTTCCTATATGAATCTTGTCTACCACATATACAGAACTAATGAAATAACAGCATCAGCAGAGGCAACAGCATGGAAGCTGAGGAAGGAAGAATAGAAGAAATTCTAAGCCCTGCTCAAAACATTTTTAATTGATTGTGCTGATAACTAAATAAAGATAAGATTGTTATTACTTTGGGAAAATTATGTTCTTTCCAAGACAGAATGTTGCCTTTTTAAGTACAGCACCAAGATTTATAATATTAAGAACTCTAAAATGGTATGCCTGATATTTTTTAAGGTTAAAAAACAAGGAAGAATTGTGCCAGAATAAGAAGCATTCAAACTATTTTTACTATATTTCAGAAATCAGAAAAAAATACAAATGTCTACTTTAAAAGTAATCTTTTGTAAGCCACATTTGAAAAGATCCTGTACATCTTGATACAAAAACCCAGTACTGAATTTTTGAAAAATAAATATACCAAGTGAGCACATCATTTTGTCCCTATACTACTAACATGAGTGGATCACTATCATGATGTCTTTGTTGACATTTATATTTTTATTCTTGAGAGCAAAAATTAAATGCTCCACACAGAGAATGACTTACATCAAGACTTGTTTTATAAATATCCTTAGATTTTCAAAATAATTACATGTTGTATCTCCACTACACTTTCTCAACAAAAGGTACAAAAACTGCCTGATTTCTATAGAGCACAGCTTTGCACGACTTGAAGTACCAGGCACCTCTGGTTTCCAGGGGCTGGAGTAAGTCTTTCCAACTGCTTGCAGTTCTTACCACCTCCAGCAGTTTGCTCTGGCCCTCTGCTGGTCGTTTTCGGCCGTGTAGCAGATGGGACAGAAGGGAAGGTGCACCTGTCACCTACTGTGTGCCATCTCTTCCTGTTCACATTCATGCCTCTGAGGAGTTTCATCTGAACTGAAGCCACTCTCAGGGCACACCTGCTCTGGGGGCAACAGCTCAGATGCACTGGCAGAGGGGACAGCTGCAGGCAGTGGCTCCCTGCAAATGAAGCCTAACCATGATACTTTAGCCTTGCAGACTGGCTCCCCAGCACTGAGACAGTATGAAAGTGTGTCATGAACTCAGTGGAAACAAATATGCTGGCTGGTTCACAGCTGGAAATACTCATCTTTAAGCAGCATTTAACAATACCTGGAAAAAGGCACACAGAGATGTATTAAAATGGCATAAGATTGTTATTAAACTACACCACAGTTGTTAGGAAACATTCAGGTGTTTATGCCATATGACTCAGATACAAACATTACCGAATACATAAATATTAAGGACATGAAATTCATATGACATACATAAAGAGTAATTTTGGGAGCCAAATATAAAACTCAATTCTTTCTCACTAACGAATAGGAAAAAAAGGCCTGAAGAGAATTAACCTGAACTACAGTATTTCCTATAAACACTCCAAGAAGTCTAGAGAGTATTCTACTTGGATTTATGCAGATTTAGAGTTTTACTTATTTTCTCTATGTTATAGCTGCAGTTTGTCCATGTTCTACACTGTGCTTTGGATTTAATAAGTAGTACTAGAGAATAGCATGGTGCTAATTATGTTTGTTTTCTGCTCATAAATTACATTGTTCACTGATTAATGCCATGTTACACTCTACCACCTGTAATTTTGAGAGGTGTGCATATAAAGTGGATTTTTTTGGACTTGGCATTCTTGAATGGGTAGCAGAATCTAAGCCTTCGTATCTCTGGTACTAATAACATATATTTGATTGCCATAAGAAGCTATTTAGATCAGCTTATGTATCAAGACATTTTGCTTTCAAAGAAGAAAACGCAACAAAAATTAGTTTGGAGGCAGCTTTCTGGATTTGATGTTTTGGCAGATACATATGTTCTCAATAAAACTAAGTGCATGAATCCCAAAGCAGCATGATACTTAAGTTTCTACTTGTAAAGAGCACTTACCGATGGCAGAGAACAGACACATGATTAGAAGTATGAGGACACACCAAAGGACATCAGCATTCATCTGTCTTTCAAGCTTACTGCGTTTGTAACGTGGTCCATTATTATTTAAGAAAGCTTTGGTCTCATGCCCTGCAGAAGGAATTGCATCAAATGTGTCATACGGAATTTTGTTATTATTTTAAGGAAACTATAAAAAGGCAGAATGCTTCGTAAGACAAAAAAACAGCTTTTACCTGCATAGATTACTATTCCTGCAACTTCTTCTGTATTTCTGATGGTACAGCCACGTAACAAAAGATTCTCTTTGAACAGTCCGTCCTTTTTTCCACTTTTATGTATACTACAGAAAGTTTAAAAACAGAACAAAACACAGCATGTCAAGACATTAAGCTTGTTAAATACTGCTCTGTAATGTAACAAGCCCAGGAAACACCTTCAAAGTTTAAGAAGTTTTTTTCTATCTGATGGTGAGTATTTCCTTAGATCTTCCTCCTGGGAAGATTCTCTGTCAAACTTTAAAAACTGAGAATACTTACCCAAGGATCCCCAACATGCAGCAGCCCAGCTGGAGCAGAACCAATTGTAGTTGGAAATACAAATGTACTGCACAAATGATCACTAGAGATATGCAGGCCAAATCGACAGCATTTGTGCAGCCTACCTAATGCTTTGAAAATGCATCGGACTTCCTGTGCATGTGTAAACTGGCTGAACAATTACAGTTAATGCAGTCGACCTAAAAGCAGCTGTGAAGTGGATATGATTAACCCACTATTCACATGTTCTTACCAAAGAAATCCTAGAAAGAAATCTGGTGAAACTGGGTAAGGGCTGTACTTCAGAAGCAGTGATACTAAGGAAGATGTGCCAGGGATAATACATATATCAGTTCAGTGAAAAGGAAAAATAATCAATGTGTTCATCAGTGAGGACAGCAGAAATACCTTTCAGAAATGCTGCACTGACTACCTAAGAAAAAACAGAATGGCCTGCACCCTGATCATTCTTGCTGATTAGCACCAAAACACAGTAGAAAAATGGAAAAAAGTAACATTTCCACTACAACTTATTATCTGCTGTGTATCCACTGACAGAGAAACACAGAAAACAACCCTATGAGAAGAAACAGGAAAGTGCTAAACAATAACAACAATTAAAAAACGGCATTACAATTTTATAGGGTAAAAGAGACAAACCAAATAATAATTTCAAACCATTATTAAAATGAATAAAATTTAATTTAATCAACTGTAGTATCCCAAAGCCTCAGTGAAGACCAAAGCAAAGTCTGAAATGTTTAAATGTTCTGTCCTCACTTTCAGGCATCAAAACCATCACACTTTGAAAAAATGGACAGCTACAAAAAGCTAGCAATAGCTGGGAGTCCAAGAGACATCCTGAAAAGCACATGTACTATATTAAAATTAATATTGTGCTGCTGCAACACTGAATTTTATGTCTACTTGGATTTGCGCATGTTAAATCCTGTGCCCCCTGAAATCTGCAAACTATGTTAAAATTGTGCTTTTTATTTAAAAGTGGAGTCCTTCTTTGCTTCCCATTTTCTAAGCTTTCACACCTTGAGTTATGTACTCATATTTTCTGTTAAGACTCTTCGCGTTTTCTAAATGCAGAACAAAATTCTAACTTCAGTACATACTTCTACGATCTGAGGCCTAAGAACTGTATCAAATATACTGAGATATGCAAGAAAAGGTTTACAGCAGTGAATTCTTTGTACTTGTTCCCAGTCTATTAGAACTACTTCCAGATTCTTCTGTAACACTGATTATGCTATCTAACCCCAAGAGTCAATGCTTTTAGTGAGCAGAATATACCTATAATATAAATACATACTCATACAAGTGCATATGCACACACACATATACAGTCTTTATTTAGTTCAACACACTGTATGATATCCACCTCAAAAATATATATATTAAAGTATGCTTAGATTTTCCCTGCAGGGATGGAGAAAAAGCATTAGGTTTGACAGCTGAGGTAGCTGCAGAAGTGATAAGACTAGAAATGACCAGGAATGGAGGAGGAAAGAAGTAGATAACATCAAGTTTGGAACTCTGATGCAAAAATGAAAGGTGGCTTTTGCAACTGGAGAGAATTTCCCCTGCCCAGCCCATCCTCCCTGCCAACCTCAGAAACAAAAACAGAGGTTTTACTTCTGTTTTCTTCAGCAAACCTCCCTAACTTCTGCCTCACCTTTTGCCAAAGCAGCTTCAAAATCTGAGGGCTGCCCAACATCCCTCTCGCAGTATGCCAATAGGTGTCAATTTGTCTGGTCTTAAACTATGGGAAATAATTTCTTAATGATTCCGTACTGTCAAAATTACACTGCTACCAAGATTCTATCATTCCAAAGATTCTTAAGGCTGAATTCTATATTAGTCTTTCTAATAAATCATGGGTATGTTTGAATTCCTAATAAAGTCTCCAAATTACAATTATGATTCCTATTAATAAATGGGACTTTTTAAAGATAAACCTACTTAAGTAGTAATTGCTCTGGCTTATGATTTTATAGCGTTCATCAATTTTTTACACTTCACACTACCAGTGGCCTGTGCCACATATATTACACATGGTAAACTTTTTATATAATTACTTGCATACTTTTTCCATGCAATTATATAGGTGTTCTTACTATCTTAAGGCTACAAAACTCCTCTAAAGCAAGGTTGCAACATCTGAAGTTAACCTATAGGTGTCAAACCCCAAGCTCACCCACAGGCTGAGTATTCTCACCACATCTCACCCTTACATGCATTTGGTGTTGCTTTTTACTTTTCCACATCCAAATGAACTCAGACAATTCAACTGTTGCTCAGCAGACCTTTAGAAAACATGGATGAAATAAAAATCTGGGAGAAAAGCTGGCAGAGGCTGGAGGAAATTCATTGTTTCTTTCTTGTCTACGGTCACGCCCAGTGACTCACTAAGAGAACATACATATAAGATAGCTGGGCACTGAAAATGAAAGGAAGGAAAAATTACAGACATAAAGGTCTGAGTTAAAAAATAAGGAAAACTAGAGTTTGATAAAACTGCTCACCTTGATAACAAACCTGCCAATTCTACAACTTTATGTCTGGGTTGAGAGACCGCCTAGATCCCACTTCTAGCCATGCAGAGTCATAAACCTTAAGCTTGTTACAAAAGCTGGACAGTCTGGTTTTTCCCTTTCTGGATTCAGGCCAGTATAAGTTAGAGGCAAAGGAGGAAAATTTTTTTGGTCGTTATTTAAAACAGTGTCCAGCTGAAGACACTCAGATGCCTGGAATGCAAAGGCCAAGCTGTGAGCAAATGCACTGGCAAGTGCAGGTGCAATGCTCTTTTTCTCTACAATTCCTCACACAGATGACACTGCAAATGTGTAGTATCTAAGCATCTGAAATAGGAATGCACCATGTATTAGAAGAAATGGGCAAATCAGTTGAAGATGCCACTGCTATGCTGTAGCACTCTGGAAGTGCTTGGATAAAAATAGGCCTCCTGGTTTAATACAGCAACACGAAACCAAGTCCAATGATAGCCCACTTCAGCCTTTTGTTATGTTTTTCCTTGTTATGTGTTTATCAGCATTAAATAACACAGAAACATATCAAAATTATATTTGAAAGAGAGTACTTTCCCTTTTTGGTGTCTCAAGTGTCTTACAAAGCAAATGATAACACTGGTATTACTTTCCATGGTCTGACACTCCCAAAGAAAATATTCAACAATCTTAAGCATAGTCTCAGCCATAATTGTTTTTTTTTAAAAAAACTGTAACATGATTTTATATCAATTTGGTTTTGATATGACAAGCCTGAAACAGAAATACACACTTGTATCCTATTATTCATATTTATATCCATGTTATTATTATTATCATTATTATCATGATTGTCACAATTCTAAGCTATACATACTTAAGTATGATCACATGAAGTTTTATATTCTTGTCTGATAATAAATTCTTTATTTTCAGAGGAAAGTTGAAAAGTCAGAATGCTAACTACTACTTGCTTTTTTTTTTCTTGCCCATATACATATGAAAAGGTAGAAACATGATTTTTAAGGCCAATTTTGCTATTTTTGGAGGCTGGCATGGGATTTTGGATGTTTGCCATGCATACTGTACATAATCTGGCTAGACCCATACAGGCAAGGGGCATGCTAGATTTTATTCTATCCTTTTTTTGCAGAATACTTCTTATAGGGGAAATAAAACGGAGGGAATATGCTTGGGATATCTGAAGGTGCAGAAACTGCAAAATAGTACTAAAGCAAACACCTGAGTAGAACCAGTAGTCTGCCTGTGTGTGTGCACACCCTGAGTATGTTCAATGCAGATTGTGGCAATGCAGCTGAAGAAACCATATGCAGCAATGTGCTTCCTACACTTGTGCAGATATAGGGGAGGACCAAGTCCACTGTGATGTATTTTGCAGTATTTTTGTAATTTTTTTTAACTACCATGTCTCCTTTTACTCTAGCCTGCCTGTGCTACATTGGTTACCTATAGTGATCATATTTCAGAAATACCGTGGGGAAATGAAGTTTGTACATGTTTTGAGCATATACACACACAAATATTTCTATTCCTCAAAAGTTTTGTCAGCATAGACATAAGAACCGAAGAGCATTTCATATTTCAAACAGAAAAAAAAGTCTTAATGAAAACTGGAAATACTAAGTGGTCAAAACTTCGAGAAAACTTTGGCAGTAATGTTTCAGCACAGCTTTTATATATGGATCTCTTAAAAGTCTATTATTTCATGGCATTCCTATTTAAATATCTCAGTATAACTTCTTTTCAGTTGAGCTATTTTTGGCTGAGAGCTATTTGAACCATTCTTTCAAGCAGCAACTATTGGTAAAACTTTGAACAAGAATTAAGATCTGAGTTTGGCCTGGCAATGACATGTTTTAATGTAGATGTCTTAAGTTACTATTCATCTTGCTACTGTAGGATTTGAAATAGACCCATGATTTCATTATACTAATGAAGGAAATCTAGAAAGAGGGGGGGGGGAAGTCATCTATAATAAATTAGAAGACTGAGAAATTATTTGTTAAGGAGTTGGTCCCCATTCTTCATTTCAAATGGGCCATGGTCCTTTAGCTGTAAATCTCTTGCAGCATAGCTGATGAGAGCTGGAAATCACCTGATGCTTTCTGTCATATTCAAATTTTGTGTCTTGTTTTTTTTCTATGTCAAAATATTTTCACATAATTTGTGAAACATTAAAATATAAAGAAGATTAAATATAATCAATACTGAGTAAGAGTCATCCAAATGATACTACCATGTTTTTTGCTACATAATACCATCAAATGGTTCTGGAACCATTACATGGCACAAGCCTTTTCCATATGGAGTAAATATGTAATGAAAGACAAATTTATGCATATTTTCTACAGTATTCAACCTCTGCTCAATATTTTGAAGACTAAGATTCACACATTGTATTGTATGGCCAGACTTCACAAACGCAGATTTGGGCAGGGCTCTCCCCACCTGGGTGTGCCCTTCCAGCCTGTGCAGTGGATTTTTAAGGTGAGGCAAAGCATGTGCAGAACTGGCCCCACTGTTTAAGTCCTGAGGTCCATCTGCCATGGCCGAGTGAGCTTGGACAGTGACAGGGAAGTCCTCGGGACTGTCACAGCACCCGGTACTAACCGGGGCTGACCCTGCTGAGCGTCCGAGATGTGACGGGATGGGATGGCAGGGAGGCATTGAACTGCCAGGGGACGGTCCCACTGAGACTGGAACTCAGGTCCTTGGGATTCAGAGTCCAGAGTGTTCTCCATTACACCATGGGACTGCCCTGATTCACACATAGAGTGTGCTAGAAAAGCTGCCAAACTTTCCCTTTCCATATCTGGAAAAGGCATTTCTTTAGTAGAGCAGGCTCTCTATTAATGGAGACAGTTACACAGCCTCATACAGTAATGTTTAATACCAATCTTTTATCTTTACATGAACTTTAGGGCTTTGTGCTGCTAAATAAAGGAATGCATTTTCCCAAACTACAACTTGATACAGTTTCAAAGAAATCTCTTGATTTACATTAGTTGACAGTACATCCTACATGATCTGTGACATCTGAGAGTAGTAACTGAGATGGTAAATGGCATCACTACAAAAACTCCCCAAGCTCCAGCAATTTACCTTGTGACATTTACAGAATTTAATACTGCTTATCACTCCTAACCAGTATGGGTGGTAAATTATTGTATTAGAAACAGAATTATTATCTGCTTAACTCTCTTCATTAAAATTTTGGGAAACATTACATATACTGGGCTCTCACTCTCCATGTGGTAAGAGAGTGTAGAAAAATAAGTCATGCAAGAGTGCATCTCCAAAGTCACCATGATCAGCAAGCCTGTTCACTATGGTCCTGGCTACGTTAGGAGCAAAGTGCTTTGCACACCCTAAAACATTTCTTTCAGAGTAGGACTGATTGGCCAGAGATGAGCACCCTGTTAATGCAATTTTGTTTATTTAGAATTGAGTCCAGAGGGCATAGGTGATGTGGTAATGCACACGTACAGCCAACATGCGAGCTAGCAATTTTTTTTGTCTGAATGAGAATAAAGGAATAAAGCCATAGCTGGAGAAATATCAGTTTTGCCTTCTCATTTTACTCAATGATATATACGAAAAGAAACATCCAACAGACCCATGTTCATAAAAGCAGTGTACAACAGATTGTGTTTGTTGCCTCTCTTGGACTGGTTTTCTATTTCCTCCCATTTCCAGATGGGCTTTCTTGATCCATGGAGGGAAGGGAGAAGACTGGCTGTAACTGCAGAGGTTTATGCATTCATTTCTGGAGTGTAAACTGACTGAAGATAACAACCAAATCTATTCTAAGGAATGAAAACATTAGTTTCCCATCTCACCTTGAAGTGAGGATTCTCTAAAAGGGCCTTAAATATGCAGCCCTATTTAGATGTGTCGATGATGCAACTTACAGAAGTCAGCCCAAAACAAACCAGCATTTATTTTATCCCATAGTAGAGAAAAAAGGTGTATACTGAAGGATATTATATGAAATACTCACATGGAACCTCGAAACCTACTTAAGTCATTGTTTGGCTTCTCACATTCAATGACACTGGTGAACTTCAACGGGTCAAATTCTGAGTCCTGGAATAATAAAAGTTTTAATTATTCACTGCAAAGACCTCCAAATTACATCAAAAATCTCTTTTCTAGTTTTTGTAATATATTAAAGTCCATTTTTCTTTCCCCAAAGGCATCAAAGCTAAGACACCGACCACTGGCACTGAAAACCAAAGGGACCTGGGAAACAAAATTCCTTAGATGCTTTCCAAAATATCCCTTACATGGATAACTTTTTTGTTTTCCAAATGGGAAATATGAGTTTCTAAAAGCATTAGATAAAGTCTGCCAAGCCCTGAAGTCAAATTAATTTGGTCTGTAGTAGAAAAACTGAAATTTACCTGGGAAAGCTTAAAATATTCAACAGTATCATTATGCTTCATGTTCAGTGAAGCTACTGAAAATCTAGGACAATATAAGTCAATACACTGCCAATTATGGAAAAGCTAATATGAGCTTTTGAAATATTAGCAAGAGTTCTTAATTGCTTTATGCCAACAGAGATAAATTAATTTACTACAGTAAATTTCACACATATAGTCGAATACCTCTTTCTTAATGATCACTTAAAAACCATCTTGATTGTCTAGCTCATTACTCTGAAGCTGGGAGTTTTGCTGACTTTATAAGTGTACCTGTAGTTAGAGGAAAAACACTGTATCACAGCATAATTACTTTATTTGATTAAATAAAAATCAAGGTTCTCCCTTCTTTGCCAAGTCAAACAAACAACCCAGTGAAAGCAGAGATATCAGATCCTGGTGCTATGGAGAAGACTCTTTGTCCTCATCAACAAGGACTACTTTTATAAAGCTGCTTTACCACTTTAATTAAAGCGCCAATTGTGAATTATCACATTATTAAGTTCTCAACAGTGACATCACTTCATATATTATGTTTTATAATGATTTTGCTGAACAGCTGTAGACCCCAACCCTTACTTTTTAGAGCATACTTGTGAGAACACCTGACTGAGAATCACTAAGCAAAGGATAGACACAATCTTATTGCCAGCTTCTCTGAAACACACAGATGTCTCTGTTTTTCAGATACTGACTTACTCTGAAGAGGTGACAGAACTGGATTTTAAATTAGAGACAAGAGGAACAAGCGGATGTCTCAGCATTACCACTGATACCCTCCTTCATTTTTCTACCAGTTACACCTGGAAGAAAGACAGACTTACAGCATATAGGAGACAATTCAAACCACCCACGCCTGATACTTTTGAAAACCTTTACTGTATTTTCAAGAAACAAGAGATGATAAAGAGAACCGTGAAGATGGGCTGTCACTTAGAGACAGTTACAGCCCACTGAAGGAAAGAAAAACTTTTACATGCAGAATTCAGCTTGTAAACAAGGAAGCAAAAAAAAAGGAGTAAAACCAAAAGACAGCTCTGAGAAAAGACTGCTATGCTGAGAATCAGACTCACAATTATGTCAAGTTGACAGTCAAGTACCCGAGCTATTGCAAGAAATCCACATGATCTTCTCAGAACTAAATGCTACCGGCATTTCAGCTCATTAGATATATCTCCTGGTCAGACTTAAACCTCTCTAGGCAAATGAAATTTGATGCTGAGAATGTTTTGAAGTAGCTAGTTCCATAATTAGGCCACAGAATAGGGCAGATATTGTAAAGCCACACGTTCATACCCCTTTTGACCCTTGTTGCTTAGCTGCTCACTTCAGGCAGGCACAGACACCAGCAGTCACAAGGAAGGAACCACTGGCTAGAACAGATATCATGAAGCTTTCAGGTTTTGACATCTGAAATCTGCTACTCCATGCTCCAGCAGTCATGGGTTCACGTTACAGAGACACTACAATAGCAGCCAGGGTTATGTGGCAGCTGGCTTTGCCTGAGCTTGTTGGAGAAGGTGAAATTCTCCCCAGTCACATCAAGGCCTGCTGTGCTACATAATGCCTGCACTGCAGTCCCAAAAGATGATCTCTTCCTTCCCTGCTCCAGTATGTTCCTTGGCAGAAAAAAAAAGTACAGGAAAAATAACAAATATTCACTGTTCACCACTGGAGCTTAAAGTGCATTTGTAAATTGGAGGGAAAAGACTGCAATGGGAAACATTTTTGTCTTTTATTATAACATACAATATAAAATACATTTAATTTAGCACAAATTGTCAGTCAGTGGTCTTTAAAAAAGAAAATAAAGAAATTCATCTTTGATGAATGCCCCAAGGGAATTCTGGAGACACCTAATAATAAAACCCAACCTAATCAAATGCAGGCTTTGTATAGCTGCTGAACTCAGCAGAGTGATCATCTTTTCAGTGCAGTACAGACACATTAACTTCCAGAGCAACTGGAAGCGTGCAGACTGAATTCCCTTTCTGCTAAGAAAATGTGCCAACAAGGCCAGCTATGTCACAAATAAAAAGAAAAAAAGGTGCTTCTAGAGTCTTCACAAAAAAAAGATCTTTTAAAGATCAGAGAGATCTAAACCTACATGACTTCCCCATAACTACCATGTAAGATGTCTTTCTTTCTCCTTTGTTTGTTAAAATCTTTTCATTTATGATTCAGTTTTGGAACTACAAGTCCTTTATCATTAAATCTAACTGTCAGTATATTTGTGTTCTGTTACAATTAACTTGAAATATGTGATTATGGTCTTTAACCAGATAATATCTGGGAGGAGAGAAAATCCAATTAGAATAGTAGTTTATGTAACGAAACAAAGCTGATGAATCCTGTTTTATGGAAAAACTCCTTGGTTTATTAATAAATCAAATAGCTCCATCTCTTCCCTGTGAAATGGAAGGGTAGATCTACACTGTGTATTTAATCTGATGACACTGTTTTGATGTGAAAACGCTTTTAGGTATATGAAAGAACAAATATGTTAAATACAGCCTGTATACAACTGCCTTTACTGGTTAGAAAGAAGCAAAAAGTTAACATAAGATTTCACAATTATTGAAGTTTTGTTTCTTTTTATGCTGATACCTACACTTGGGCAGCAATAGAAACTTAAACTGTGATGATGTTCTCATGTATTGACTATGAAGATAAGCTTAGAAGTTAAAGCCAAAACTGTTGCTTTTACAGTGCACAAATGGCTATTTGTGCTGTTTTCTTGGTAAAAGTGCATGAAAAAAGAATTCTCCACCACTACCTTTAATTATTCTCTTACGCTGAATTTCTCCATCACTGTTAAAACACAAAAACCAAGATCAAAATATGGTCAAACATCGAACTTCCCCAGGCCTTTGTGTAGTAGTTATCTGATGTGCTTGATTTTCCGTGTCTTACTTCCCACTCAGTGGTCATTAAAGCTGTCTCAGTCTCAAGAGGGATGACAAGCTCCATACCTAGACAGACTTCAACGTGAAATGAGGCTTTCCAGTGCCTAATTTCCCTGAAATCTTGACTTATGTGGTGTTCTCATTTTCTCCCTCTGCACATCAACAAGGTCAGGTCATTCACAAGAAGCAGCTGGAGGCAATTTTTTTATTTTCTGAAGGCATGTGTCATATTTGTTATATGGTATCTCTGCAGGTGCCACAAACTTGTGCCTTGTGCACCACTGATATGAACAACTTACCTTCTGGTTGATAAGGACCTGGGAGAGATTGCCTGTTTGCTAGTAAGTCCTCCAGAGTATTTCCTAAACTCTTGGACGCCAAATTCTAATTCTTTTCATGTCAGTCACATATTTCTGCTGAACAACCAGTTCTCCTTTTGTTACAATGTACATTTCACTTGCCATGACTAATTCTAAGGATAAGCCCCTGTAAATAAAGTAAGGCAAATTTCTTGCTTTCAGTTAAGGCAGATCTCTTACTACTAAGTAGTACTTGACCTGGAACACAGACTGGTTGTTGCTATGGCATTACAGAAAAACTGTGTTTGAAAGGACACTTGAAGGTCACTTGGAGACACAAGAAATCCAAAAGAAGGGCCAGAAATTATTATGATAATTTCTACGAGTGCCGAATTTGCAAAAAGTCAACATGAGCACCAAAGTCAAAGTTTAAACAAAGTCAAGTACATTCAATTATTTTAACAGGGAAAAAAAAGTTTCTGCTCCTGCCTTTATGCTCTAAGGGTGCACACAATCATATTCCATTTTCCACCTCCAGGCAAATCAATCTTGAATTCTCTTTGAAACATTGAAAGAGCAACAGTATGAGAGACGGATGATATTAAGGAGTCAGGAAGCTTAGATTTGGCTTCCATGAAGCTGAAAAAGGAACTGAATCCTTATTTCCTTTTGTCTTGAGCAAATGGGTCTAGTGCTAATCCCTCTGCCCATGCTATTTACACCATCTTAGCACTTGCAGGCCCTACAAGATTAGTCTTTTCACTCTTTTCCAAATGTTAAGCATTGCCTGTGCTTTTTCAGCACAGTCTGCATGGATATAAACATCACCCACAGGGACATCAAACTGGTTCTCTTATGGTCTTTCAGACAGATGCTGTTCCTCCTGTTGGGTTTGGATTTCCTATCAGCACCGTGGGATCACAGCAAGGTCACTCTACAACAGTGTTCCACTCTTTGCTCTACTCTTCTGCCATATTCTGTCATATCAAAATGGAAGAACAGGGAGGGGGGAGAAAGAAAAAAAAAGGAAAAAAGAAGGGGTTTGATTTAATAAGAAACTGACTTCCATCAAATACCTGACTTCCCATTTTGATTTTGCCAAGACAGCTTTAGTCCACTGCCTTCCTCTGAAAAAAATGCTTACATTTGAGGAACTTATAGGTATTTTTGAAAGCTTTAAACTTGTCAAAAGGACACAGAGATACTTACATTGGGCACTTTATGTACTCAGGAATTCCACAAAATGTATTTCATTTCTTCATGAGTCCTCTTGCAAGGAAAATAACATCCTATTCAAAAATCTTACTCCTTTCACTTTCGTAAAACTTAGGGAAATTCATTTTTAGTCTAAATGGAGCAATAGGAAAGTTTATTTTCCTTACATAAGCAGAGTTAGATTGCAAATACCTGGTAAATATTGATTCCCTCAAAACTGAATTTCAAATTAAATTGCTGATGCAAAGTGTTTTTGTGGCTAGGCTTTTAACAATGTTCCAACTACTAAATCTGATAAAGAGTTCCATTTAAAACAGTATCTTAGCTCTGCAATAATTGGGTGGTGTCTTATATCCTAAATAGGCAAAGTGTTGAGGAGGAAGAAATGTTACAATGCTTCTAAAGAAATCAACAGGTAGACAGATGAAGAGACTACAGAGATTTGTCACAGAAAAAGCAGACTGAACTTAGCTCTCTCCAACATGACTTTGTAGCTTTGGCTCTAAGATCATTCTGAATCTCTACAGTGAAATGCCAGCCTTTCTGATTCTGCTGGCAACCTCATGAAACTGTCATAGCTAAAGAAGCAAAGCACGCTGCTCTGCCAGATGAGTCAGCTGACAATTACACAGTGTTCAAACAACATATTTCCCTTCATTAAATGCCTGTTGTATGGGTGATTTAATAGCCTCCTAGTGGTATTAACAATGCACAGTTATTAAAATATTTTCCTTTATTCATCTGCCCTACTTTACTGCTGGAGAAACCTGACATTGATGTTCAGTCCTTCCTTCCAACAGGACCACAATGAGTACCCGGGATGCCCTTGGGCGACAGTGACAGTTACCCGCTTATCATATTGTGTTTACTGGCTATGCTGGGGATCTTATCCAGACTTCTCCTGCAGTACAATTGCTCATGAGGACTCTGGGATTTGTTTTGGCATGTGTGTCTGGAGGAAACAAAAAGGGAGAAATGGAGTCATGGGGACAACTCAAAGAAAATATTTAATAGACAAAAATCTGCCTCAGCCAGAAAAATAGCTTTTCCAGCTTGAAAGCTTTTAAAAGCACTAAGAACTCATCCTCCTAATGCATTGGTCCATCCTATTACTGCTTTATATAGCAGTACCCTGCATTTACCACATAAAATTAAACTGACCTTTTATTAATACGCAACTGGGATTACACACTGATGTTATGCATCCAAAGTATACAGACTGTTTATATACTAAACGAGTGAAATGTTTAATGTTGAAGCTGCATTAGTCTCTCTGGTGCAATTTATCTGTGCCTTTAATTCACAAGAAAAGGAAGAAACAATTTGATCTATGCTGTTTAAGAACTAAGAAAATCCATCTGTACAACAGAATTTAATAGTTCTGTTTTCCACACTGACAACTACTTCTATATTAGATTGTTTTTTGGTTTTTTTGTAATGTTTGTTTAAAAGTAACTCACATTCATTAGTCAGAAACATTAGAATATGTGAGCAAGTTAAATACATGTTAGAGGCCTGATCTTCCTCTGGCTGACCTAAGGAAAAGTTTTCCCCTTTTTAGAAAATAATATGAGGGTACAATGCAATATCCTGCCTGCAGGAAAGGAAATGAGTTGCTTGTAAGGCCTAGAAAGATCTCAATAATCCTATGACAGCCAGTTGCAGAAACTGTTGTTACTCAAGCATGGAAAAAAAATACCAAAAAAAGTGTCAACAAGGCTGAAAATGCACACATGCAAATTCTAATAGCTCTTGGGATGATGGTCATCCTTAGCAGCACTGAAAATTACAGTGGTGTGAACAAATTCATTCAAAGACTATAGTAGTACCAGAGAGTGGTAAGGGAACAGTGTATGTCAAGGCCGAAATACAGGTCCAGATCTGGACAATTAAGAGAGTGGTATCTGCCTGTTCCAAAAGCCAGTCACTGAAATAAATGAATGGGTTCATAGTCTGTAAGAATCAAACTCAGTATTAGCTGTGCACTTCAACTAAACCACAAACAAAGTCTCTCAAGGGCTCACAAAACACTGTGTACAACCCCCATTGATCCTGCAGAGGCTTTTTGCTTTACACCCACAGACAGATGTAACTCTCCTTTTCTGGAGAGATTTCTAGAAGTCTTTCTGCTGCATTCTGTAACTGCTGGAAGAAAACATCACTTGTTCAGTGGCAGAAGCATTTCACAGTCATTGTAAAGTAGTAGCACAACAGCTCGGGTCAGCTCCTGAATATACCTTGCCCTACTCCTGCTTTAGTCCAGCTTCCAGCCAGTCTGACTTCTTGTGGGAGGAAGTTCTGCCAGAAGAAATGGTGATGGGAAGGGCTAAGAACTTCAACCAGACAGGAAAATGCCAAGCACTGCTCTTAGATCACTCCACAAATTACAACCAAAACATCACAGTTGTGAAAGGAGAGGGAGTGGTTGGTAAAACAGGGGTTTTCTTAGAGGTAGTTAAACCTAATAGTAGCAGCTGTAGTGTTAAGGACACAGTTAAACACACCAAAGCTTGATGAGTTCACCTCAGCCTGAAGACAGTGAATCTGGATAAAAGGAGCTTTATTTTGCAAGGTGTTATGTTTAAGAAACCTTTCTACAATGTGAGGGAAACATGTAACATTCACCAATTGCCTAAGGAACTGAAAGACTCCAAGCTCTGGCAATAGGCAGGTAGTACAGATGGAAAGAAGCAGTCCTAATGAAAAGACACCTCCTATTCCAAATACTACAAGGCAGCACTCGTGCCAGCATTATCACAGTCTTGCCAGTCTTTCCATGAGCATCTCCAGTATAAGAAGGCATCATAAATGAGTAAAAACTCCGCAAGCTAGATACTGGCATGCTGTCTTCGCTTGGATTTGTATTATGTTTCAACATTCACCATCACATGCCTGCCCTACTGCAAACATGGCACTCAAAGTGCACCTTCTCTGCATAATCCCAGCTGTTACTGTTCTTTCCTCTTAGTCCTGTGAAGAGAGTGGAGAAAAGAGTAAATGCAGCGTGAAGATTAAGTCAGTCTGAGGACAGCAGGACTGTGGTTGTCATGCACAGTACATGGAAGTTGGGATGGCTGCAGAACACTTCAGCTAGGAGCTTCTCCTCTGATCTGTTTTCATCTTCTATCTATTCTACTGAAAAAGTTCCTTTTCAATCACCTGTAGCAAAGTGAAAAACTCCTTCTCAAGGAAGTCAAAGGTGACTTTTTTCAGACATCAGCTGATTGCATGCATCTTATTAATATAAATCTACAACAGCCTTGCCAGTTCCAAAACTGGAAAATGAGCTGAGGGGAATGAAAACTTATCACTGTGGTAGACACGAGGTTCACTTCCCTGTACGGCACCCTAGTCAGCCTCATACTTCAGGCATGCACAAGGATTAAAAAGTTCCTGCATAGTCTTGTCTTCAGTATGCTTTGTTCAGGTAAGAGTGGAAGTAAGACATACATGAATATGACCTGTTGAACCAGAGCACAGCAGAACAGCAGAGTCTGTTACTCTTGTGCAGGCTTTCTTCACCAGCTAACTTACCATCTGTGTAGATGTCATCTACTGGGACTCCTGTAAGGAGTCTGATACATTCCTTCACAACACTCTTGCCACTAAATCCAAGAGACGTGGGTTTACCAGATGGCCTGTTAGATGGATAAGGAATATGCTGGATGGGCCCGTTCAAAGAGCTATAGTGAACAGTCTGATGTCCCAGTGGAAAACAGTAGTGAGTGGTGTCTCTCAAGGGTTCATGCTGGGGACAGTGACATAGACAAAGGGAATTAATGCGTTCCTGACACCAAGCTGTGTGGTGTGTTTGGCACACTGGAGGGAAGAGATGGCACCCAGAGGGACCTTGACAGGCTTGGGAGTTGAACTTCAAGAAGTTCAACAAGGCCATCTGCAAGGTCCTGCATATGGGTTGGGGTAATTCCCACTATCAATACAGACTGGAGAATGAATGAATGAAATTACAGCAGCTCTGGGGATTAGGATCGGGAATACCAATGGATGGAAAACTGGCCAAGAGCTGGCAATGTGTGCTGGCAACCCAGAAAGGCAGCTGTATCCTGGGTTGCATCAAAAAAAGCATGGCCAGGAGGTTGAGGGAGGGGATTCTGCCCCGCTATTCTACTCTTGTGAGACCCCACCCAGAATACTGTGTCCTGTGATGGTGTAAGTTAGACATGTAACTGTAAGAGTGGATCCAGAGGAGGGCCACAAAAATGATACTGGGGATGGAACACTTCTCCTATGAAAAATGAAGTATAACCACTACAGAACTGTGTGGAGAACAGTCCATTGTCCAGTCATGCACATGAGAACATACACATCATAATGACCATCACAGAGTCGTAGCAGAGCTTGAAAGTATGCACCCAAATATAACCAATGAATGAAAATTTTCATGACTTTATTGAACTGTTTTGAGACATACAGCCAGTCACTTCCCATGTAAGTAACATTTTAATGCAAATTTCTACTGACCTCTGTGGCCTTATCAGTACTAAACCGTGTAAAATACTTGGAGGGTAGCAGCAGGTGGAGAAAAGAGAAGTGGGATAAGGGTTCACAACCTTGATGCTGAAATAAATACAGGAGTTCCTCATATTGTTGCTCTGACTTTTCAGGCAGAAAAGCAGACCCCTTCTCCACCTCAGTACTTTCAAGGGCAAGTGAAACTGTACCATTATAGCTGGGGTTACACATGGCTTAACACTGTGAACCCTTCTGCTCTGGAAAAGAAGGTCTTTCTATCCTTGTCTTACCTCTGATACTGCCACCTGGGGTTGTGGTATCAGAGAGAAGTGCAATATGATGTATTTCCAGCTCAAAAATCCTGGCCCTAAAATCAGGAATTCTCAATGTTATATTACAAAATTTCATTTCCAAGAACATACATTCCAAATACTTCCTGTTCTTAGGTCAGTGTATGGCTAAGGAACAAACAGTTCTAGAAATAAACTTCTGTTGAGTAAAATTGAATTAGGCTAGATCAGAAAATCTCTTCTTAACTTGCTTTAAATGTAAATGTTTGAGCAGGAAAGCAGTATAGCATTTTATATTCTCCACAGACCCAGAGTGCTCTAGGTTTTCTAGTCATTTTTCAGAGGAACAGCAGAATGAAGAAATGCTGGGATACTGATAGAGAGAATGAAATGTCCTGCCCCTCTGGAGGTCATATGCAGCACAAGCACTGACATAACACATTTCCTTAGGTGGATTTACCACTGTCCCACCAGTGCTGTAAGGATTACCCTGGGCATGAAAGGTTCTTTGCAACCATGGTACTCAATCTTAGATTCATCAGTTTAGCCCCTTTAACCTATATTAAACCACAAAACCAAACAAGCAATGCCAATGGTAGAGTCAAGTACTTGGCACTCTTCAGAACTGGACTCTCCCTCTGTCCTCCTGCTCTTCCCCCAATGCTTAGATTATTATACCTGAAATTTTCTCTTACAGTTATTCAAATTCTTTGTCCCTCTAATGAATCTCTCTTGAAACTCAAACTTGTGGCCTGGACACCTGCACAATGGAAACTAGAAAGCAATGATAACCTGCCTCAAGGCTAACCAAGGAGGAAGTGAGCTATCATACTTGAGTTTTTTATTTCCCCATGGCTCCTGGTGCAAGATTGCTGACTAAATGCTGTGGCAAAGTGTAGAGTGAAAAATTGTTCTCAGCCTTCCTTTAGGACTTTCAGTTCACAAAAAGAGTTTGCCACAGCACTGACTTGGGTCCTACTCTGCACCAGGTTGTTCTACATGCATCTGTTACATATTTGTTTCTCTGTTAAAGAGGCAGTAGTTCCTTCCCCTTTAACTAGACATGCCCATGGTTTCTACACAAGTCATCTCTGAACACAATACTATCCACAAAAAGATACAACCATATAGGTGTAGAGATTTTCATAGTGATTCACCCCTCCTTAAAGAAACCTAGTGAATGTTCAAGGCATGACCTCAAACAAAAGGCCTTCACAGGGTGTGATAAGTGTGATATGCTTGCATTTAGCACTGACAAGCATGTGTTTTTTCACGACTTCTTTTCCTAACCTTAAGATAAACTGTAAAACTTAAAAAAAATATATTCTGGTAGTGCACAGGGAAGACCATTGCTTAGTTTTGTTTGGTTGGTTTTTTTTAAACTTTCTTTTCCCTTAGGAAAATCTAATTTTGGCAGCATGTGTGGGATGAAGCACTAATCTACTGTTTTAACATGTGCGTATCTGGAATTTTCAAGCCACTTTTCATCATCTTATGAACATTCTCAAAATAATGTGAAAAAGAATGATACAAGGGATAACCCCCAAAAGACACCAGAGACAGTCACTGTTCTTGTGGCCTGATTCTATCCTGTTAAAATACTTACAGCCAAAACAACACTACAACACTGAGTATGCTGGTTAGTTCACATCTACTTGATCATAGTAGTGTCCTATTCCCACTAAATTGCAAGTGGATGATAGCCTGAGGGTACTGATAGGACAAGAAGCAACAGGAAGAGTACAAATATACTTGCCCTTGTCTTGCTTTAGAACAGCCAATCAGAATCTTTGAGATAACAAGCTGGTATCAACAGTTAAGTTGAAAACTAGTCTGCCTGGAAGTTGAGCTGGTTTAACTTCAGCTGTTCTCTCAAACTGGGCTAATGGAGCCAAATAGCTTTATTTTCTCCCCCTTTTTTTTAACTTTTGAGTCAATAAATGTGAATGCAAAAGCAATATCTACACTGAGATACCAAGGCTGCCCTGTAAGTTGTTTATATGCAATTAGTATGAGTTGCCCTTGCCAAAGTACCTCATACACAGAGCAGCCTGGAGCCACCAACAGTCAGGCTTACAATGCAGCCCTTCTAGAAAGCAATCTTTGCTTCTCTTCTGGGCCAGCTTCTGCCTAGGACTCACAAGGAAATAAAGAAATAGTATAAGTGTGTTAATGCTTGGAAGAGGGAGCTGCGGGACTGTTTTTTCCAAGTCCAGCTGTAGCCACTGTATTTCCAACACATTGCAGGAACAGGTAGGGGTGGAATAAATGCTAGATCTGTCAATTTAGCCCAACTTCAAGGCTAGGAAAGATGAGCAAATGTGCCTGCAGTAAGCATAGGCTCTGTGTTTATACATTTTCCAGAAAGGTTCACAAACTGACTGGAGAGGAAATCAGACTCATGAGTTATTTTCGTGCAAGTCTGCATGCAAATGAACCTCCCAAACAGGCAGACAACAAATTCAGATGTGCTTTTTAGACAAAGTAAATAAGCAGTCACGAAGTCATTTGCAAGGCTTATCTAAACCTGTTTAATCATGCTAGTATAAGCTTGTTTTGAGCTAAGTTCTGCTCTTAGGAGAAAATGAGAAGAAAAAAATGCACCCCCTACCTCCACCAGCTCTCAGAGGGATACACGCACCTTCTCACAAGGGATGGCAGCTGCTACATTTAGTTTAGCATTCAGCTGAACTGAAGCTTTCCACATAAACATCCAGGACATGGGCAGTGGTTAATAAACCATAAGCTGCTCCAGAATCCACAATGAGTCTTTGTGGATTTTGTTAAAAGGCATAGTGAGTAAAAACAGTGGAGCAAGGAAATGTAAATGTTTTTCATGAGTCTAGATTCATACTATCAAAATATCCTAAATCAAGTTTATGAAATCTGAAAGGGAGTTTTGAGCTCTCGCAGCCCAAGCTGTATCTGCTTATCCACTCTCTGAAGAGTGGCTGCACATGACGTCTCAGATGGATGGAAAACATTCCATAAGCAACTGTGGAGGGTGTGGTGGCACAGCAGCTTGCAGAGTAGCACAGAAAACACATTGATTCCTCCTGCCTACTACTGTGTCTCCTTATTAGACGCAGCACACCAGAAGTGGCTGCTGTGACTCGGCAGCAGTGAGGGTGGGTTTGAAATTAGAAGGAAACTGGTAGAATACCAAGAAACAGTTGTTTTGGTTTTATTTTTTCCAAGAGATGTTTACTGGTCACTGCTAGCACTGTTAGATCACTCATGGTAGGATTTAGCACTGTGCTTTCTCCTAGATACATTTGGCACTGTGTCATACTGCACCCATAGACTTGATCTACATTTCAGGCTGAAGACAGTGCACTATTCCTTTAGTTTCAAGGATACAGCATGCAGAAGTATGTTTCTGACTATTTTAAACACTCCTAACACATCCTGTTACTGTAGTAGCAGAATAACAAGAACACAGTATTTAAAGTCTTGGAGGAAAAAATGTCAAGGCCTTTAAAAACTCTATTGTTTTTTTCTTTTTTAACCTACTCTCTGAGGGACTTTCTTTTTTCTTGATGGACTATTTTGAGTGTACACAACAAGGTATAGATTCAAGGTAGTCTTAAGACATGGAAGCCAGAGAGGAATTTATCAGTGACTCTTCTCACTGTGTATCAATACGGTGTAGAATCACATACAGAAAGTACAGATTTATCTCAGACAGATCTGATTCATTAACAAACATGCAAAGCTAACAAGCAGTATGTTCCCAGTCTACTATAAATTACTTAGACAAGTCAGAGCAGCACTAAAATAAACAGTATTTCTGGTCACTTGCACTATAAAGAACAACAATTTCTTGGAATTCACAAGCCCACAAATGCTCATCTTGGATCTTCTGAGCATATGTTTAGATTAAAATAATGCCTGCAAAGCACTGGAGATGAGGATACAGAAAAGTTTTTGTAATTGCTTATTGCTTCTTCAAGAGTCAGGCTAAGAAGATACCAGAATGGTATTTCTCTGAAGAAAACTTTGTAAGGGAGAAACTGCAAGACCTTTTACTCTCTGAGACTGTGGACTTTATATGCTGTTAATACTGAAAAGAAACACACAAAGATTCTTCAGGGGATGCTGGCAGAACAATGCCCCTTCCAGTGGACAGCTGTACCCAACCCAGTGCTTGACTTGCTGGCCTTTGGAGAGGGCATTTGGAGAAAATGCTGTGGTTGCAAGAGGACTGTGTGGAGCACACCCCACTTCAGTGACCCCACATTGGCCATGAGAGCTCAGTGCAGACCTGTGGGACTGTAAATTGCATGGGTGTGCACAGGGCAGGAACAGAGTCAGGAAAGCATAGAAGTAGCATAAACCAACTGCTCCTACTGCCACCCCACTCCATTCCCATGCCCAGCAGAGTGACTGGTATAGAAGCAGCTATCCTTTATTGACCTGCTTCTCTGGCATGTGCTCAGAAGTTACCAGTTAGCTCATAGAAGAAGCACAGACAGGCCAAGCTTTGTAAAAGTTTCTTCTAAATACTTGAGATACTGCTACAGAGACATTATTCAAAGACAGCAATTGACAGCTGATATTTTAAGAAGAAACTTGCAAAAAAAATCAGTTTCTAAGCCATGTGACAAGGCACGTCATTTGGTAAGGGAGGTAGGGAAAGTGTTTAGCAGTGTAGGAAAGAGAGTAAGGACTACATCATCTATTTGTTTGTTTTCCTGCTTGAACAACAGGGCTGCAGAATGATACAGAACCAAACAGTTATAAACATAATGGAGAGTTGTTCTGCTAAGCACAATATTAATACAAAAATGTAAAAGCATTCTTGGACAATGCCTGAACAGGTCCTGTACGAGATTTGGGAATGAGTTTCTCTGAGGTTTGGCAACAGGATGGTTAGCACTAGGTGCAAGAAAATTTTGGTCATCCAAAGCATTTTAGGAGATCTGGCAGTAAGTTCTCTCCAGTTGTCACAACTTAAGACATCCAGACAGGAACTGCACTTCAGTGCAACAGACAAGCATTACCTTGCTATTCCATGCTACTTGGCTGTGGTCCTACTATTCATCCAACATTTCCCAAGCAGCTCCTTCTATCCCACTGCTGAGCGTCTCTCAGCAGTGCAACACCTTCAAGAACCAATATGAGCCTATCCCTATTAGTATGGAGTGTGCAAGTTAATGTTGCTACATGAATTAACAATATGCTAAGACAGGTTTTGCCCAGGACTTGAATGAGGATGGCAAGTACTCTGCTGGATAACTTATGGAGTGCTGTTACAGAGAGGCTCTGTGATGCAGCAGTTGCTGAAGACTTAGTGCTTCCAAGTGGGCACTTTGTCTACCATTCAGTTGACTCAGGAACCCAGGCTTGGGTATTTCCTGCTTTCTCAGCTATTTTAAGAGAGGGGAGGTAGTCACATGTGTTTTTTTTACAAACTCTCTTTCAATACTTGACTCCTTGAGGACCAGTCCTGTTTTCATTGGAATGAATGAGCTTTCTGTCAGTGACCCCAGTTTAACCCCTGTCAATTTACTATGGACTTCACTGCTATTACAAGCATGGCATCTTGTGATCTGAAATTTATTTTTAAAAAATTATTTATCCTCATTTTTGAAGCACACTTCTAAGATAGAGAAGTTCCATAATGACCTTATAGTAGAACTAAGATATCGAAGGAGGATGAGCTGGAAACCTAAAGTGTGCTAGGTGCCTACAATGCTGACTGTAAGTACCTTTATGATAACTGATTTCCTCAGTAAAGCAGCATATGCTGAGCAGGCCATGCCACATATACCCAGATGGGCTTGGCACATAAAGCTGGCTATGCTTCCCTAGGCAAGAACTGTCTCTTCAGCCTTCTCCCCCAATGGGGCCCAATTCAGTCTTCAATAACGTCAAACCTGTTTGAGGGGGAAATGGCACTGCCACTCACTTCCACACAACAGTCTAAAGGTTACAGGTCTTGCCAAACAAAACCCAGAGCTGAAGTCTTTAGCTGCCTCTTTTGGATCAGCAATTTATGCCTAATCAAGTATGCAAAGATGAGATTGTAGGGTTACTCTCTTTGTTTTTCCTTACTATGTTAATGTCTGCATGTGATTGCTACCTGAAGACAAAGAAGTGCCTCCACAACTGATGGTGCAGGCACACATCTAGGCACCAAAGCTCACAGGAGCAAGTGAGTCTGTAGGTTTGGCAGATGTCTTCTCAGTCTGCCAGCTTTCAGGAACAGAGCTGAATCACTACTCTGCTGCCAGGAAGCCAGGAATCCCAACACAGTGATAGGGACTCCTTTGGGCAGCAAGGATGTTGAAAGCCAGTCTTTAATGATTTGTACTTAGACACATCAATTCCATTCACCATGCTGAACAACACGAACTGCTGTGTGTCCAGTGGTCTTGGATCATGAAAGTCGAAACATCTATTGTGGATGAGTGGAGGGTCTGGTCCCTTCTGGCGTTCTTCTTTGAGACAGAGCTGGGACGTGCCCCTACCTTGTAACTGTACCCACAGATGCAAAACATGGCTGTGTTCAGTAACCTAAACAAAGTCTACAGGTTTTGTCCTACATAATGTACCTGAAGTCATAAAGGAAGTCTATGTTGGCATAAAACTGTGATACATCATCTGAGCACGTCCCTGAAGCTCTGACCACTGGGAGAAATTTCCTGTCAGCAGGAATAGGATGGGATGTTTGAGAAGCAATTGAATTAACTTCTTTGAAGCAATTAGAGTTTTTGAAACACTTGGCTTGCACCTGATTAAGCTTCTTGCCATGGTGATAGCTGCCATAGCATGTCTAAATTCTATATGGAAATCACTGGTGATTAAACAAGTCTCTCATGTTTTTATAAGCTATTCAGAGAAGGGTTCTACCTACATAAAGAATTATTTGCAAGGCACACTGACTTTTGTCCCGTTGGTTGGATTGTAACTTCATTGATGCTGATCTACCTCAGTATGACTCCAGGCTTCTGTAGTTACCTTTGATGAAAGTGGTAAGGGCAGCAGCTCCCATTGTTTGCAAAACATCTCAAATGAGAAGAGCTACTAGGAAAAAAGATGTAGCTGAGTTCTAAAAAATAATTAGGTTTTTTTCCTAACAAACACAGGAAACTGTAGCTAGCTGGCAAGATGGATGGGAGAGGAGGGCATAAAAATACACAGTATTTCAATAAGATCATTAAAGCAAGTAAAACTTCAGGTAATTTCCTCTAATTCTGCTGACACTAACTGATCTGGATTATGTTTTGTTTCAAAATAGTGCTGTTGGGGAGAGATAAGCACAGTGAGAGAGCCCTAGAACAGTTTTTTGAGTGTAGACACCTCCACAATGCATGCATGCTGTCCCTTTAAATCTTACAAGCTTTAATGCTCCAAGTGCTGGAGGGATATTCTGCAACACAGATTCAGGCAAATTCCTGATTGAAACTGATCTGGTTTGCAGGCAGGAAAAGCATTTGTTTATATTTAAGTTTCTTCTTGGGCAGTTAAAATGTGTTTTCAAGAATCAAGCTACAATAGAAGCCATTAAAAACCCCCAACATTTTCCAACCGCACACAATTGCCCCAGATAATTCCTATTCAGATTCAGGGAACAATTATGGTCAAACTCCTGATACTATGATGAGGTCAGTTGTTGGCAAGTGCTACTATTTTAATGACAGCCATTACAGGAATTCATGAGCACTACCGGAGCAATTAGATTTAGCTGGTGTGGAGGGTATTGGTAAACAGCTGCTTACTTGAAAGAAATTCTCATCTTAAATGAGCGTTAGAAATGGTGACTTACCAGCTCTAAGAACCTCCTCACCACCTGTCTTTGTTTTAAGTTGGTTTCACCATCCAGGTTAGCTGTTTCGATATGGCACAGCCCATCGGGATCACTCGAGGAGAGCAGCAGTATGTCAGCAGGTATAATTTCATTACAGCGAAGCTGCACGAAGTCTCCAACTTTCACCTCTTTCCAGTATCTGCTTATATATTTCTTCTCATTTCTGAAAATAAAGGGACATTTACAGGAGATGTAAATAAAAATAAAATGCACAGACTGGGATGCTTCTGATCTATCTGGTTTGATTTGTATCAGGATTTGATTTGTATCTTCCAATGCCTTTGGAAGATTTTCAGGCACATTCCAGTTACTCTGGGAAAAGCCAATGCAGACTGCCAGGAGGTCACTTCCCAATGCCTCAGAACCCCTAAGTTATCAAGACACTCTTTCAAGACCCAGAGGATAACATTCTGATGTCAGACTGGACTAAGCAGGGTAAACAGGAGCTTCATATATTCTCCTTTCCCTCCCTCCATGCTCTGAGTCACCCACCGGACTCGATGAATGGAAGGGGGCCGTTTGTCCACACTGTGTGAAAAGGAGTCACTTTTAGGGCAAGAGGAGATATGAAAACTGTCCATACTGTGTGAAAAGGAGTCACTTTTAGGGCAAGAGGGGATATGAGAACAGGTCTTGGTGCAGAGCACCTGCTTGGCAAGGCTCTTGAATGTCCTCCATCATGTGCCACCCTCAGATAGCTTCCCCTTGTTCCCTTTTTCCAAGAAAGACAAGCTCTATAGTGCTACATTTGATACCTGGACAAAGCTCCAGGTATCTTTGAATACCTTTGAGAGAGGAATTTCTGCTATTCACTAAACCTAGAATTACAAGGTCATGTTGTGTGATAAAATGCAGTCCCAGCTGCTCTACTGAGAAAGGACACTGCCATTTAAGTATTTCTGCTGTATTTCCATCATAACCTTAGTGCTGACTGTTACATAGCAAATTTCTGCTTAGTTATAGTCTGAACCCTTCATTTTGGAGTACAACCACTCAACGTCCCTAGTTCTAAATGTCATGCTAGTTTGCTACTTTTTATTTTTTGACTTTTGCTTGAGAGCAAAGAAAAAAGAATAGGGAATTGCTTAATTAATTTCAGCTAAATTTTCAGGTTTTAGTTTTATGGCATGCACAGACTCATGTGTTTTCTTGGCATTTGTGGAAATTTCTTTATTCTGTTGTGCTTTTGAAAGAAATTAATTTCAAAACAGCCAAAATATTGACATAGCAAAATACCTCTTGAAAATGGGAAGCTGCGATTCTGACATTTTTCTAAGCCATAAAAAGGCCTTTTGACATATGAGCACTAAGATGGTTGTCACTGTCACCAGAAAGTCTCCTGGGACAGCACTTTAACTGGCAGAAGGGAATTCTGATGAGGGGTGGGGAGTGGCGGCAGTTATTCTACGTTTTTTAAAGAATATTATTTTAAAATATATCACTTTCAGCAGTAACATGAATAGATTTGTAACCAAGTGGAAGCAGGAAGTCCCAACAATGTTGTTACTCTGGAGTTACTGATAGTTATGCCTTCACTGGCATTAGAGGAATTACTAAGTTAATTGACATTTATTCATGTATTTAGCCAAAGAACAATAAAGGGTCAGGTAGCATAGCAAGGATGTATCAGATCAGGTTTTACCTCCCAGAATATCTTAATTGTTTTTTTTCATAACATCCAGTTTATAAGGGAAGGAATGAAAATTACCTATGTCAAATGTAAACCATGATAACCTAACAAAGGCAGGTAATATACATAGTAGGTGCTGGAATTCCCATTTTCTTCACAAGCAGGCTGAAATAAACTCTTAACTTTTCCTGCCAGTGACTAAGAATTGCTTTGAAACCCAGCGTGCTATAACATAGCACAAATTACCGGACTGCAGATCTGAAGGGTTTGTTAGCTCTGCAATCTGTAACTCTGAATCCCTTTACATGTTCTGTGGATTTTCATCCTTTCTGATTTAACTGTGAAACTGGGTGATGTACAAATGCATGCACAATGAACAGCAGTACAAAAGCATGGTGAGGCTAAAAATAGCAAGTAGTCCCATACTAAGCTATAAGCACTATTTTTTATTTAATTTCTATTGTTTGAAACGCATTGCTATTTTAGCATTTCCTCATCCCTCACATGCTTAGCAACTGCCACAACTATATACACTGTGGCAGGAAGGGTGGATATCGAGCAACACAAGACCAAAAGGCTCTGCTGGAATAAATGAAGTTGTTCAGCCTGGAGAAGAGAAGGGTGCAGGGAGACCTTATTCTGGCCTTTCAATATATAAAAGGGGCTTGTAAGAAGGAGAATTTTTACCAGGGCCTGTAGTCACAGGACAAGAGGTAATGGTTTTAAACTGAAAGAGCATAGGTTTAGATGAAACATATGGCAGAAATATCTTATGATGAGGATGGTGGGACCCTGGAACAGGTTGCCCAGTGAAGCTGTCAATGCCCCATCCCTGAAGTGTTCAAAACAGGGCTTTGAGCAACCAGATATAATGAAAGGTGGCGCTGCCCCAGCAGAGTTATTGTACTAGGCGATCTTTAAAGGTCCCTTCCAAGCCAAACCATTCTATGAGTCAATGAATCTATGAATGCAAGACCTCCTGCACATGCACCAGGGCCCCAGGGCACAGCTCTCTTGGCCAAACACATGGGAACAACTTGGCCCAGTATTCCCCTTGCTAACAAGGGTCAGGTGGCAGATGGAAGATTACTGTCCTCATGGAAGTTACTTCCTCTTCAAATGGAGCTGCTCTATGCCTTCCAGCACAGATCTCAACTTGTCTCATTGCAGCCAATGAGTAGTCACTGCAAGAGTATGGCATAATACTGTTTTCAGATGGGGTGGTTCAGACAATATGAACTATGAATATATCAGTCCTTAAAGATCATTCCTTTAATATGATCAGCCTAATCTTCTGAACAGACAGGTTAGCTCACCTTGAGACAACCATCATATCTCTAGCCAGTACAAACACATCAAGTGACCCCAGCGACAAAGTTAAAATTTTGTCATTGATTCTGCAGAGACAGGACTTTGTTGTCCAAGTCTTATATCACCTACTAAATGTTTATTCTTATTGTTATACTGCACCAGTGAAGTAATATGATACAGAGAGTTAGGAATGCTGGACTTCTGTAAGAGAAGGAGCCCAAAATTACGTCAGTCCCCTGCAGTCTCAGTGTAAGGCTCCTGTAGTGGTGCATCCCCCACCCGTCTGCTATATCTCCTCAAGCCTGTTCTACTATCTCAGTAATCCTCGTTAGCCTTGGACTTTGTGTAAGGACTTGGCAAGTGAGGAGTCCCTGGACCACAACAGGAATGCTTGCATGGCTAAGGTGGAGCGGCACCGTTCATATCAGGAACACCTGTTGGCTGACCATGAGACATAATCAGTCATTCCCTAATAGCCTTGGGACATTACTGACCTGAATCATAACCCCAGTGAAACAGTAGCCCATTGGCACTGGACTTCTGAATTATTTCAGGAATTATCAACTTTGGTTATGGTAAGGATGGAAATTGATTAATGACTGAAGCCAATCATCTTATGACCCTATAAAGAGAGGTATTAAGTGAGGCCCTTTGAACTCTCCTGGACAACAGCAGGCTGTACCAGCTTCTCCCTCAGAGTGGGATGCCTCTCATACCTCACAAACTCTCAAGCTGCAATACTTGGAGAACTGTCATCAAAAGCTGATGGGTGGGTCTGGGCTGATATCCCCCACTCTTGAGGCTCAAGCCTCTCCTGTTGAGAAATGCCAAGGCATTCACTGTGAGTATTTCACTGACACTCAAGTGGAATTTACATCCTACAGATAACTGAGTCATTCTTTTGATTATAGTTAATTCGATTGAATCACTTTGTAAATGTTAAATTAGTCAATTATTGAGTGGTGTTAATCCTCCAGACATAAACCATTGCCGAGGTCTGAGGCTAAAACTGGACGCAGCCACAGCTAGGCTCCATCAGGACTTCAGAAAGCAAGGGGGGTCTATTTTGAACCTCATGACTCAACAGCAACATTTCCCTGTTAAATCCTTTAGCTATCCCATTGATCAAGTCTGAAACGAAGTTTGGATTGAGCTGACTCTAGGTTCCATCAGAAGTTTAGAAAGCAAAGGGGTCCACTGCAAAGCTCATGACTCAACAGAGAGACCTTCCTTATCCCTTGCAACCTTACGCTTTTGTATCCCTGGCCCCTCTGTAAATCATGCATAATTGATTTTAATTCTATCTTTCTTGTATGCTTTATCTACGTAGCAATAGAGTGAACCTTGCCATGAAACTCTGTTGCTTTCACCAATTCACAGCTTCTTTTGCTAATACCTTTGATGGTGACTATTAAAGTGGCCTAAACCACCCATTTCTGGCAGCTGCAGGCACTGTTTGCAAGTGACTTTTCAACAAAAGCTTTCAGCAAATTTAAGTAAATGCCATCAAACCTCCTGGAATATTCTGTTGAAAGGCTCAAAGAATTCTGGCAGAAACAATAGAATGGGAGGCACTACCTCAGTGAGTCCAGTCCTCTCCAGTGGTTGCAGGAAAACACAAGATGATATTTAGCCCAAAGCTAACATCCCACAACTCTAGTTCCACCTGCCCTCATTCACTATAAGCCTGAAGATACATTATATTACCTATGATACACTTAAGGCTGATGCTACAAGAAACAAATGTTGCAAACTACGATGAACCACAGGAAGAGGTCAGAGATACTAAATCTTTCAAACCTAGATAGTTAGATAAAAGTCCTCCAAATCAATATGGTGTCATGAACTGCTGCCATTCCGCAGAAGGAATAGATAACGTTATTACTTTCTAGTTAAATCACCATGATGAACTATTAATTTCGGACAGCTATGACCAACTACTAAATGTGTTGTGTTGAGCTCACATGTTAAAAACCTGCATCCTCCTGTATGCAACCTAACCTTTACCAATACATTTGCATGCAAAGGATTTATCTGTCAGCTGTGGTTTAAACCCACAGTCACGTAAATCTTCATGCTCCTCTCTGCCACAATTGAAAGCAGAACTTGCCAGTACTTTTTCTTTTCTGAGCATATTGTTACAGGTAACCATTGACTGAAGTCTAAAGACGAATAGCTAAAAAGTTGGCTGGTACAGCTGCACTGACATCAACTCTTGTTAGCCAACAGCAACTGTGGCCCTGGCAGGAGTCAAGCTCCTCTAGAGGTTGATGTTCTTTTGCAATGATGAAATGCAATTATACCAGCATATCTGCTTTTGAACACAAAAAGGAAAGTCTGAAACATCCTTTCAAGTGAATGAACACAGAGAAAAATACTTTAATTGCTATTAAAAAAGTGCATTAGTCTACCTACTGCATCTATTTGGCCTATGCTCTGTTTTGAATGAGAGCAGCCTGCAGGTTTGTGCCAAATTTGAGATTGACTTTGGTTATAGCAAAACTACTACTTTGTTCAGCAAAAACTGAACAACTCAGGAGACTAAAGATTCTTTTCTTCAAATGTTAATTTACAATTTGGAAACACAGAAACTCATAATTATATTTTCTTTCCCTATTAACTATCCTCTTCCCTCTTCTGGTGTCCTTTGCAACATGAGCTGATAAAGATCAAGCCCATAATTCTGCTTTCTGGACATGTACATACAATTTGTATCTACAGAAGGCTGAAGATTTTAAGTTCTCCACATTCAAAAATTACAAAAAAATTTGTTTAGTTCTTTTCCATGTCTTTTAACTGTTTTGCCACAATAAGGAATTATTAAACATTGCTTAAGGTAATAAAACTACACAACTTGCCTCTTCTGTCTCATTTATTTTTTTAGTTTGGGAAAAATTGTCATCAGCAATACTCAGTAAAGAAATATGAAGGCCATGCAGCTGTAATCTGTTCCACTTGTGCAAGGCCTGCATACTAGAAATTTTATACATTAAATCAGGAGGATGGGGACTACTAGGCAATCATTTCTTGTTCTTAATTTCCTGTATTTTCCACTGACAAAAATAATAGTTAATGAGTGGGAATGGCTGATGCAGATTTCCTCCACTAATCCAAGTGAGCGACTGGGGCACCTGCGCTTCTATGTAAGCCCTAACTTAGTCCCAGTACAGGCTCCTATATTCATCTCAGCAGGGGTGGTAGAATACATTTATGAGAAGATTAGAAGTTGTTCTCTTGCACCTTTCGAGGTGTTCAGCCTGTTCTGTCTGGCTTACACAGCATAGCCCTTCCTACATACATTGGTGCTGCAACCCAGAGATTTTCATGCCTCTCAAAACATCCAAATGAATATCGTTTCCCAGTACCAGCCCATCCGTTGACCTGCTTTTGAAGTAACAATCATCCTCGCTTCAAAGGAAATCTGACTCCTTTGCCTTCCCTGCCAGCTGAGGTTGGCCATAAAACCACTAGGATTTTAAAGAAACACAGCAAGAAATTAAGTCTGTGGAAGACAAAAAGCCCTCCACAAAGGACAGGACAAAGAATTATTGTGCATGTACAAGGCAGACTTTGGATCTGTTCCTCCCTTCTCATCTCAGAAGGTAGAAATAGATTGAGGTTACACAAAAAGTGTTTCACTGCTTTCACTGACTTAAAATATGTTCAAATCAGTTGGCTTTAAGTGCCATGACAAGTCTTCTAATTAGGATCTAGCTAACTAAAAACACTTGGAGCTAATTAGCAGGGTCCAAGTAGAGTAGCAACTTCTGAAGGAGAACCTCAAACTGTAACACAAACACAGAATTGTCACATCAGGCCAAACTATCTTTAGGGAAGCTTCAGCACCTAGCTGTTTCTCCACAGGTACTTCATGCTTACAGTTTTCCCAAATTGTCTGTTCTTTCTCTTGCCTGGGCTGGAGTCTTCACCTTCAATCCCCTACTTCTCCCAAACACTCCTATAGGTGTGGAGAGGCTTCACACTAATTGAGCCCACAGTGCTCTATGAACACTTCACTGGCAAGCAGAGATTTTGCATGACTCATCACGGTCTACAAAAGCAGAGCTGGTGGACAGCACTGAAGTATGTGAAGAAAACTATTGTGTTACAGGCGGTACCAATTATGATTTGAAAATGACAAGTACAGCAGTTGTCAGAGTTTAAAAACAAGAGTTATCTGTGACACCAAAGCATACACTGGACAAAGTCTGAACATGTCAAGTATCTATAGAAACATGTTGAGAACCATTTGGGTACAATTACAATGTTGTGGCAAAATGAAGGAAAAACATGTAGCATAAGTTAATGCCAAAGGAGGTTACATAATGCCCAGGATATGTCTCCATTCCACCACACACGATAACATCTGTTTCTATAAAAATAAATCATGAAGTGACTTTGAATTTGATATTAATCAGACAAAACAGATTAATAAAGTGTGTTTTTAAGAACCATTGAAGAGAATTAAATAAATGTCTTCATGACTAAAGTTTCTAAATAGACTATGTAATCTTCACATTATTTTAAAGGCACTTAAAATATATTTTCATTGACTTCTATTACCATTTTTTTGGAGGATTAGCATGTGCTAATGTGTTACAGTTGCTAGAAGCAAATTTTTGTGTATGGAAATTATGAGGCATAAAGGTGCCTTTTATTAAATTTACACTTTCTGAAAACTGTTAATTTTTCTGCTACTAGTCAAACTTGCTATGAAATAAAAAGTACCCAGCAAACTTCAATGCTTCAGGCTTATAATGTGGAAGTAATAATTTAAGTTCTCTTGGCAGTGTTACCTTCATTATACCTCATGTTGAAAGAAACCTCACTATTGTTAACTATAATGAAACATTTGCTACCCGGAATAAATTATTTTTCAGCCAAGAAGCTTGTTGTTGCAATAATAACATAAAACATAAAAGCAGAACATGTAATGAAACTTTATACAAATTGAAGAAAGAAAAAGCTGCCCTCTAGAACTTGATCTTAAAACTGAGACTGTTCCAGAGAGATATCTAGTATTTAGGGGTTCTATAAGTGGTATGATTCTCAACACTCTTATGTCTACTGGCAAACATGCTAATGAAAATCCTATCACTCTTCCAGTAGAGATACATTTGAAGAGAAGACAATCTTTATATATAGCAGAACAGACAGGTAATGTTTAGTGTTGAGGCTTTCTAAATGGGTATCCCACAAGGAGGTAGGAGAAGTGGAAGAATAGCCTGGATGTGATCTGCTTCAGACCCAGGTAAGATTCTCATCCTTATTATCAGAGCCATCACAGATACTAACATGGAATGTTTACATTACAGTGTTGCTCCAAGCCGCTGCAAAAAGATTCAGCAGAGCTTGGTGCTCTGAAAGCATGGAAGAAGAAACAATACCCTGCCAGAAGGGAACTCAAACAGTTAGATGAGTGATGTACACAAATGAATAGACAAGTAGATGACACAAACCTCCTGCATCTGTGCCTGCTTCCTAAACAATTAAAGAAAAGCAAGAAGTCTTCCTAAGGAGATCCTAGGTACCAAATTTTGGTAAGACATGAGTTCTATGTAGAAGCCTTCCAGGGTCCTTGTCCTCTAAACCAATAATTAAAGGCACAAAGACACTTGAAAATACTGTCCAAGTACCCAAAATTCAGGTATTAGCTAGAGGAACAAATCCAGTGGACTAAATCCTCCAGTGAACTAAATCCTCCATTTGGTGCTCTCCCACTGGATTTAAGGCAGTGCAATCAGACGATTGTTCCAAGGGAGCTCTTCAGATCTTAACAGTACATCTTAAAAGGAAAATTTAGCATGGCTCTGCACAGTTACTGAGGGAAATCCCATTCTTTAAAAGATTCAGACACTTCAATGGAAATTGTATTCCTTCTCATTTCTCTTGTTCTACACATCTGCCTCATTTGATATCAGGACAACCTGACTCAGGACATAAAAATGCATTCACTACATATACACAAAAAGCCATTTGTATAGAACTTCTATAGAAATGTACTTCCTAAAAAGTGCAACAGTTTTTATTTGAAAAAAACCAACATTCCAGTTCTTTTAGAGAAACATGAAACAGCTTACAGAATTTTTATCAGGAAAGGTACTTCCTGCTAATTGCATGCATGGTCCTAATTGAATTGTTCACAGATACTCAGCTGGGGACACTACTTTTCTGCATGTAATTGGGCCATAAAAACACATATTCTTTAAAATTTTAAGGGACATACATTACCTAATCATTTCACTAAAGCACTTTACAAGTAAACATAGTTTGGCTATTTATTGTTAACAAAACAATTAGTGAAAAGGATATTAGTAATTCATAATTTTTCTCATTTAACAGTCACACATGAAAAGGAAGAGGAACAGAAACACAAAGATTTCTTGCCCCACCTGTATTAATATGAAGTTATTAGCTATAAGCGCCCTCAAAATACTGAAGTTGTATAAACCCAATACTGCCTGCCTACCACTGGACAGAACACAGATTGCGTGAGTCATCAACACTCTTGTGAGGACCACACTTTAGCCAGGGGGAACTTATCAGCTGTGAGCGTCTCCAGAAAATCAGAGTCTTATGAACTCAACACTGCCTGTCAAACAATGGACAGCACACAGGTTAGAAGGGTCTTTGACCTCTAGTATGAGACCACACTTAATAGCCAGGGAGAACTTTCTCTATGAAGATATTAGCTATAAGTGTCCCAGAACACTGAAGTCTTATGAACCTAACACTGCCTGTCAAACAATGGACAGCACACAGGTTAGAAGAGTTTTTGGCACTCTGCTGAGGACCACACTTAATAGCAAGAAAAGAACCTTCTCCACAGCAGCTCCCCAAATAACTTTTATTAATCGAAGTATGTGACAGTTATTGTGGGTTTTGCATTGCCAGTGATAGTTTAGCTGCATGATTGTATTTAATTGATGACCAAAAACCCCAAAAGAAACCAGCACAAAACACAATCTACAGAGACAAAGCACACCAAACTTAAGATCTCAGTGGGTTCCAGGGTGCAATGCTCACATTTAGAACAACTGAGATTATGTTTTGCATGTTGTTGCCTCTGTATTTCTTCTGACCGCAATTACAGAAATTAGCTTTAGCCTGTACACCAGACTTTGTTATTCCAGTGACACAGAAAACTAAACTGCTTAAAGAATTGGTACTGATTAAAAAAAAAATTAGAAGAAAACCAAATTTGTATGCAGAACAGATTTTTCTACTCTGAAACTAATGAAAGTTATTGATGCACTTTTTTGTAAATCCTTAGCAACGATATTTAACTGTAAAGGTACTAAGGAATTCCTTTCCCCCTGTATGAGGATATGAATTCAATGGAGATAAATACAAACAGGAAACCCTCAAACTCGGCACATTCAGGCATAAGTCTGTTGACACCAAGAGGTACAAAGGGGGATTTAAGGTGCTATCCTAGATAAAATTGTGGTCCTTCACCACAATTATTCAGTTAGATACCTGCACCAAACACGCCCAGGTAGGTACAGTGAAGGGGGCAGTTTAACTTGGTAGCTGTGGATGCCTACTGGCTAACAGGCAAAGCAAACTAAATACGTCTCTGTGCTTTTGCGGTGGTGATGGAAAAAAGGATTGGTAGGCAAACACTGGCTTACCTTGCATGCCAACTTGCAAATGAAAGAGGCCTCCGAATAGCCAGAAGTCAGTTAAAATGTGTGTCACCTGGCAAACTTTTATTGATCAGATGCTGTATGCTGATTTTAGAGCCCTGTCACTGGTATGACTGGTTGACCTTTGGCCTGAGAAGAATTCCCAGTGGGTTAGAGATAACACTTCCTTGTGAGCAACTGCTCATGCCCCATCATACTTATGTCCTTCTAACTGGCTCATGGCTCAGCAAAAAAGAAGTCAGCAATTTTGGGGTAATTGGGTTCTCAGAAATTTCTTCCTAATCTGGAGGAACAGAACAGATAGTTAAGGACCTGAAATAGGAACATAAAGACCTTTCCTTTAAAGCCTTTTTTTAGTATTTACTGTTATTGTCTCTTCTTTGCTGGTATTTCTGTATGCAGTTTCTTAAAGATGAGCTATGAGACTTCTCAGAAGAGACCCCTCTATCACACAATTGAACCTAACATGGAAGATCTGGATGTTCCTGTAGTGCCTCTCACTAGTGCTCACACTGGTAGCCAGAGAGGAAGAACAGCCTAACATTTTAAATTTCGATCTACAAGGTCATTGTGTGAGAAGAAAGACACTGGGGTGCTGGATCATGTCCAGAGGGCAACCAAGCTGGTGAAGGGTTTAGGGCACAAGCCTTATGAGGAGTGGTTGAGGGAGCTGGGGTTGTTCAGCCTGAAGAAAAGGAGGACCAGGGGTGACCTTATCATTCTCTACAATCACCTAAAAGGAGGTTGTAGCAAGGTAAGGGTTGGTCTCTTCTTCCAAGTAATAAGCGACAGGACAAGAGGAAATGACCCCCAGCTGTGCCATAGGCCTAGATTATGTATTAGGGAAAATTCCTTCCCCAAAAGAGTGGTTAGGCATTGGAACAGGCTGCCCAGGGAAGTGGTTGACACACTATACCTGGAGATATTTAAGATGTCTAGATGTGGCACTCAGGGAAATGGTTTAGTGGTGGACTTGGCAGTGCTGGGTTAACAGCTGGACTCGATGATCTTAAGGGGTTTTTTCCAGTCTAAATGATCCTATGATTCTACGATAAATATCTGGATGACTCCTTGAATTCAAGCATAAACATCTATTTCCAGCATCAGTACATTCCCAAGAGGGAAGGAGCAGTAAAATGCATTACAATTCAGAAGAATCCTAGTATTTCCATGTAGCTGGCAAGGAATAGGCCTTAACTTGTACTTCAAGCTGATCAGAAAAGCACAGTTGAAGTTTGAAACACAGTGACTTATCTTAGGATGTATCTAGCCAATTCTTCTATATTTACCTGCTCTCATAGGTTATAGAGCCTGTCTTTACATTTCTGGATCACTGCTTGCCCCAACAAGAGGAATACAAATGCAAGAAAAAGCAAACAGCCTCAGGCTGTATCTGAGGACAAAGAGATGTTTAAATTACCATACTGTTCTCAAAACAAAACAAAAAGTCTACATATCTCTAAAATTCTGTTATAAAATGATAAGATGGTGTTTTCCAAGAATGCTTTCTTAATTAAGATCATTAAAGACCCATCTAAACCAGGACCTGAGAGCACCTCCCAGTACTCATTCTGAGTACAGAGACTGGGTTGGATCCTGCATTAGATTGAAACCAGGGTGCATGCAAGCCCCAATTTGCTATGCTCTAGGTCCTAACACAGTTTAAATACAGCCTTATATAAGGCTGTTTTACAGAAATTCACAGAATAGAAAAATGTTCCTGTCTTCCATCAGAGAATTAGAAGACCAAACTCCATGCAAATCATATGCAGTGATATGAATCTTTGAAGGTTTGAGTCAAAACAATTATGCCTAGAGATGCAAATTTTATATTAAAAATTCTTAGTGAAGTAAATAATAGAGATCCATATTGAAGAAGTGAGAACCCAGAAATGCAAAATTCAACTATTTAAAGGAAATGTAGGATGCCTTTAGTAACATTTCAGAGTTCAGATTCAACAACCTGACTACTGTAGGTACCTACATATAAAAAAATAAGGAATTAATTTAACGCTTTCAATGTCAACTTGACTATGTTTTCACACTACCTGTTGCTTCCCTTAAAGTTGTTGGGTTTTGTCTCATTAATATTCCAAACTTACTGAAGCCAGTCATCAGATGACGTTGAATATGAAATAGTAAGCTATATTAATACTTTTCACAATAATATTTTCAGAGAGAGATGTATTCCTTTCCTGTCCCACTCATTTACAATCAAAATGGCTATGAATTATAGTCAGTCCAATGGAATTAGGAAATACAGTCACCTAACACAGACAGTAAATCTCATCAGTTTAACACAGTTATTCAAAGACTTCGTAATTACAGAGCTCTGCAGGGAAGCACCTTTGCCACTTGTCCACAACTACTGAACTACCATCAATAAAAAGGTTAATTTATAAAGAAGAACACAGCATCAGTACAAATTTTGATAGCCTCTTTCCACCAGTTTACCAGACAATATATTTTCACAATGAAGTATGTATTTCCTTAATAATTCCTGGAATCATTGTCCACACTTCTAAAAAATCATTGAGGTGGTTATAATCTGAGTATTTTCAAGGGCTTGTTAGTTGTCAGAAGTGTTCATATTTCTACATGTATTAAAAAAACCCTTATAAACTCTTCTTTACTATTGCCCTACTATAAAGAAATAGTGCCATTTGTGAACACTGTTTTAAAGGAATTTTTTAACTCATTTTGAATATTTTAAAATCTAAGCAGGCCAACTATAGGGATGGATTTGATTCTTTTTACACAAAAAAGCTCAATCTTTCTTGGAAATTACTAAATAAATTATTTGCAAATATTTCTCCCACAATTAGGAAAAAAAGTGTTCACACATGATTTTCACTTATAGTTCACTGGATTCCAAAACCAAGCTACAAATCTTGGCCCAAATTCAGCAAGGTATCTAAACAGATGTCTAAACCCAAGGAGAAAAGCACTTTTTCTGGTTAAACTCCAAAAAGACAACTTCTCTGTAGTCTACATTCACACCTTCCTTGGGGGTAACATGATAAAACATTGAAACTCAATACCCTAGGAAAAATAAATTTCAAGGTCTTGATTGCAGCAGAACGAAGAAAATGACTGGCTTTTGAAATGCCCAGAAACTGAGCTCAGAGCAAGCAATTTCAAAGAGACTGTTTATTGAAAGGGCTTGAATCACAATGGGGAAACAGGCTAAAAGAGCTCATGAGATCTGAAACACCCCAGCAGGTGGCAGGCACTCTGGCCCTGGGCAGAAGCAGCCTGGCACACACACACCAAAACGTTTGTGCCACAACCACTAGGTAGAAGTTGGCTTAAAAAGGGAAGAATACTAGTTTTGAAACGGAACTTCAACCTGATTTCATAATATGCTTTTCCAAATTAAACCAATCTAGTCCTGCAGATAAAAGTTGTGGACCTAATAAAAGAAAGTTTTATCCAGAACCCTTCCTCACAAGTCTGTAAGAAATTCAAAAGAAATTAAAATATTTGAATCTCAGGTTTTTAGAGCTGGTACATCACCATTTTGTTCTCTATTACTCAAAGCAGTAACCGAGGGTTATTTTTCACTCCTTCTCTCCTCATCATAAAAAAGGTATCATACAGGTGTGCCTTTCTTTCCCTTCCTAATGCAACCTCTTATCAAGACACTCATTTCCAGTCTTGCCTCCATCCTTTTTCCACAATTGTTTTGCTACAATCACATTCCTTCTTTATCCTCAGCAATTACTGGCTTTGAACACAGTGACTCTTTGCTACATCGAGTTCAAAGGTTAATTCTCTACAAAACACCTTCCACCTTCTTATCGAGTCTTTGCTATACCTCTGTAGACATTGATCTTTCTTGTTATGCTTGATTATGTATCTTTTTTTTTAGGAATCCTCTAAGGATAAAACACTTTTCCACACATTAATTGGATTGCATTTAGTTCTATATCTGTGAGGTTAACTAAGGAGAATTCATTCTAAGGAAGATACCCAGCCTGTAAAACTCCTAAAACTGAAGGTCATGGTTGCAATCCCCCTCTGATGTGGGTCTTACTCATCAAAGGAAAATAATCTGTTATCTTCAGGCACTAATTTAGACCAAGCTGCTTTGTAAACACACAGCACAAATTCTGAAAATGCTTCCCAACTATCCTCAACACAACCTATTTCTTGCGTAAACATACATCAAGAGTTACTCATGTCACCAGGACAGAAGTTCAGTCCAGACACCTTCCAACATACACTGGTTGCTCCATCAGCATGCTACTGGCTTTGTGCTACCTACAGCTCAGTCTGTCTGTGGAGACAAAAGCCTTAACACCACTAGCACTTTCAGGAACCCTTGACTTACATACAAGCTGTGATACGAGAGCAAGAGTTGAGTGTGAGAAAGATGCATAAATTTTTCAGGGTTAAGCTATTGCAATTTCTTTTTTTTTTTTTGCATAATCCAAACAAGTTAAGTTTCCCTGACATTTTTAGACCTATATTCGCTTACTCTGCATAAAAATAAGCAAAATGTTTTATGGAGCACTAGAAAGCATCTTTGGTAATTTTCTGTTTAAGATGAGAAAAAAATCATTGCTATTGGCCTAAAACCTTGTTTAAGAAGTGTACATACACAGCACCATTTTCCTTCATCTTTTCAAACAACAAGACACAGCAGAAACAGTGACATGATCTTAGTCTGGGCAGCAATGCTGTAGGCAGCTCCAAACTCTTCCTGTGCTACAGAGCTTGCCTTCAAAAAATTCAATGTGATAAATTCTAAAAATAAAATCACCGAGTTCTGCAAGAGTTAAAATGTTTGGCACATACATATTAATTTCTAGGATACAGTTTAGTACAATATATTAATGGCAGGAATATTTAGTCTCTGGAGACTGTCAAATTAACCTGTCAAATTCACATAGTGAACACATGTTGAGGGCTGCACTCTTGAAGTGACTTCCAGCAAAGTAGACAGAAGAAGGTTCATCAAAGAGAACCTCAGTGGACTATTTACACTGTTTCATACACAGGGCATACTAGTTTTCACAGGGGCTATAGAAAAAAATGTATTTTTTTGTCAGTCTTGCAAAGATCTGAATAGCAAGACTTGCTCAGTTACTCCCACAAAATGTAGGGAGGGAAAACAAATATCCTTATTTGTGTCTTTCACAGCCAGCCTTAGTCCATTTGGTAAAGCATCTTGAGTTCTGTACATTTAATCACATAAAACTAAAGGAAACAGGAATATTTTATATATACAATACGTACAATACATCCTACTACACTTGGTTATCAAACACACATCAGTTCATTTGGAAAATATTACAGCATAGATCCATTTTCCGGCTTTGATTTAGAATTAATTAGAATTTATTTTTTAATCAATGTGGAAAATGGGGATGGGATGCTGAAAAGTAGTCCTGAAGGATAAAGGTATAATGATATAATCCATATATTGGGATTTTATGATTAATATGGTTTATCAACAGACTCTGTTTTATATTAAAGTGAATTTTATGTAAAGAAATCCAACAATCAAAACCAAGAGGAAACAGTATCATTCTAGCTGGTTTACCTAGATAAAGTAGTTCTGTGTCCCCTTAAACCCTTAACAGAGAGGTAATTAAAGCACAGCAGCAGATAGGAAAATGGGAATCCAGCAGAATCCCAATTTTCAGTGAAAATATTTTATCTTTTCATATGTACATACTGATAGCTATCTTTGAGTCAGAAAGCTTCAAATGCTTTTAACCTTGCAGTGGAGTTAATATTCTGTACTCAGTTTAAGCACCTTAAACTTCAACACTGAGCTCGGCAGAGCTCTGTCTGCTGACAGGATTTATCTGGACTCAGGTGCTTGGAACTCAGGCTGGACTGAGTATTTCCCCAGTGAAACACTACAAGAAGTTTCAAGGCACACAAGCCCAAACCGGACTTCAAAACCTGTTTGAAGTCCCGTTTGTTGTAACCAGCGATTATTTGAGCTAGCATGCACAGCAACAGCTTCAAAATGAAAGGTTTTAAATATGGGTGTGGGGCTCTGGCAATCCTGTGTTTATCACAGACTGTGAATCTGTCCAGCAAACCACCAAAACTGAGAGACCCTTAGTCAAATTCCTGCATCTACCAGCAACAAAGGTGCCAAACTAGTGACAGACTATGGTTAGAACTGACCAGTCAGCCTAAACCAAAACAAGTTGTGTTTGGCACAAGGGTAAGACCATTATCACCTGATATCTAAAGCAAAGAAACAAGGATGACAACTATTTTTCTAAAACCAAGAAAAGTATAAAATAGGAGAAGTAATCAAAGTTACCAGATCATAAAACACTGGAACAAAGTACTTTAAAATCATGTAATCTCCCTTTTAAGAAATCTGCAGAAGTAAGTAGTTGGTTTGCATATTCTTCTCAAGTGGTAGATCTCCCTGTCCAAAAAAACCTGGGACATTTTAATGGCATTGTTCTCATTTTGCTTTCAATGGAAGCTTGTCTTAAATACATCTGTTATTCCTGGTCTAACAAAACCTATTGCACATAGATCAGAGAACACAAAAAGGTGTTCCTTTGAGTTCAATCCATTACTTTGAACAAATCTAAAAAATTAGCCAAAGTCAATAATAATGTCTACAATCTATGGAAGTAAATTCTCTTAATTCCTTTACACTACAAACCTATGACTCCTTTTTATATAAAGACATGCAATCCTTTCTTCAAGCAGAATAATATGTTTTTATTTTGTTTTGTTTTCCTAAAATAGCTTAGTGGAAAAAGGAGAAAAGATAATTGCCTACAGACTGTGCCTATTTTAACTGTTAATGTGCCTCATTCAACTCTGTGCCTCAAGTAGATGACTTGAGAAGGCCACCATTTATGTCTTTGTATGGATGAACAACTCCCTGCAAATAAAACTACTGGTTTTATTGTTCTGATTATTATTTGATAGTAGTTAGACAATTTTTAACTAAAAAATATATTCTGTTGCAGTCTCTGAGAAATCCTGGAGTTTAAGTAAAGATGTGGACTACTTATTGTGGTTGAAGTGATGTATATTAACTGAAGTTACGTGATGAGCCATGTGAGCCTGGATTTTGCCACCAGTCTAGTGGGGTGTACAGATACACTTTAAATCCTCACTTTTCTGATTTTGGGTTTGGTTGAGGTTTTTTTACTTTAAAAGAGATCTGGGTAACTATGAGTTTCAAAACTTGCAATCATATTTTTAGGGTAACTGTATAACACATGAAGAAGTCATTAAGTGCCAGAATGAATAACAATGTGAAAAGAAACACAGACCCCTCAAAATGTTGAGATTCTCACTGATGACAACTGCAGATTTTTGGCTAGGTTCTCCAGCAATAAACACCTACAAGGATGTAATTTTAAATGTGATTGCATTTCCAAAAGCTTAAAAGTACAAGAAGAAAAGAGAGCACACAGAAGTCTGACTCTAAGTGCTGTCACTTATAAAGTATTTCTTGAAAGCTTTCAGGAAATGTTACTTTTAATAGCACCAGGTGTAAAGAGCAGCGTAATATGGTTTACAAATGACTGGAAGTACTGTTGACACAGGTTAATGATAAACGACAGAATATGCAGTAGAGAGAGCGAGTCACAGAGAAGTGTTTGATAACTCTGGTTTTAGTCACCATCAAAGCTAATGGTCTGTAAGCAGTGGTGTATGTCATGGTAAACGAGACCCATCAAATATACAGAGCCCAGTGAGGTAAGTTGTCCTCTATCTGCTTTATTGCACAGGCATAGTCATGTTACATTAAACTGATGGTTTTATTAGCACTAGGGTATATTCAGTCAGGTTTTAAGACAGAGAAATCTCCTAATTTCAGAGATTCTTAATTCAGTGCTTGCAGAAAGATGCAAGATACTCAGGTTAAGACTTCTTATCACTGTAATCAGCTCTGAAGAACCCCTCTCCTGAAAACCCTCTGAAAATTACGTGTATGAAGAAGAAATGAAGCGAGCTACCAAATACAATACATAAGCCTGGTTTTGTAGTCCATGGACGGAAGAGGGTTGGTGGTATCTGCAGGTCATGTCACAGGTCTAGATGACACAGAGATTAGGACGTGAGAACACACCGAAGAACACGAGTCCCACTTACAATAGATGAGGGTGTGGATGGCAATGCAATCTTGAAACACAGCAGCTGAAGGTCAGCACAATTTGTAGCTAAACAGAGATTACACCATCATTTAGCAGGGATTTCTACTCCCCCGACTGCTTTGCAGTTTGAAATATTGCCAGGGACCTCAGCAGTCCCTGGAATGAAAGGGATGAGAATCTGGGCAGAGTACAGAGAACACAAACATTCAAAGGAAATATAAAAATAACTAAGCATGTTGCACACTGCATTCAAATAATCTGCAGAGGTGTGATAACCTTATAAATACTGGGAAGCTGTTATGAGAAAGAGGCAAAGCATATGAAATGTGATACAAAGGGACACAGTGCAAAAGAATGAAAACCATCAGGTGTTTTACATCTAGACAGCAAATACAGTAAGATAAATTACTAGATTGGGACTACTAGGCCAGGACTGCTACTGTGCACAAGCAGCACAACACCCACACATGCTGACAGCAACTTATTTTATTCACACTTGCTGAAGGGAAAGGCTGGATAGCCCGGTGGCTCATCCAAAACACTATCACAGAAGAGACAGTGGAACTTCATATTTTCCTTGTGCTGCACTAGGAAGATAGGGTGTTGCCTGCTCTGAATACAGCTGGGCCAAGCTGAACGGTTTCAGTCTGCAGCTCACCACAGGCTGCTCACCACTGCCTTCCTGTAAGATGTGACCGATCATCACTCCAATCACTGGCACAACTGCTGGTGTAGCTGCTTCTTAGGTCAGGTCAGTTAGAAAAATACAGAATCCCTCTATTAGAAGTGCTGGAATTCATCTGGATCATTTTGACTGAACAAAGCTAGGAAAAGACCTTAAGAGCATCTAAACTGAGCAGCTGAGGGAGTGGAAGGGGGTCCTTGGGGTAACCAGATCTGCCAGGCTCAGCTTTAACTAGAACAGGATGTGTAACCACACTGCTGTCCCCTGCCTTATGTCAGAGAAGATGTTTCTGCTGGAGGAAAGCAATTCTTTTTTCGTGCCTGTTCAGGTTCTCTCAGCTGAGAAAGCATCACAGTTTCCAGTAACTGTGGTGGCCTGTCCACTGCCCACTAAGCTAGGATCACAAACGATCCAACACCTCAATTTATACCAGCAAATATGGAATGTTCCTTATTGTTACTAGTCTGTACAGGATTAAAAAAAAAACAAACCTAAAAAACCCACACAAAACCAAAAGCAAACCAGTCAGCCTCAAAAAAGAAACTCTACAGTGTTTATGATTCCCTGCCTCATCAAGCATTTTACCTTAATGGAGTATGACACTAAGAAAACAAAAACAACCTCTCTGACCCCTTCATGCTCTCCAATACTTATTTTTCGGGGGGTTACTTGGAGGGTAGCTTAAAAATGAGTTAATACCTCAGAACTGCTGAGTGAGGATGTCTGTCATGGACAAGCATCTCTGCAACTGCTGGTAGAAACCCAAACCTGAGCAGAGTGCCTTCCACTACAGCCACTGCCTGAGAGCTGTGACCTTTCAGTGATCCAGCTTTGTCCCTAATGCACTGCAACATGCTCAGAACACTCTGTTTGGAGGACAAATGAGTTTAATGAGCAGTTCCATTCTGGGAGACTGCCTTGCCAGTATATTCTGGGTTATGTGGTTCATTTCTTAAACTAAAATATTCCCTAGGAAAGAAAAAAAAAAAGAGGACAATTCTTGGCTGCAGGGTGGATACAGAAAGGTGGTTTTCCTAAATAATAAATTAGGTCAGTCTTTAAATAAATCATCTCCTTCTGCCTGGATAAATATTTACCCCTTCCAAACTAATATTAGGTTTATGTGTGTCTCAACAACTTTGTTCTGTTCTGGTTTCTATTAGGATTTCTGGAGTCAGCCATGACAGAAATCAACTAGACAGCTTCAGGGGACTAAAAAAAAAGGAACACCAAAATAACAACACAACGCACTTGGCTTCTGGTTTTCAATAAAACCAGCCTCTGTTAATTCAGCAGCTAGGCAGCACACATTTTAAGGTAAGCTACTTCCCCAACAAAAATGACAGCTGCAACAAACTAAACCCAATAATCTCTAAATGGAACTTTAACACTGGAAGTCGGTGTGCTGGTTTAAAGGTGAACCAGCAAGGGAAATGAACTCACCATGAGCGAGATTATAAGTCAGAGGCCAAAATTTAATAATGGTATTACAATAAATACACTGACACAAAGGGAAATTGCTTTCAACTCACAAACCCCAGCAGTACAACCCAGTGTCCTGGGGCACAAACCCAAAGGGGTTTGTTAGCCCTTGTGCTGAGACCCGCGTGGTTCCCCCAAGTCCAAAGCAAAAGGAAGTGAGAAACCTGTCGGTGCAGGTGATAGCTTGTAGTCTGGTTGAGAGTGGTGGTCTCCTCCTGTTGAGGTCCTGCTGCTCCTCTGGATCCAACCAGAGGTTCCTGAGGTATTCTTACCCATCACTTATGTACCCTTAGGGAGCACCCAATCCCTCCCCCTGGGCGGGGACTCACACAATGGGTGATTAACTCTGGGAGCCAGGGGGTATTGTTGAACCATTGATGGCCCATTTGCAGCCACAACCCCTCAGGCTGGGTGTGAAGGTGTTAATGGCTCCCTGGGCAGCTGCTGCTAATGGTCCATTGTCCTTGGGGAATGAATAGAGGGGGCAGAATACACAGCTTTGATCACCCTCACAGTGTTAACTGGTTCCACCTGTTAAACTAGGACAGTCGGGAATTTGCATTTTGAAAAACAGCTGATAATTTATTACTAATTGAATATTAGAGGGGCCTTATCCTTCCAAAACCCAGGGCTCCAAAAGGCGGTTGTTTCAAAGGCAGGGAGACAAGCAGTATTTGGAGGGCACAAGGCCCTGCTGTGTGGCAGGCTGTCAGCGTCACCTGGGCTAGGGACAGAACCCAGGGAACAGGTGTGGAACTACTAGAGAAGCACAACTGGGATTATCTTAGAATGAAAAATTAAAGGGAGAGCTATCCCACAGCACGCTGTGAATCTTAAAGATGCCTGATGGCAGACACATTGTCATTTTCAGAAGTTAGATGCTTTTTCACTTGACAGCAAATTTTATTTCAAATTGTTATTGCCTAATGATTTTAGTTCATCATAGAATCATGGAATGGTTTGGGTTGGAAGTGAACTTAAAGATCATCTAGTTCCAACCCCCTGCCAGGGGCAGGGATGCCAATCACTAGATCAGGTTGCTCAGGGCCCCATCCAACCTGGCCTTGAATGAACCTGGCTGTCATCCAGAATGAAGAACAGCTTCAAGGTTTTCAGTGATTATTTTGTGTTCATGAGACAGCTTTTGGTTTCATTTTGAGCTTTTAAAATTATCTAAATCAAAGAAACTTTCCTAACTATGCTTGGCTTTCTTGGTGAACAAAACAAAGTCAAGAGAGTGGCTCAATTACTTCCATGAGAGCAAACTTGAGAGGAAGAGAATGGATGTTTATCCATGAAGGGGTAAGTCCTTGGACAAAACCAAGTAAGTATAAAACTGTCCATGAAAAAGCAAAGGCTGAAAAGAACAAGATTTCTAAGGAAGCAAAGAAAGGAACAGTAGGGCACCCTTCTCATAGCAGTAGTCTGTGCGAGCAGTGCAGGCACTTGAGGGCAGAGTGTGATGCACACACGAAGGAGGCACAGATAACAAGGACAGAGCATCGTCAGCCACATTTTCTGAAAATTAAGACCCTGACACTATAGCGAACCCTGGGCTTCTATGGGCAGTTTCTGCCCCCATTGAGCTCAGTGAGGCAGTGATGCCTGTGTCTTTCCAGTCCCTTATTTTCCAATATGCTGAGCACCAGCAATGTCAAACATTTGACAGAGGAGCTTATCATCAGGTATTGCTGCAATTCACAGCTTCTCCCTCTAAAGGCGAAAGGCTAACAAAAACCTGAGGAATGGAAATTTGAACATTTACCTTTGAATTTTAGGACAAAGAATAGAATTTTCTAACCTCTATATATTCTTCCCCAAAAATGGGACATGTAAGAGCAAATAGGTCTTGTACCACTAAGCCTTACATGCAAGAAAAGCCAAGCAACAGCCACCTAAGTCAGCTAAGCCCTCAGTGGCTTTTATGATCAGAGTTTTGAATGTAGGGTCTCTTGTTCTGAATCAAGTACAAAGCTGTACTTGTTTATCCTTTCTGCTACAGTGTGTGCATAGCTGAAGCAGAACAATCAGTCTGAGGAAACATTCCTTAAAAAAAACCCCAAGGTTTAATTTTTTTATTATTTAAGAGAGGGGAGAAAAACAAACATGCGATTTCAGTATACGCCCCAGCGCTTTTTTCCAAAAACATTTGTATTTGTTATTAGTTCAGTAAGTATGTTTTGCTGGCCACATCAAAGCTCTTTAATTTATCTGTAATCAATCTGGGGTAAGCTTGTAAGAGAATACCTTTTTTTTTCCATCAACTAAAAAGAGTAAGCAGGAAAAAAAAATCCTAGATATCAAAACTCATCAAGTTATACTTGTTTTTGATCTCTTGCAGCTCCTTAAAAGTAATTTTGGAGAACAAAGTGCTCTGCTGTAAGATTGCTTACAATTAAAAATATTTGCCATTTATTTTCCTTTCAGGAAAGTCCTAGCGCTTTATCCCAAACTCACTGAGGTTTTTTGCAGTGATTTTCTTGGGCTTTGGAGCAGATCTCTTCTGCTTTCAGATTTCTGTCAAGTAATAGGCTCTCCAACAACCCCTACACTCCTATGCTAGGATGGGTGGGAATGGGTTTGATCTCATTGTGCTCAGAATGTCTTGCAGAATGTTTGACACTGCAAGTTTCCCCCTATATTAACAACTGATTAGCTGTTAGGTAAAATGTATCCCCCAGCAAGTAGTGACAACCAAATACTGTGCTAAAGTAATAAAATAACATGTCATTTATGGTCTTAAAATATGACAAATAGATTCATTTTATTTACTTTAACTTTTCACATTACTTCTAATGCTTACACATTTACCATGCAAAAAGAGGAGATTAATTCTGCATCTATCAGAAATACCAGGACTTGTGCTGCTATTTAGTACAACTAGGAAAAGCCTCTGGATCTTTTGGTCCTCTTCATAACTTGGATTGCCACAAACAGATTAAAAGTTAAATGAAGAACTTTGCTTTGTAATCTGAATAGATAATGTGCAAGTATGTAGGAGAAAAATCTAACTAAATCATGACCTTGTGAATGATGGGGATAATACTGAGTCTCTATCCCATGAGTCAATTTAACTCATTAAGAAAGGATGGGAAATGACCCGAACAAAATTTAACAGCACGAGGCTTTCTGGGGGAGGTGATGAGGCAAGGAAAGAACAAGATTCACTGCTTAAGACCTAAATATAAGCAAAGTTCAGATGGAAAACAATGCACAAGTTTTTCATTGTGCCACATCTGGATGATTTCAAAAGGGATGTAGTAGATTTGCATTCAGATGAAATCTTTAAGACAAGATTTTCCGCATCGAACAGCAAATGATGCAGAAATCTTTTTTAAATGTTGCATCCCATGTCATGAAGAAAACAGTTATCAGACAACAATTCTCTTGGTATCACTAACTGTAATCTGTTTTCCATGGTGCGTTGCCTGTTGTTTTTTTTTTTTTAGGTTTTGATCAATTTTTGTAGCTGAAGTGCCCATCAATACGAGCAACATGCTATGCTCCAGCATGCAGGTCTTGAAACTACTTGTAAATGACTTTATTTCTAGTGACAGGCTAGAAATAGGAAGCTGCTAATTTGTAGGAGAATGCTTTCAAAATTCAGCTTCCCCTCTTAATTAGGAAAACAGTAGTGAAATTAGGCATTTGTAGATGGTGATTCTTAGAATTACTGGGATGACTCTGCAATCTGAAAGGTTAAAGCAGCTTTCTTAGAAAACACCTGCCATGTTATTACTGGAAATAGTGCATTTCTACAGCAATTTGCACACTAATCACTTACTATCTGAGGAAAGTCTGACTACCACTGTTGCTCCTCAAAAGCTGTAATGAGATTGAAGCACAGTGTGAAGACAAAACTTTTACAGATAGTTGGAACACTTCCATTTTCTGTTTATTTGTCTGGCATCTCTCTTTGTTTGGTTGTTTGGGTTTTCCTTCCCCCAGGAGAAAGCTACTAAGTACTCTCTGGAGGAAAGAGACTTAACTCATCATCCTTACCTGTTGAGTAAGGACCTCTCTGTCTAAGGCATGCTGCATAGCCCTCCCTACAAGTGCACCTCACAAGTCTACTCAGGCTGCATTTCTAGAATAAACTTAGAGCTTCTCACTTCAAAGAAACACCAAAAACCTCTTTTGTTCAACATTGCACTGTCTGGAAATAAACAATGACATGACAGCAGTAAGTGTGATAGCAGAATGATTGAGTACAGGTTTGGAGTTTTTTTCTAGCAGAATGTACTAAATAAGATTTTATACAATTGTCATATTTGTAAGGTTCCAAAATTGCACAAAAGGGTGTTAGGAAAACAACTTAGCTGAGATGGATCAAAATAGGAGAAGTGAACAGGTTCAAATGAGCAGACTGTCTCATAGTCTTTGTAGTGTTCAGTCTCAAAACTGGAAGCAGTTGCAGTCCCAAACAAAAGTCAGCAGAAAAATTACCATTTCACTTTGCCTAAGTGATAGCAGAATTTTTTGCAATCTGTGTTATTTTTTATGTGCAAGCATTTCTCTAGTGAAGTACAGATCCAGCGTTTTAAGCCTATTGACAATAAGCTTGTTTTTTTTTTCTTTCATGGAACCTATGTGTAATGCCTCCCGCATCTCCTGGGATTTGTAGATGCAGGTGGAAAATTACTGCTGGGTGCATTTCAGGAGATGTCCAAGAGCACATGGGCAGATTGTCAGAGCTGGGGAAAGCAACAGACTCTAACACTGCTGAGTTCCAGCTTTCAAGCACTTCTATACTTGAGTTGCTATAACCCAAAGCACTTCTACAGGCCTGGTAGGAAAGATGTCTTTCAATTTCAAAGTTTTGATCTTGTACATTTGTTTTTCTGGATGCATATCTGTTTTGAAAAAAGGTAAAACTGTTCCTTCTTTTCCCTTCTTATTTAAAAACTTGCCCTCCTTTCCCCTCTCCTCCCTGCACCATGAAGAGAAAAACAGAAGGCTTGGAAAGAGGGAAAAAATGTGCCACTATGACCAAAAGAATCTAGAGAAAGTCACACTTGGTGCAAATTTTTCATGTATGTATTTCTTCACAGAACAACAGATCTCTACCAACTCTTCTGCAATCTCTCTTTCCCTTCTGCATAAAGCAGAACATTAGTATTGGTCTAAATGGCCTAACTATAAAATAGTTATAGAGGTACAGATGACATCAGGGGCAATGGGGAGACTCTTTGAAGTATGTGACATTTTCAGGTATTTTCCCATTTTATGGAGGACACCATTCTGCAGGGATGTCAATGTTGCTGAAAACAAAAATGCCTATATATCTGGTAAGGGAATGCTTCCTCTAGAATCATCAAAGCTTTTGCCAGAAAGACTTCAGCACTGACTATTTGTAAATTTCAATTTCCTAATTATGGATGACCACTAACAGCAGTTGGGTATCATGTTTCTTTTAAGAAAACCTGAAGCCGCACCTTCAGTTTTGTGTTCAGTTCTGGGCCCTTCAGTTCAGGAAAGATATTGAGGTGCTGGAGTGGGTCCAGAGAAGAGCAACAAGGTTGGTGAAGGGAAGGCTGAGGGAGCTGGGGTTGTTTAGCCTGGAGAAGAGGAGGCTCAGGGACACCTTATCACTCTCTACAACTACCTGAAAGGAGGTTGTAGCCAGGTGGGGATTGGTCTTTTCTCTCAGGCAACCAACAGCAGGACAAGAGGGCACGGGCTTAACCTCTGCCAGGGCAGGTTTAGGTTGGATATCGGGAAGAAGTTCTTTACAGAGAGAGTGGCCAGGCATTGGCATGGCCTGCCCAGGAAGGTGGTGGATTCTCTGACCGTGGAGGTTTTTAAGGTGAGACTGGACGTGACACTTAGTGACATGATCTAGCAATCAGTGTGCAGTTGGTTTAAGGGTTGGACTTAATGATCTTGGAGGTCTCTTCTACCCAACTGATTCTATGATTCTATTTAGGAAATGTAAGAAGATCTCCAAAGTTATTTTTTAAAAGGACACTACAAAGGGTTAACTTAGTATTTTTCCTTTGGCAGTAGATCTGGGTGAACTCAGACACACTCAAAGCTTTTGAAAGCCTGTGTTTGGTGGGTGAATGGTGGCAGAGGTACACAGGCAGAAAGGCTCCATTCACCAGTAACACGAGGCTGACATTGGAAGGCTCCCATGGCACTGTGCTGATGCAGGACTGGGGGTGGCCTGGGTCTGGACTTGCTGCTGGGTTTGCTAGCTTCAGTCACACTTGACAGGAAAAGTTAAAGTCTCTCCAGTGAGAAATGAACCATGACAATTGCTAGAAAAACAGCAGGTGCACTAACAAAATTACAGGAGTTTTGACAAAATTGGGCCTATAATGGAGCACAAGATTTGGTGGTAATAAGCAGCTTAGCGATACACATGAGAAGAGCTGCTTCAGAGAGAGACATCCCCGCTTGTATAAGGCAGCATAATGCCAGTAATTAGGCCTACAACTCGATAACACTTAGGTTAAAACTGGTAGTGATATTTAGAACAAACAGGGGATGGGTCTGTTAGCATGACTCAATTTTCTTATCATCTGTAAAAAGGAAAAATACTGTCCTGTTAAGACCACCTTTATGCACATCCACCTCCACCCTCCTGGTGATTTTCATTTCACCTTATTTGAGCTGTCCAGATATGAAGGAACTTATCTGCTCTACTTGCTTGGGTTGTCTTCACATCAGATATCAAGAGGGGTGAGGAGGGTGAGTCTTCCTAGCACAAGATGGATAGGGCCAAGAGCTCTATGCAGATGCCCATCTTTTTGCACAGGCAGTGTGTAGGAATAAGAGTTTAATGGGATTTTCGAACAGCTGAAGACATGCAAGAGAAATCTCATGCTGATCTAGATGGTTTCAGAGAACACCAAGCAACTTCAGCAGTTAAAAAGTTTAGCTGGTGGATAACAGAGGCTAATTCATGCCTTACTCTCACCCTTTCTGAAAATCCCAACATTTCCTCTGAGCAAATATTCACATACAAGTCCTTTATTTTGCTGAATAGAATCACAAAATGGTTTAAACTGGAAGGGATCTTCAAAGACTACCTACTCCAGCCTCTCAGCCATGAGCAGGGACACCTTCAACTCAACCATGCAGCTCAAAGTCCCATCCAACCTGGCTTTGAACACTTCCAGGGATGTGGCAGCCACAGCTTCTCTGGGCAACCTGTTCCAGTGCCTCACCACCCTCAAAGTAAAGAATTTTTTCTTAATGTTCAATCTAAGTATTTCAGTTTAAGACTGCTGCGTAGTCCAGTGCCAGCAATGTAAAAGAATTTCCCTCACTTAGCAGGACTTCATCTGAACAAGTTTTCCAAAAATATTCTTCCTTCTTTTCAGTCTGATGACATAAGTGATCCTTGTGCCCAGGAGTTTGCAGAACTCCTCATTACCTACAGTTAAAACCTGTAAGACTGTTGAATGAGAAAAGTTTCTCATCTTCTGAAATATTTTCAGAATAAATCTGCTAAAGACAATTTCAGTATCACTCTTTCTGCTTCAAAGTATTATTTTATTTGACCTTTGGAACAAGTATTTCACAGGATTATTTGTAGCTGGGGAACATGATGGAAAACTTGAAATATTCTCTCGTATTGTGTATGGTTTTGGTCACCGCAATATAAGAAAGACATTATGCTATTAGAGAGCGTCCAAAGGAGGGCAAGGAAAACAGTGAAGGGTAAAAACTCTGTGAGATAAACCATGATTTTTCCATTTTGAAGACTGACTTTGGCAACAGAAAGGGTTATGCAACTTGCTCAAGATCCTTTTGAAGACCCTAGTGGAGACCTGCTGACTCCCTGTAAGTGTCATTAAGATTCAATACTGTCCTCTTTCCCCAAATGATTGACAAGGCCTTTGAGCAATTTAGCAAGAGACACTAGACCAAACAAGAATAGAAAAGAGAAGGCAGGAGGAAACATGACTCTAGCAGCAATGGGATACTTAACTGTATTCTGGATGAACAGGAAGAGAACAGTAGGTGCGTCTTCGTTCACTGATGCCTTTGAAGCCCTGACCTGGGATTGCTGATTTTCTCATACAGATGATCTTCCCATCTTGCCGCAGGGAGAATTTATGTGCTTGTGAAGGGAAATTAGTTGGTCACGATATGGCAAAGTGTCCATCAAAAAAGAAATGAAGGGATGGATGTAAATCAAAACCACACAGAGCCCTAATTTACTCTCAGGGCTCATTTCAAGGCCCAATTACAAAGCACTAAGAGTTCATTTTTCTGACATTAGAGAACAGAACCACATTTGCCTTTCACCTTATCTGTTAATTTATCTTAACATTGGTCTTATCTTAGAAGGCCTTCTAATAATCAAATTTTGCATATTTTTTTCTCCGACAGTCTCTTCCCTAGCTGACCTCTACAGTACTAACCAAAAAGCCATTGGTTTTTCGATCTTGCAAACACAATGTTTTGTCCACAGAGGCTGGTAAAAAACACTCTGTTTCTGAAAACATGCAATCAGAAAATAAACTCAAGAATGCTGATGTAAAAAATAACTTGTTTTGGCAAGTCCAAGTATTTTGTGTGTGTGTATCTGCAAGGTGTTGGCAGCAAAGCTCATCTCTACTTCATCCTAAATATTGTAGAAGAATAAACAAAATACAAAACCACCAAATACCAAGGCCTGCCAAGTGGGGGCAAAAACCCCAAAACACACTGGTAGAAGAAAAATATTTACTTCCCAGCATCTGAAATTGTTATGAGTATTCAAGAGCATTTTAGGAAAATGCCTTTTAAAAAACCACTGAAGTGTTATTTTAATAACTGGAAACAGGAGAGAGAGTCAGTGCTATTGATGTGTCAAGTCTGGCTCTATTCTTCCTTATAGCAGGCTGAATTATGGACTGCTTGTACCACCCTGGCAGACTGACCTCTTTGTTAGCTATCAGCCCTCTCTGTGCAAAGAGAGTTCAAAGCACAACATCAGAAGTAAAGCACCTCTCCTGGAAATGTAAAATCAGGACCACAAGTTTGAGCTGGCCAAAGCATAATCCCAGGACATGATGAAAATATTGGATTTCCAATTTCTTGGCTGTTGTGTATAGCCTGTTCCCAGTACCATAAAAACACTGATTATTTCAGTCATCAGTTCCTGGAGTCCTTGAAGGCCTGAAGAACAAGACATACTTCTTCTATTTTATAATGGCTACCCACTCAGTGGCTGTTTGCTGGCTATTGCTCAGAGGTTTCTTGATAAACAGCACAGCTATGCAAAACAGACAGCTCTCCCAGCATACAAACTGCTAACTTGCTAAGTGTGTCACACTGTCTTGACAAGACAGCAAAACTGTCACCCTGGCCATTTTCTCCTGTATCCACTTGGCTGTAAAGCAAGCACTGATGTTTACAAAATGCCCTTTGCTTCCTTACAGACAAACAGCTATGACTCCACTCACATCCATCTTAAGACTTATTAAACTCCCAATCATGTTTTTAATATTTTCTCAGTCCAAGGATTGATCCTTTGATGGTGCTGTCTACCACACTGTGTAACCTCACTATTTCTTCTTGATTAGAATGTGTATGTCAGCTAGGTTTGCAGAGTCTTCTGAGGTGGGAAATAATCTCAAAATTCAAGCTGGAGGCTTTTGAGCCAATTGCTGCATAGGCAGCTTTCCTCTCAAAGCAGTGTGACTATCACAAAATGTTGGGTGCCTCATGTAGGCTACCTAACAAGCCTTACTGAGCAGCTCAGAGATGTTACCCTGAGTAATTCTGCGCTGGGCTCTGCCCACATCAACACGGCAGCCTTCTGCAGTGCCAGTACAGACCTCCTTGCGGGGCAGAATAAATGTGCCTTTGAGTTCCCCACACAAATCAACAGGGCCTGCCCTTACAACAGAGACAGACATCAAGTATGAAGCCAGTGACGTTTAAGGCCATGGGAGGTGAGCCTGTAAATCACAAGGAGGGTGTCATATTGACCAAAGGAAGGTCTGACGTGCAAAAAGTGTCTTATTCTTGAAAACCAGGTGAAAACTCATGGCTCAAAGAGTTCTGTAGATTTCTTGCAGGGTAAACATTACTTTGGAGCATTAACTGTCTACACCACTGTGGCACAAACAGGCTACTTTTTTGAAGCTTCATAAAAGTCCTAAGAATGTTGTGGTCCCTTCCTAAGAATTTAAAAGCAGTTTTTTTACTTAAGTGTTCAGTAAAAATGGATTCAGATGGCAGAAATATGGTAGAAGGATAACAAGTTGAAGTAGCACTTGCTTACTCCTGCTTTACTTGAATATCTAAAGTCTATATCGAGCTTGTTTAATTTGCTTTTCAACTCTGTATCATGAGACTCCTGATAATTTGATCTCTACCGATGTGGTAGACCACATCTATTATCTACATGTGTCTTAAAAAAAACAAAGGAGTGTTTTGACAGGGTTCTACTTCTTACAATTTACTTTTTGATGCAAAGTTATTTAAGAAACAGTGTTTCATGAACTGCCAGTAGTGAGAATAATGGTTTACTATACATTTGGTCACAGTTAAGCTGAAATAACCCTGCAAAATTACACACAGTCACACAATTTGTATATGCTTTTCTCAACATTCTTACTGGCTTTTTTCAGTCTAAGAACAATAAATTGGAGCAGGGTGCAGGGTCCCAAACTCTCACTAGCTCTGCCCCACCCACCCTGAGAAAACACTTAAGTCATGTGAACTTGGCCATGTTTGAGCTGACAAACTCTGCTACTAGACAGCACAGTAGTAATGGCCCATATTGCTTTCAGGGAAACAAGTACCTCTGCAAGGTACTCTGAAGGTGTTTAGACATACCAGCTGGGACAGCCATGCTTCATGCTGAATGTGTGATGGATAAATACACCTTTTACAGCTGAGACTTTTAAAGACTGGCATCCATGTAATCAACTGCACAGGAAATAATAATTAAAAAATACTCCTTTTTCTGAGCTTTGTCCCTTATTTGACTTAGACTTGGGCAAAAAGATAAGAAGGTTAAGATTTCTGAGTACCTGACACATATTACATGTCACTTTAGAGCTCCCACTAAATATCCACAGGTGTGTAGCACCGTAATAGAAGTTACAGCAAACACTGACTGGGAATCCTTCTTTCACAGACAGTATTTTCATATTGTGCATGATCTCCGTGGAATGACCTGCTGTGAAATCTAACTGGAACTAATGAGTTACAAAAGCAGATCAGAAAGGAGTTACACATCAATGAGGACACATCCCACAGAAGTCCTGGACATCTGGATGTATTATCAGTAACCAAAAAGTAAGAACTCTGCTCCCAAAAGATCAGCAATCAGGTTTGCATCTTGTTTGAATACTGCTCCACTAGCAGGGGCAATGCATCATTGGTCTTAACCACTTATCTCTGTAGATATGGTTGTGTTTCTAAACTTTCTGCCAGCGGTAAAAAGTATGTTTTGTAGTTTTCTTGCTTAAAACTTTTTGGTAGGGTGCAGCACCATCAACTCAGGCATGCTTTCTGTAAATGCAGACACTGGTTAAAAAAAAAAAAAAGCAAACCAAACAAAATCCAAAATCCAAAAACCTTTATAAAGGTTGCCAGATAGGACAGCCAAAGGGAACGTTATTATGACTAACAGGCTGGATTCCATGCACAAACCAGCTATTTGTAGTGATAAAGCAAAAAGGTTGAACAACTGAGGACAAGACTTCCAGATGTCAAATGGAAAGTTTCCAATTTAGGAGCAGCAGAGGAAGACTATGAATTAATACGGAAGGACCAAATTAGCATTATAAAAATCCTCCATGCCAAATGAAATGCCATTGCAAATAAACTCAGGAACTCTCCTCCTTCTCTTCTGCTCCCTGCATTCCAAGGAGCATTGAATTTGGAATAGCCACAGGGAATTTTAGAGAAATCTTACACTTAAATGCAGTGCAAAGGCTTTGAAAGGTAGAGAGACTGTATTTTCTTCAAAGACACTGCTACTGGTAGTAGATTCTTCAGTACTTCTGTTTAAAAACAAAGTAATGGTTTGGACTTAAGTTTTCTCATTAATTTTATCTTTAGTGAAATTGGTAAAGATCAGACCAATTCTTCAGCAGTTTTGAAATGGGGGTATTAACTGATGATTTCAACCTTTTTATTAACCAGAAGAGAAAACAAACACACACACAACCTCCCCCTCCCCCCGAAACCAAACCAAACAAAAAACCACCAAGCAAAATAAAAATACATTAAAATTTAAATGCTTTGCAAATACATAAAATTCACCTAGACTTCATTTCACTGCTACCTTTGTTAGCTCCACACACAGAGACACTGTCAGTCTGGGGATCCTATACTGCAATATTCTTTGCAGATGGGTCTTAGTGGTCTTACATACATTTTTCTGGCATGAGTTGGCAGGTATCAGTCCACTGTGGTTTTCCTCAAGTTGAAGATATATCACAGATTGTTCAGTCCATGACAGGGATTGTTAGACTTTAAATTGGACTCTCGGAAAATGGGTGCACCCATCAGCACTAATAGACTGACAATTGCCTCAGCTGTGGTACAGTTTTTCTGTTGAACCTGCATTTTGGAAATCTCCCATATGATCTGACAGAAAGAGGAATTCTCACATGCAGCCATGATTCTGACACAAAAACCAGACAGGTACAGGAAACTGGTCTGAAAACAAATGAGAAACATATATAAGGAAAAAAACTGATAGGATACACTACACTTAAGACTGAAGGATCAGGAAGAGCAGAGTGTCTAATGCTGCAATTAGATTAACAGCATTCGGCACTTTTAAGACATCAAACAGTGGCTTGACATCTTATCATGCTGCACCTCTTAAATGGTGGCATGGTATAACTGCATGAGCCTACGCTCCCATATGGACAGCCTCTGAAATTCCAGCACAGAAACTGGTAACCAAAGGTAAATAAGTAATACTCAAAATTAGCAGAATAATTTTACTGTGATTTGATCTCTGATCACCTACCACTATCACCTGCAGGTCTGAATGTCTGATCCTACTGGACAGAAAACAGAGACCAATAGCCCTACATGGTATTTGTGAGACACCTGACAGCAAAGTCCCACTTTCACTCTTGTAACATCCATGATTACGTCAAACACACAACCACACTCTGCATTTTAGAGACACAGCTTGCAAAGGGGTATTAGTTGACCTAATATTTAGGTACAGAACTAGGAGCCTCCTACCTTATGTTTCAACATTCATCCTCAAAAGTTGCATCTGAGGTTAAAGAGTAAATAACATCCCAAAATACCAAGACTCCTCCCTTTATGAGGACAGCCTGAAAAACTCCACAGAAACGCAAATGCAATCAGTCATTCAAAGATGAAAACTATTGACAAGAACTCATCCCTTACATTGTTTGCCAGCACTGAGATAAATTATATAAATATATTTCACAAGTGTGAATAAAAAGTGAATGGCTATTGCTGAAGGCAGAATGTGGCAGGAGATGAAGCGGTGGATACCAGGTTATCCCCTTCACCTGACAGATGAACATACTTGCATCTGTGATTCTCAAAGCATAGTTCTTCAATAAATCAGTAAGTATATGGAGCAGGACAGGCTACTTACTCTTCTACAGTCAAAAAATCATATGGACCATTAAGAGGAATTAAAATCTTCTCAGTTTACTAACGGGATTCATCTTACCTGAATTTATTGGACCTCTTGACTCAAACTTACCTAAGGTAAGCATCTCAAATTCGCTGGAAGGATTTCCTTCTCTCCCAAACCATACAGTGCTCTCCACTGGTTTTGGCACAAGCACAGATGACTCGGTCAGACTGGACAGATACCTTTTAGCTAACAGACATATAAAATAAATCTCACCTCAAGAACATGATGAACTCCTTTAGGAAATACTCTTGTCAGGTCAGAGCACCTAATTAGCACTTGAGAGGGCTTCCTGCCAGGGAGCAACAATCAGCCGCTTCTTTACAGGGAAGACAACTAATGGCATATGCAGAAGGGTCAAAATCAGTGGCTCTATCAGGAGATAAGTACCAAAGTACAAGCTTCTCTGATAAAACAGAAACCTATGATAGCAAAGGAAGGAAGATCAACATGCTCTCAAACATGCAGATAAAACCAATACGGGTCTTTATTCTGACAAACAGCATAAGATCAAGCTTTAGCTTCCCAGCTCTGCAGGTATACAGCAAAGGGAAGTATAGCAAGGAGAAACGACAATGAGAACATGGGAATCCTAAAAAGGGAGAAAAAGAAAACACAGAAAGCATCTGAACCTCCAAATGTAAGTGTAGGCCCAAGAAAAATAATGCACTGCAACTGAAAAATCAGACCTAGGCAAATTCTATTTGATTTCTTATAAATCTATTTTTGCCCAAAATATATTACAGTTTACTGAACTTCCTGAATCTCTAAGGGTTTGTATGTTAAATTTGCCTGCTAAATTTGTTCACTGGCATCTCTTCTGAGGCATCTTACTCCATGTTTAGGTTCTGTGAAGATGCTCACAGATGTATTTAGGTGACTGCTGTTTAGCCCTTCCTGTGTTGGCCTCAGTATTTTGGGAGATTTCACAACTTTCACAATGACTTGTTAGTGAACACACAAATTCAGCTAACACAGCCAAAACAGCCATGTTCAGGTTGCTACTGGAAGGCAGAAAGGTGAACAGACAAGGGGCAAGCACACAGGTATACAGCTGTGTGACCCACATAAAACCCAGGAAGCAGAAGGTGATATACGAAGGCAAAAGACCTATGCTTACAAATGCTATCACTTCACAGTGGACTTTCTATCCAAAAGGTCAAAACTACAGAAAAACGAAATATTCTGCAATAGTGTTGACGCCCTCAGTGCTAATGTATCAACACAGATATGTAAGAACTGAAGAGCAATTTTCAGTCAAACATATAAACTCTTCTTTGAAGTAGGTTGGTATTTCCAGGCAACCAGAACATAAAACCAAAACAACTGACCTCCATGCCTATTAAAACAAATCTCCAGCACAGTCTGCATTTATGAAACGACTGGGCATGATGTAAATGTTGGCCTCTGCACTGAAGAGAGCGGCCTACTTGTTACTCTAGAGAAATTGTGGTCAGTCAAGAATAAAATTATAACAAAAGAGCAGAGGAGATGAAAGATGTTTCCCACCCTTGAAAAGACATGCCATTCCAGTTCAAGACTGTCCTTTAACCAACATGGCCTGAAGGGTATGGGCTGACCACAGCAGAGATGTTCATCTGCAACACTTCTGAAACAGGGTAAAACAGTGCTCCTGTTGGAGCAAAGAACTAGATGGTAGTTTGCCAGCTCAAAAAGGTTGGGTATCCCCACCAGCCCACAGGACAGAACACTATTACTTGGGTGGCTAGCAGCTTTCTGTGGGCAGGCTGCATAGCTATAACCTAGAAAGAGTGAAAAAGACAAAGATGTCCCCCTCAGCTCACATCTTACAGGCACTGTATGCTTTTAGTTTGAATCCCCCTCATTCCAGCTTCCTGGACACACAGCAAAGATTAAATCAACTCATTCTGAAACATACAAGTCGTCTTCTTAAAAAGAAATCTGTGGTTTGCTTTATGGAATCTTTCACAACCACTTGCAAATGTACATTTCCTCAGTTGAGCTCCATATAAGGGCTACTCAAATTTCTCCTTTGCACCTCCTCTCCCCTGCACATCACCACTAGCACCTACCTAGAAAAAGCTGTTAGCTGGCATCTTTCACACTTCTGCACTGTGCCTGCATTTTGGGGGTGAGTCAGCCTGCGTGCCTGACACACATCAGAGAAAGCTGCTGCCAATAACGACACAAATTTACCCTTAAGAGGTGAGTGTCCTGGCATCAAGGCTCTTCACTTTATACCATACACTGAAACACACTCTTCCTGTCCCACTGCATGGAGACTCCCACTGTCTTGCTTCAACCTTCTGGCGAGGCAGTGCTGCTGGGTAGCAGAAGGGTGTGAGTCTTGTTTCTGCTATGGATCTCTTCTGAGTGCAAACATAACTGGCCACTAACACAGCTGCATTAGTGACAACTTCCACGTGAAAACATGAAGGCTGAGGGTAAGCCATGGAAACTGGGTCATGTCCCCAACTGTGTGAAGTGAAACAAACTGTTCTGCTTTTTACAAACTTAATTGCTTTCAATATATGTGATTGCTAAAAACCAAGCCTACAAAGCATAAATCCGGCAAACTGAGCATAACCCTGAAGCTATGCATCTGGCTTGCTAGCTGCACTGACCTTACTCTGTATATACACAAAAGCTACACATACACAAAAGGCCTGATATTGCAAGGAAAGCTGCTCTTGGGCAGAGTGACTACCCTGCAAATTGGGAGCATGCTGGATTACATGGCAAGAGGAGATTTGGCACTCAAACTTCTATTGCTGCATCAAGGTAAGCAACCTGCCCATCCATAAGGACTATGCAAGCCTGGAGGAGGTGTCTGTAAAAGTCCTAACCAGTGGCAGGGACCCTTTGTATTTCTCTAGTAAGTACTTATGGAGAACTAGTCTGCTAGTGGGAGGAATGTCCAGGGTAAGCTATGCCATGCTTGCTAGTAAGCAGTCCCATAAACATTATTTTGGCATAGTTGTCACGGGTTTCAATTCTGATTTTCAGTTCTTCTGACTCAATGATGCATGAAAGGTAGAATCTGGAATCACAGTATCAGGCAGGGCTGAACAATGCATGCAGTTCTTTCCTCTTGCATAGTTTCTTTGGAAATGCACTCTGACACTATGGAGTAGAGCTGTTATTCTTTTGGCCACCTCTAGCAAAAATTATGGTCTCAAGATAATAAAGACACGTGACAGCAAGGAGATCCGCACACAAGGTGGCCATCTATAATTCTGGGCTGTGGTCTGTTTAGCATAAGCGATTATGGTGTCTCTCTGAAGCGTGATGTGTAACTGCAAAAATTAATTTGGGGACATCACTAGGTCTTTCAGTGGAGATTAATAGCATCTTCTTTGGCAGTTAGCCAGAGGCATGTGAAACAGCCTACACTGGCTCTCATGACATCCTATACAAATGAAAGAGTTTAGTAAAAAGAGGCAAGCATTTTTCTTTTTCAGTAGAGAAGCTCAGGCACTTAGAAAATTTGCCCTACACTGAATAACAAATAAACTGCATACATACAGTTGGACAGAGAGATGGGTTCTGTGCATTGCAGCTGGCTACATCTCAGAAGATTAGCACAGATGCTTCTTACTACTCAGACAAACTTTACTGCAGGATAAAATTGCTCCCTATCAGTCTAAGAGAGGAGCTTCTACTACACCTCCCACTGAGTTTACTCACTGCTAGCCTGGCTCAAACTGAAGCAAAAGACAAAAGCACAGTAAGATGAACAGAGCCACATCTCTCTGAAATTCAAGGAGGGAACACTGACTTCAACAGATTCAGACTGCTACTTTCTGCTTTCAGCTTTCTGTACACCAAATTCACTCACAGAGGAAACTGAGTAATTCCAGGTAGTTTCCTTCTGAATCGCATCTGGTGACATTTGTGTTCTGGAAGGGATGAGACAAGCTTATTTCTCCTGACAAGAAATGGCTTAAACTGCCAGCACGTTTTGGGACTAGAAGTTACTCCAGACTGTTTGGGTAGTACCCCTCAGAGACTGGTGTTGCCAGCAAAATAAGGCACCTAAGAAGTGAAGTGGTTGCAGGGCAAATCATCATCTGCCTATTTTAGAAGCCATGAGTGGGATCTGCTGTGCCTTTGTGAGGATTTGGTAACACTGCTGTATCTTTTTCTCCAAGGCTGAAATTGCTTTCACTGGTAGGTTGACAGAAGGGAGGAAGAAGGTACTGCATTTTGGAAATTATAGGAAACATGCTGACTACGTCAAACTCTCTTCTCTCCTCCTCTTCAGTTTTGCTGAAAGAAATTAACATTTAATGTAAATAGTCTGCTTTGATAGCTGCCTGAATGCCCCACTAAACATTTTCCACACCTCAAGGGAGACAAATATCCTGTCGTAAACTGCCATTTGTCACGGATTTTCTAAGTCACAGGTTGACACAAGAAACAGTTATCGCTCTCTGATCAGTACGCAGACGCCACTACACTCATTAGAAATACTAAATACTCTTCGACTGACATAGCAAGTGTTGGAGCGTTGATTTTAAAAGCAGAGCCCTCTGGTTTTGAACACACGGCCCCTAGAAAAATGTTAACAGTTTATTTCACCAACACAGCACTGAGTCAGTAATAAAATGTAATTCCCTGAAGGGCAAGTGCCATTATTTGTTGTGATTGTAGTTATCACTATCCATCTTCTATTTACATACCATGTAAACGTATACCATACTTTGTAACAGCACACTGATAACAAAATCCCTGCTGAGAAGAGTTTTAGCAGTTCTGCTCCAGTGACAAATTTAGTTCTATAAAATATTTAAGAGCAGTAGCAGAGTGCAACCGGGAATTACTTGGAGCAACCTTTTACAAGAGCAATCCACAACTTCAATCAGAGCCAGTGAGCGCTGAAGGACAGCAACTGCAAAGAAAAAATCCCCACCCCAGCCTCCAAGTCCAAAGAACAACGCAGAAAAGTAACCAGCCAAACAAGATTTCACTATTAAAATCGCAAATTTGTAATCTCTACTCTTCAACCTCCATCCTTGTCTGATGAAAATGAGGAACAAGGAGAGGAGACTAAAATCCTCACAGGTTTGCAAAAACAATTTTCTTTAGGTTGGGCTCTAACGCTTTTGTAACTTCCCTCCATTTAAACCAACTGTGAGTCATGGCTGTGATCCAGAATTCCTGGCATAAGCACCTGTACAGAATTGAAATTCCAGGTGACCTGTGAAACTGTCCTCCTAAACTAAGTGCCTCATTTCCTCTGTACTGCCAAACAAGACAAGGGCCCTTAAAAGGCTCCACAGTGAGACCCTATTAACTCCTTCTGGCTAAGAAATCTTCCCTCTTTGCCTGAAGACCCTTACTGCTCTAACAGGTAGAACTGCAAAGTCCATCACAAAGCAGCAACACAAGCCTACAATTCTGTGTGTTTCATTCCCTGACATATGCTGCCAGTTCAAATGCAACAGCTTCTTTCAATTTATTGAAAGAATCAGGTCTTTTCCCTTTCCACCATCTGACCTTAGAAAGCAATAATCTTTTATAAGGGACTCTCCACAACATCCAGAATTACTAAATGAAAGCTGTCTTCTTTCTGTGAAAATAAACTGCATCTCTCTCCAACTTTTTCCTTCAGGTTGCATCATCCTTTGCTGTTCTGTTGTCTCATAGGTGTTGCCAACTATGAGCCATGGAATCACTGATTCAATAGTGGCTGTATGAGAATGGGTCATCTGAGTCCACACCACTGGGCAGGTGGGAGGAAGAAGGCCTGGTCTGTGCATCAGCTGTCAGGCAGTCAGCATAGCAGAACAGCATTTTCCCCCAGACTGGTTACTGACCTGATATGCCTGTGAAGGCTGTGCCAGAAGACCTCACAGTAGACTGTTTGTGTGCTGTTGAACCTTCTCCTGATGAGCTGTCCTAGGAACGGTAGGGTATGCCTACCCGTGCATTCCCTCTGTTCTGTAGGTCTTGCATCATTAAGTGCTGCTTTTATCTAAGAGGGAGCAGGTCCTTCAGCAGCAAGGAAAGCATGTATAGATCATACATAAAAAATATACATGACAGAACATACAGTATCCAACATGAATTTTACTTGGTCACTAAACAGTATGTAACACGAGGCAGAGGGCTTTTCTCTACTACTGTGAAGCAAAAGTCTCTGTCTCCATTTGCTGACTGTTGTAATTCAGTGTTATTTTGCTGTAGTCTGCGTTTGAACACTGTAGTCCATGTTTGAGGTGGCTTTCTTGCAGCTGTGTGGGAGTCTGGCAGGAAAGGGAGCCCATCACAGCTCAGAGCCCTGGCACTCGGATACATCTCATCTTGCAGAAGGCCTCTTTCCAAGCTATGAAGTACTGACCAGCAAGAGCAGTCACTGTTCCCTGACAGCCCCAGGGGAGCACACGACTGCAGCAGTGTTCATTAACTTGCCCTACCTACAGCAACATCTCTATCGAGGACACCATTTGCATCAAAGTCTGCCTTTACCGCAAGGAAGTGGCAAAGTAGGGGGAGGGAGAGACAGAGTCTGGCTTCCTCAAAAGGTACTAACACTGATAAAGGATCGGCATTAAACGGATGTGAGGAGAAAGCTGTCATTTATTACTTCCTTATGCAATACCCTTCAACGTTTTTCCAGAAACAAAGAGACTAAGAAAACAAAGTAAAAGTCACGATCAATCCCTTGTGTTTCTCCTGGCACAACACCTTTCTGAGAAAACAGCTTCTCTGAACTCACGCCCAGCAACTTCAATGACCTTGATACAAATCTCGCAATCCTGGTACCCTGTCACTCGCGTTAGTGAGAATCTTTGCTTTTATCTGCAAAAGTAGCAACTTTCTAGTCCCATCTTGCTCACTGGGGCTGGAGGGTGTTCAAAAAGGTGATTTGGTGAAGTTTAAAAAAAGTTAAAAAAAGAACAAGTGGGCAGATTAAAAACGTGGAAGTAAACTATTTTAACCACATGTTTTGATTGTATTTTTCAGTTGTGGGAAGGAAGCTTTTCCCAAGGACTGCTGCAAGTTGAAAACAGGTGAGCTGCTACTGGGGCCCAGGCTTTTGCAGTGGGCTGTAAGCACGCATTGTTCAGCTCTGCTTCCAGGCAGAGGGTTGTGCCTGAATAGGTGACAGAGCTCTTACACATGCTGCCCTACAGGGGGTTGGCCGACATGAGCCTTTGATGCAAATGCAAAGGAAAACCACTCCCAAACTAATCTGTGTAAGTGTCGCTCAGCAGCAATCCAAACTCTGCAGTAAAAGGAACAATTCTGGCTTTTACTCTGCAACAGCACAAGCATGACAAAGGGCAGTGCACTTAGCTGGGATTACCAAAAGACCACAAGTGATATTAATATCGAAGGCACACCTTTTCTCAGTCATGGCTACATTTTTCTGACAGCAGAGGGGAATACAGAGAATTGCTGGGGGAAAAGCATTCCAGAATTAATATCCCAGTTCTGGTAGTCATTAATAGTTTGAACATCTTCTCCAACAGGTACTGTTCTTTTCAACCTAGGAGACACAAGAGCTTGTTTCTTAAACTGATTTTGTTTGGAAAAGGCTAGATTAACCATCGTTATTAGCACTTTTTTACTTTCCGAGTGAAGTCCTTTACAAGACCTCCTGCCACCCATATTCCTCAACACCTGAAGAGTTCAGAGTTAAGGACAACTACAGGCAAGAAAGGCCCCAAGCAGAGGGATAGGTTAGCAATGCCTACGCATGTGATTTTACTAGGTTGCGTTTGGTATAGTTTACAGAAATAAATTCATTTTACTTGTGTTTTCATGCATGCATACCTACTGGTGCAGCAATATCCCTGGGTGGTATTTCTTATGTGATATTAATTTGTGAAATAACAAACTGAGTCTGCTGATGTTAAAAAACGCAGTCTATTCCGAGTTCTTTTGCAGCATTTTTTCCCCAGAAAACCCAGCCTATTCAGAGTTCTTTTTCGATGTTTTTTTTTCACATGCCTTTCTTGCAATAGGAAAGTTGCTCTCTGTTTCAGTGCTTACGTCAGCAAGGAGAACCCCTCCCAGACAGCCTGTGGAATTAGAGTGTAAGCTTCTTGGCACGTGTTTCATTTCTGTTCAACTCAGAAAGATCAGAATTAAAATCTGCTTTCTCGCAAAACACACTCTTCTCTCATTCCCCAGAAAACCTTAGCCTTAACCTACTAGGAGATGACAGACTGACATTCAGAGAAAAACAAAACAAAAATTCTGTAAAACTGGATTCTGAGCACATAACTGTTGATGCAGAAGTCTTTTCAGTCTCATTTACAAATACCAGGGCACTACTCTAAATGTATTGCCCAGATCATTAAAAAAATAATAATTCTAAAGGACAATAATGACATAATGCTCCATCACAAGCACTGGGAAATACCAAAGTCACAGGGAATGATGACACTTGTGGACGATAAATGAAAGTGAATGTTCAGTGGAAAGACTGTCTCATTCTTTAGAAAGGCAAAAAAAGTTTTGGCTCGCTAACTCAAACTTCACGAAACCTCAAATATCTAACTGAAATTAAGAAGCCTCTGGCCTCTATCCTTTCTTCACTCATTGAAGATTTAATAGCAGTGAGGTCTCATATTACTATAAGGAAATTAATGCCTGAAACTATACGCAGGTGTAGTTTACTGCTCACACTGGTGTTTGCATAAAGGCTTGCAAATCAAACACTGCTGTGATGCTTACATTCACTTTGCAATGCGCTGTCCTTCCTATAAAGTATAAAACACTAAGAAGCCCAGACCATACGTGTAGACCTTTAAAAAATGTTCCTTACTCATAAATCAGTGATTTACTCTGGGACCCCACCAGTCAGGGCGGATTCACTTTCACCTGTAGGTACAGGACTGTATGAACTCCCGCAGTCTAAAGAACTGGGAGACACCAGTTCCAGGGGCAACTGGAAGTTTCTTTGCACTTGAAGCGGAACCGCAAGCCCTCCACATGGGACCCGCTCCCTGCCCTCCTTCCACATCTCCGCTCGCCGGAGTCCTCGTGGCCGGCGGGACCCAGCGCCGGCTGCCACCGGGGCGCTGCCGTCCCCGGCACTCCCCCGCCCCGCCTCACCTGCTGTATACCAGGCACTCCATGTGGTTGATCTCCTTGTCGGAGCGGTAGCGGCTGTAATCCTCCCAGAGGTCCTTGATGGCGGTGACCGCCAAGATGAAGAGCACGGGGGCCAAGGCCAGCTCCGGCTGGAAGGCATTGACGGCTGGCACGAAGTTGAGGAGTGCGATGAACACAAAGTAGACATTGGCTAGGCGGTGGAACTGCTCGAAGAGGTTCTTGGGCAGGAAGGACAGTGCCGTGTATTTGGTGGTCTTGAGGCGGTTGCAGGCCAGGACTGTCCTCTTGGACTTCTCCGCCTCGGCCTCGGGTAACAGCAGGCTGGAGCGCACCAGCCGCGTCTTACTCTCCTTCTTCCTCCGCCTCCTCTTCCTCTGCCTCTCTTTCCCCTCCGGCAGCACCTGGGGCACTCCCTCTCCTTCTGCCGTGCCTTGGGACATCGCTGCCGCCCCGCTGTCCTCGCCCGGGCAGCGCGGGCAGCTCCCACCGCCAGGCACGGCCCTAAGTTATCATTCTCCGCCGCCCGCCACGGCTCTCCTTTCCTCTTCCCCTCCGGGGGCGGGCAGGGGGGGAGGAGGGCTCTCTCGAACCCGCTCCTCACCGCTCGGCCGGGACCTCTCGCTTTCTCCTCCTCCTCCTCGTGGGCCGGGATGGGACGTGGGCAGGCAGCGAGCCCAGCCCTCCTCCCGCGGGCCTCGCCCCGTCCCGGGCGCGGGGGATGCGGGGCCGCCGTGTCCTGGCCCGGGTGCAGCGCTGGCGGGCGCGGGGGCGCGGGCAGGGCCGGGAGCGGGGAGCGGCGCTTCCGCGAACAGCCCTGCCCCGAGCGCCGAGCCGCCCGGGGGGACAGACCGGGCTGTGGCACTTTTTCGGCTGCTTCTGACTTTTAGCCACGTGTGGAAAGGAGCAGGAGGTTTGAGTAAGGAAATGAAAAATTCTCACTGAAGCGTCGGCGCTCCACACCGGCCTTGATCCACTGTGCCCCAGCAGCAGCTGGTGGGAGTTTTTACCATCTGAGTCACGTCAAAATACTCCACTTTCCGGCTGAAACCGTGTGCCGCCCTTGTAGTCATCTCTGTGCTTGGCCTGGGAGACACGGCACAACTCCCGGCTCCTCGCGTCTGTCTGATACTCCATCTCTTGGTGGTGGAAGTGGTGCATGGGACATCTCCAAAGCTGGCAACGGAAAATGAGGTTTCTGATGAAAAGCTTTAGGCACTGCCAACCCTATACTCGTCCAGGCAGTGGTGTGCTGTAACACGTGTTCACCTCTGTGGGGATTTTTCTGTTCCCTTGTGTTAGGGTAGGTCTTTCCAGCAAGGGATGGAAAATGCCAGCCTTTTGCTCTGAGGTTTGTGCTCTGCGCTTTTTGGAGAGAGATGCAGTTGTGGGCAATGACAGAAAGCATGATGGATAGACTAGAAATACAGAAGAGGATAATCCAGACTGAAAAACTTCATCTAAAGTCACAGGTAAATAAACACAGTAAATAAATGCAGAGGTTAAAGAACAAATAATATGAAAATAATGGAATTATTGCTACTGGCCATGAAATTATTGCTACCATCTTTGCAGCACCACATTAGGTTGGGATTTAAGAGCAGACCCTTATGATAAGCGATTTCTGAGATAGCATGAAAAACTGCACCAGGTCCCTTCATACTGTGTCTATACCATAGCACAGAAGCATTTTGTGGTGTGATCCTTGGTCCTGATCCTGTGATAGCCCAAGGTGGAATTTTATTGAGTACAATAGGAAACCCCTGATACCTGTCAGCATGTTTCTTGTTATCACAGAAAATAGGCATCAGGTGTGCACATCTAATCTTGATATGACAGGACTGGGGCATCTGGTGAAAGTACCTGCACCCACAGTTCAGATGTTGCCATGACAAATTCCCTGAAAAATGAGAAGTGAGGCCATCACCTGAGTCTCACAGCCTGTAGTTGTAATGTGGTGCCGTGTCTTCATCCTTCCTTCTCCCATTTGCAATATGTCTTTAGTTGCTTTTTAAAGTGTCCAGATAATTATGACCCATTTCAGGCCCTGAGGTACTAGGTGAGTGCTAGGTCAGCACATGGCCTGATAGTGGTATGTGTGAGGTCACAAACCCTTTACCAGTGCTGCTGGCAACTCTTCTGATGCTACTTCGAACCTAGTAGGGATTTCCTGGGTTCCTCAGCTCTTGGAGTATGGAAACAACAAGGTTTTACTTAGTGTAAGAGGAAAAGGGAAAATTTGTCTGGGTTTCTTTGCTAAGTCTGCTCCTTTGTTGATAAGGGGAAAAGTACAAAAATGTTAACAGAAAAAAAATATGAAAATTTTAAAAATTTTCTGTCCTTTTTTCCCCTCTTTTTGTTGTTGTTTTTTTTTCTTGCTTTTTGTTTGTTTTGCTTACCCTTGAGGTTAACTTCAAGGGTAAGCTGGAATGAACAAAAATCCTTTTCCTGTGCTTTGGAAATGCTGAAATAGGATGAGAAGGACATATTATCATTCCACAATATTCCCACAAATTGAGCTTCCTCGGTCCAAGGGCTCCTTGCAGGCAGCAGGGAATACTCCAAAAACTGAGTTGCTGGACTTTTTCCACGTGCCTGCTGGCCTTTACGATCCATTGTTACGTGGGGCTCTGGTTCACCCCTGGCCCCTAGGAGCTCAAGCATGGTTTAGGTTTCATCTTTTCTCTAGATGGCCCTCTAGCTTGTTTACGCAGTGGTTGGTGGTTAGAGGAGATGCAACAGTAATATTTTCCTTCTGTTGTTCAAAGCACATCAGCTCTTAGAGCAAACTGTTTATATCTTCATCAATGCCAGGTGGTTCACAAGTGGCTTGAGTACAGCATATCTGAGTGAAAAGATGCTGCAGACACCAATGTTGTGGCATAGTGTGAACCTGTGTCGGGAGGAGAAGCGAGCCAGTTAGTGAGAAAGAGGTGAGTCCACCACATGCTGATGCCTCTTAACAAATGGTGTGTAGATCAAGTTTAGCACAGAATATTCAGCAAACGGTAATTGAAAGTAAATTAACGATTAGATATGTGGTAACATTAAATTTTCAATCGCAGTGCTCAATGCAAGGTAACAAAAAATCAATTCTCACGTAACTCTTAAGCTGCTTGTTTAAGTAAAACATCCATGTGTTGGGAAGTTTGGAGAGCCTAACCTGAAAGTGAGTTGTATTTACACTTAGTGATATTGGCCACATCTGTGACACCAGATATCCCAAAATTGTCAGTTACAACCCCACAATTATAAGAACTAATCTATAAGTGGGCTATACTTTAAAACCTGTTTTTCCTGCATAGTTTTAGAATGCTCAGAGTTCATGTTAACAGGCTTTCTTCTACAATGGAATAACAGGAGAGAAGCTTAGTTTAAAGATACTAATCAGAAGCCGAAAGTTCTTATGTACTCCTTAGCTCACGTAGGAGAATTTTACAAACAGAAACAGCAGAAAGACTCCTGTATTTGTTTGCTAAATCGTTTATTTCAAAGCAGTTTAAAGCCTTTGCATTTCAATAGGCCAAAGTTAAGGGCCACCTTTGCAAAGCTTCACTATAAAAAACCCCAAAACAGTAGAAAGTGTACCACACCCCGCTCGTCAAGAGCTGAAAAGCTCTCCTCATGTTATTGACTGGGATTTTCTCTGTTGCTAGTAAACTGCTTTTTACAAGCAAGCTAGAGTATTGCAAGGCAGTTACGTGAAGAAAGGATATCGCACCCCTCTGCTTTCTGTGTAGTCACATGAGGAATCCAAAATTCTGGGTATTTATACTAAAACTTCAGGACATCTAATCCATGATAAATAGAAGTAAGAGTTTGCCTTATTTTAAAAAACCTATACAAATCTAGTGTTTGCCAGACTTTTCTAGGCAAAAAATTTGGCAATGTTGACACTCCCAAGAATTTAGTCTTTCCTTGCCATTTCTAAGTAAAACTGTGCACTTAAGTTTTGAGAAAACATGAATATTTGTATCTGGACTCATATCTGAGCTCTCCCTGCTCACACAGTCCAAGTATGTGAGATTGCAAATTAGAGGCAGGCAGGCAGCAAATTCGACTTTCAACTGGTACTAAATACACATGCAAAAGTCTGGCTCTAGCTTTTAGATTACAAAATGACAACTATGTTGCTGTCAACTGCAGAACATTTGCATCTCCTTTTAATGGGGTGCTATGAAGAAAAGAGAGTGAAAGAAGATAGGTTTTAAATCAATCCGGACGATGCACAGGCCCTACAGAGTATCACCCTCAAGAAATGTGAGCTATCTGGAAAAACCTGAGGAGTCAAGAGCAAAAGACTAGATTTACTGGATAACCAGAATAAAAATGTGAAGCCTTTGCTATTTTTCAGGGTCATTGGAGCAAAGCATTAAAAACGGGCAATGCCTGAGGATTGCTCTGTGCTCGAATTGGTCTCCGCCACCCAATGATGTCTCCTTCCTGTCCAGAGCTCGCTCTTTGTTGTCACATGGCTGTTTCTGACTGTCCTTCATCTCCTTGCATTTTGCTGGGTATCAGCTCTCTGATTTCTCCTGCTGTTAACCTGAATCCAGCCTCCAATGCCCAATATCTCTTTGATTTATAGCTCTCCCCTGAGCCCTTCCCAATGATTGACTCTTTTCTTCAACTGTGCTCATCTTCTTCAGATCATGGACTAAAGTTTAAAAGGGGAGAGATTCTAAGCATCACTTAGGATGATATTATGCCCAATGATCTAATCTTTCATATCCTAGGCCACTAAAAGCCGAGTCTTTAGGTACGCACTGCCTTTAAGGCTAGAAGGAACTGTGGGATTGTCTGGCCCAATACTGTGCTAACTTAGCCTTTTAGATGCCACATATCCTACAGCTTGAAATCATTGTTGAATTGTGAACAGGCTGGTTGCTTAGAGATCAGATACCCATTTTTATTCCTCTTCTCAGAGTCATCAGCTCTGATTATGTTTGAAGCATTTTCTATGGTTTGGGGTTTTGTCAGTATGTGAGAATCATAATATCAACCAAAAAATGCCTTTGGCCTGATGGTTGCATGGAACAGTTTGAAACTGGCATCCACGTGAATGCTAAGGATGAAACTCCCATACACAAAGAGAAAAGATCACAAATATATTACTGATATAATAACTCCTGATTTGACTTGTTACAGTTTTTGAATGCTTGGAGTTATCATTCCATTTTAACAACTAACTCCTTCCTATCATAAGAAGGTGAAGCAAATCTAATTTTAACATTGTCTAATTTACTAGGCCATTTTTGTAATATTTATATGATCCTAAAGTAAACATTTCTTATATTGGTTATTGCCAGAAACATCCGTCAAATTACTTCTGATTCTCATGTAGAATCACCTTTGTTCCAGAGGACTTATTTTAATAATAACATGCTTAATATTATGGAAACACCTCAGAGGCCTCAGTCAGAATCTGGGACATTAAGAACTATAAAAACAACTGTAAAGACATAGTACCACGCATCAGACAAAATCTGTTCTGCCCTTTTGCAGATGAGACGTATTCCATCTGGCTCCCTGTAAAGGGGACAGTCATACATGTTTTGAACCAATAGAAAGAAGGCAAGAGGCTTTCAGTGTGAACAGCCTGCTGAAAATGCCAGAATTTGTTGAGAAGAGACAGCAGCAAAAATGGCATTATTCCTCATTTCCTTCCAGTCTGCAGGAGATGCAGAGATACAGATGGTGCACATGCACACATACATATATATATAGACGTATACATATATATGCAGACATATACATATATATGCACATATACATATATAAATGTGTGTGTGTGTGTGTGTGTACCACAAGCAGTCTCCAAATCATGGAATGGCTTGGGTTGAAGGGACATTAAAGATCATCTAATTCCAATCCCACCATCATGGTCAGGTATACCACCCACTAGAACAAGTTGGCCAGGGCCCCATCAGTTTGGCCTTGAGCATCCTTCCAGCGATGGGGCATCCACAGCTTCTCTGGCTAACCTGTTCCAGTGCCTCTAAGGAATTTCTTCCTCACATCTAATTTCTTGTCTTCTAGTTTAAAACCATTCCCCTTGTCCTATTCAATATCTGCTCATGTAAGAAGTTGCTGTCTCTGCTTTTTATAAGGCCTCTTTAAGCACTGGAAGGATGCAATGAGGTCTCCCCAGAGCCTTCTCTTGTCTGGGCTGAACAGCACCAGTGTTCTGGTCCTTTGTAGAAAAGATGCTCCAGCCCTCTGATCATCTGGTCCAGTTCTAACAGGTCCATGTCTTTCTTGTGTTGAGGACTCATTCCAGAACTGGACACAGTCCTCTAGGTGGGGTCTCATGAAAACAGAGTAGAGAGGAAGAATCACATCCCTCAACATGCTGGCCACACATCTTCCAGGTCACTCAGGATGGCATCCCTTCCTTCAGTTGTGTCAATTAGACTGCTCAGCTTCCTGTCATCTTGCTGAGGGTGCACTCAGTCTCACTATCCATATAACTGATGGACATATTGAAGAGCACTGGTCCCAAGACAGAGCCCTGGGGACACCACTCATCACTAACCTCCACCTGGACATAGAGCCATTGATCACAGAGCTCTCTGTCTGCATCCAGAGAAATCTCATTCCTTTGTTTCTCAACAGGCAGAGAGGGGAGATTTGGGTCTTAAGGTGAGCAGGAGCCATGTGGGAAAGAGAGAGGTGTTCAGTGGTGCACTATTAAGGGGATCTTGTGCAGGGCCTGAGCAGCCCTGCTAGACCTTTTCACTGCAATGGTAAGACATTATTGAGGAACAGCTTCTGCCTTTTGGCAGTGAGAGCAATGCTGCAGGGACCTAGCAAGCCTCTCACATTCTGCATGCATTTCATTGAAAGGTTTTTCCATCTACCGTGCCCCAAGGGCATCTGCATCTCGCATCTTGCCAGCTACATGTTACAAAATCTCCTGCTCCACCACACCATGAGCCCAACCCAGCTGTTTGGCCTGGTGAGGGATTCATAGAGGCTGTCTCTGGCAGGTAAGAGACTGGAGTGGGAAGAAGGCTACAGCACGATGGAATATATACCTTTCATTGGTGTCTTGTGTGGGAAGAAGACTGCCCAGAGAGCAGAGAGGTGCCACATCCTTTCCTCAACCACCTGAACAGCCATGTCTGCTCTATAACCCTGTTTATATGCACACCCCGGCAAATGAGCCAAATGGACCCCCATTGAACTGGAGGGACTGCAGATTTGGAAGTCTGTACTACTGTATAATAAACTAGATAAGAAACCAGTCAAGGTGTAGGATAGCTGGAAAATAAAGAAATAAAGCATTTTTGAAGTAGCTTATAGGCATGATATTGGTGGAAAATATCACTTTGCAAATGCTTAATAAATATTTCAGTTGTATGGAATAGCCATACAGAGCCACTGATCAGCATTTAGAGCTTTCAATCTGAAAATTTCCTCTAATGATCTCAAATAACTGAAAAAGTGCCACCACAGTTGGTGGAGAGAGACTGGCACTTCTAGGACCCTGAGAACATCTTACAGTGGGTCAGTAGGTAAACGGGTCAGATGATGCCTGTGTTCAGAAGTACATCACTTTCCACTGAATGTAGAAATCGTAAGTGATTAGTGCAGAGGAACGTATTTCCTTGGTGGCATCCAAAGCTGGGTGAAAGAAGTTGTTGTTACAGTAAAATCAAAAGTGAGCAATTCAGATGTATAGAAAAACCCTGTGAGACTTAGCTATCAGCCAGAAGCAGCAAGGAGCTCAGCTGCTGCTGGCTGATAGGGAGGAGGTTATTCCCTAAGAATTCACATAGTAGGAATTCACAGGACTCTGCAGGGGCACGAAAACAGCCAGGATGAAATAATATAAACATGGGACTTGTGAGAGATAGGCTTTAACCAATTGAAGTATCTGGCGTGGTGGTGTGTTAACTCTTTTAGCCAATAAGCTGTAGTCCTAACCCTATATAAACTGTGTGCTTTGTGTAATAAAATGTCTTCACTATAAACTTCATAAGCTTGTTGGTGAAGTCCAGTTCCTCCGCCGTTTATAAATTGTTTACTTTAGGAAGTTTTCCCCTAATGTCCTCCCCAAGCCAGACCAGAGCACAGAGCAACCAGCACTCTCCTGTCAAAGACAGGATTAAACTGGATGGGGCACATACAATACAAGATGCAAACAGGAGAAGCCCTAGCCCTGTCAGGATCCTGTGGCCACTCAGCTGTGTCTGGGACACCTGCCAGAAATTAAAATACACAGTGAGAAGTTGCCCTCTGTATGCAGTGGGACATCAAGAGGCAGCTACTTACCTGCTTAACATCCCCACTTGCAGAAATACTTTGGTTTTAATGTCAGAGGCATTTACTGGGGAACATTCATAAACATTGATTTAACTCGCCATCTAACATACTGATTCCCAGGGACACTGCAGAAGAGGAAATGCAGGAAAATCTATGTAATTAACTGCAGGAGTAAAAGCAGACAGATGCTATTTATAGAAACTGCAGTTTGGGAGGACACGGAAGTTAATATCCTTACTGTGGCGCTGCCAACTCTTGCTCTTTCATGGCGAGTCTCACAGTATTTGTTGCTGTTCTTAAAACTGCATATCCTCGTATAATGGGAACTTGCAACAATTTCAGTGTGCTAAGGCAAGAAAATGTGGTTGAAAAAATCTTGAAAGTGAGAATGCCAGAAGCAAAAAATAAAGAGGAGAATATAAAAAGACATAAGTTAATGTTTTTGGAAACACTGTGATTCTTAATGCAATTCTGTGAGTTTTTTAAATCCTAGTAATTTTTAACAGCCAGCACTTGGAAATTATTCTATTCGTATAGCAGCTGCTGTAGGATTTCCTGTATGCATGGGTGTCAAAACATCTTTCACATATCCCTAAAAAGAAAATACTGTCTCAGGACATTCCTGAATGCCAATTTGGGTGTCTCTTCAGATTAAGAGATTTTAATGACCTATCATGCTTATATTTTGCTTTATCTATGTTTCTTAAAAACTCACAAAAAAAGCTGATTAGAGATGCTTGAATGAGTTTTTATAGAGATTTGTCAGAGGGGAGCTGTGCCTTCACTGGAGAATTAACAAAGGGAAGCTGGAGCTCTTCTGCTATTTATTTGGTTGTTAGTCAGGATTACTTGAAGAGAAGTTGTGCACACTGATGTTTCCTTGCTGGCTAGTCAGTACAGTCAAATTTGTCTTTGGATTTTGTGACTCCGCAGGGCAAAACCAAGACTTTCATTCAGCTCAGATGCCAGGCAGGCAGAGAAAAGAGGCTGTGGGCTCTTACTCCTTCTGGGAAGGCAACTGCTGCTTTCAGTCTGCTCGGGCAGCACTGATTGATTGTCTCCTGCCTAGAGCTGACTCAGAATGGCCAGGCTTAGTACAAAATGGTGTAAATGGGCTGTAAACAACGAGATTTGAAAAGAAAAGGAGGGAAAAACCTTAACAGCAGGAGAGTGAAAGGGTGACTTTCCCGCCTATGGGGAAATCATCTGTAAGTAGAACTGATGGGAAAAAAATCTGGTTCATTCAGCCTGACTGCTTTGTTGGAAATCTAGTAGCCTGAAGAGCTTTTGCTGAAATTAAGGCAGCATTTTCAGTGGTACCTGCTGGGTTTGTCAGGAGACTTGTGATACTATTTATGGGGAGGTTTTCCCAGTCTGCTTTTCCTCTTGCCCCGGTGGCAAGGGATGCCCTAAGGTCTGGAATCCCTGACTCTGCAGCACTCATCCCTGGTAACTGGGGCCTTCTAGCTGCTCAGGCAGATTGCAGGCTTCTTAATATGTCCACTAATATCAGCAGAGAAAATGTCAAATGCAGTATATCAGTAACTCACATCCTGAAAAATGTTTAAAATAAAGCAGTGCTTTGGGACCAATTCAGACTGTCTACAACATAATATAACGAAAAGTGTAAAATTCCTTGTAATAAAGCAACACAAGTTCCTGACTACTTCTGTTTTTAATACCCATGCCCAAATTCAGTGCTGAATGCCAAGATTCAAGCACACAGTTTGTTGTTTCTGCCTTAAAAATTCCAAGCACAGGCTGCTAAAAGACCACATACTTTAAGAACACTGTTATATATCAAACTTTTTGTTTCTGTTGATATTGTATGCCATTGACCATAAGAAATAAGCCATACCTTTGGCCTACTAACTCTAATGAACTTTAGTGGACACCTGCTTTTAAAAGCAATATTTAACCAAGTATTTCTGCAATGCTAAAATATTTGATCTACCTTGTACTGCAGAGGGTTGGAAGGCCTCATGAATTCCCTAGAATTTCCCAGCAGTTAAAAAACCTACAAAGACACCAAATACACTTATTATTTCATTATTTGAGGGGTGTGTGTGTGTGTTCATACTTGTTTGTTTGTTTGTTTTCCTTATGTAATCCTCTTGGTATAGTAGTTCATCTTACTGTTCTGTAGACCTCACCATCATGCAGCAAGCAATAGCTAGTCAAGGCTGCATATCAGTTAAGTATATATAAGCATCACAGTGAAGTATATATAAGCATCAGTTACACTTAGGTATCTGTGGGGAGTGTATATCACAGAAACAGCTGAAAGATGACTTCTAAGTCAGCATTCACTAAGGCAGTAAATAGAAATTTGTATATTAAGAGTGTATAAAACTTGTACTTAAGGCTGTATATTAAAATGAGAGGAGAGGCTTTTTATAATCAACTAGCTTTTGTGTTTGGAAAAGTAGAAAATTAGTGCTGGACCTCTTCTGATCTGGAAGTAACTCTCAGTGGTGGATAAAATGGATATTTTTCTCCCTGTTGTCTAGAAGCCGAAAATTCCAACCTGTTCCCTATGAATAGTACTTCCATGGTGCTGTGCTGGCATATTGATTTGGGAAATTACTGCTTCTGCTTTGTCAGCAGTGTCAGTGATACATGGTATTTTCCTTACTCCACTTACTCTTTCCTGCTGGCTTTAATTTAAACAGGTTTTTATTGTCTGTGTTTTTATATTATCAGGTATCAGTACTAATCCCTTCATGACCATAAATAGGCTAAATATACCATACAGTATCCATCATATGTACACAGTAAAAACACACATACATGTACACACTGTATGTATACACATAGTCTGTGCATACACACACTGGATCTATCTCGGCGTGGTGTGTAGAGATGTAATACTCAACAGTGTGTAATGATGATATTGTGATCTGAGAGACTTCATGAGAGCATTCCTTGCCTCTATTAAATCAATTACATTCATTAAGTCACAGCTACAGTTTCCTAGTGCAGCTCAAGCTTCTGTATGCCTTGCTTCCAAGAAAAGCACTGGACCTGAGGTAACTAATATTTTAAATAAAGAAGATGTGGGAAACTAGAAGGAATGCCAGTGAAAGGGTGGTGTATCAACAGTAGTTAGAAGAAATATGAAGAGCAGCCAGCATAATAAATTCAAGGGGTGGAGGAGAACTGCAATAGCAACACAATGTTTTGATCATAAAGCATGAGTTTTAAAGACCCATGCATTCAACAACCACAGGCTGCCTTTCAAGTTTACAGGCTAATATATCTTCATATTAAGAAAGGATACAGTTTATAATTCTCTTTCAACAGAACAGCAGATAGCCATCACAGCAATGAAAAACAGAAACTTTTTTTTAAACAAAAAAATCTCCAAGTATATATGGCTGGAATTAGAACAGCCAGTAAAACTTGGTGAATACTGTTTATTATGTTTATTCTTAATATGTTGATTTTCTTTCCACTATTATTCACTCTCTGCTTGGTTCCAACACAAAACCCTCTCTGCTCTCTGACTCTCCTTGCCTGCTCCTCTATCTCCCTTTTTCCTAACACAGACCTTGGCCACATCCATGCGACAAACTGTTGCAAGGTACGTACATCAATCAGGGGAGTGCTGAAGTGTGATCTGCAACCAGCATAGCTGTGCCAGCAGAAACGCCTAGTATAGAATGAGACATATCAGCAAAAGTGCTCTTTTACAGAATAACTTTTTTTTCCCTTCCTCAAAAGGACTGCAACAAGCTCTATCAGCAGAAGAGTTTCCTGGTCTAACGTGAAGCTGAGCATGAACACTTTGCCCGAGTGTAGCCTATCAATACCCATCTATCTCATACAGCACTCAGCATAAATGTGGCTTTCTATACACCAGAGGTTAATAGGAATATCTCCTAAACTCATACCATGGCCTTGGCACTATCTCTGCCCTCTTCCTCACTCATTCTCCTGCTTTGCCCTGTATCATTCCTCTGAAACGTATCCAAGTGTCTGGATTTCACCTCACCACCATTTATTCTATGTAGTCTGATTTTTATTGTCACATTCTCCACACACTTTTTAGCACCTCCTGCCTGCCCTTAGAAAATGTTCTTCCCATTTTCCTAGATATAAGCATTTTTGTATAAGATTGCTCATGCAAGGCATTTAAAAATTAATCTTTTTGTTCCCTAAGCCCCTCTAATGTACAGAAGAAAAATAGTTCATTTGGGTCTTTTTCTGTTTGCAGTCTGGTATTTTGAATGTTGGCACTTATTTTCATGCAGTCAGTTCTAGAGTCCTTCTTTAGTTTTCATATGAAAACTGATATTCTCAGATAATAACACAATCTGAGTATCTGGAAGGTTAGGGATTATTATTTTTTGTCAACTGCCACTTACTGAAGAGACTAGTTCAAATCCTGTGGTACTTCTTTGTTCTCTGCCTAAAACCAATGAAAAGCACCTAACCCTTCTTCAGCTTCAAAAGTTATGGATATGTCAGTGAGGGGAGAGGGTGGCAAGAGGAAGCACCAAGACTCGAGCTGTTTCCACTGCTGGTGGTTATTTATGCTGCAATGACCAACAATTTAGACAATGCCATTGGACCTGAAGAGTCACTCTTCAGCTTCAGTGCTAAGAAACCATTCACCACAGGGTAGCTAATTTGGGAAGGAAAAGGAAAAGATGTCTCACCCTATCAAAGAGACAGAGGAGGTTCTGGTTCTGCTGTACATGCAGAGTGACCCTGAGGGATTACACTTGTGCTAGCACACGGAGGTATTAACATCTGAGTAAATATCTAAGAACCCAGAAAGTAAATGATGCTTCATGAAGGGGGTTCAGCTATTGCCATGACACAGTGATCACTGATTGCCAGGGCTGAAATCCCGCCTTTTAGCAAGTGCAGGTGAAGCCATGAGGTTCTTCTGGGAGACTGTGATCTTACCTAAGAATCTATTATCAAGTAAATATCAAGTGACTCTGACTGATGCAATCTTTGGTTCAGAAGTCTTTCTTCCTTGACTCCTTTATGCTTAAAGCAGAAATAAACATTGGGTATAAGGTCTGGCACATAATCACCTGAAAATCCTAATTTTTGGCTGCATTTTTGATCCCAAATATTGTTTTGGTCTGTGCCACCTACCAGTCTTTCAGGCAATGTCTGACCAGTGGTTTGGACCATCATATGTAATGGGTAATTGGAAGCGGATAACGATGGAAGCAGCTTAGCTCTTCAACCGTAGTGTCCTAATAGCCTGCAGAGATTTTACCCTGAATGTTTTGTCATACAAGTAGCTTCTGAGGCTGAATTTTTGTCCTTTCACACTTCTATTTAATGCATGAAATGTATCCCTTCCATTTATATTCTCTTATCTACCTGACTAGTTTTCTTTTTCCCCACAGTGAATAAAGTAATATCTGCCGACAACCTTACCCCTAATTCCCATCTCCATGCAACACACAGCAGAATTAGGTAGTGCACTAGCTCTCACAGATACCTGCTCCTCAAAGAATACAGAAAGCTCTGGATGCACTGGCTGATGTATTGCTGGACAAACCAGTTCTTGAATCTCTTTGCAGATGGAGTATTCTTTGCAGCCCATTGACCATCACATGAAAAAGCCACTGCTGTGCTTCATTTTCACATCATCAACAGCTGGGAACTCCCATAATCTGTCTGCTCCAGATGTTTTTCTCCACTTTCTTCCCACTGTATAAGATCCTCTTCCTTTTTCTTCTTTTTTTTTCCCCCTAGGGGTGGTTTAAATCACCTTACAGAAAACACTAGGTGGGATTTGTTGATTGCCCTGCAAATTAAGGATTCCTGAAAGAACCCAAGAGACGTTCAAAATAAAGCCTTAAGCTGGTATTTAATTAGCATTTATCGACAAACAGTTTTTAAAGCAAATATTAGTACGGGCTTACTAATAGAGGAAAGTGTTTGTGTAATGTCACTCCCACTTATTTTCACCTTGAGGTATTTTAGGGATTGATGACCTGGAAAAAAGAACAAGCAGTGAGCACTGTATAGACTGTGGGCAGTAGGAAAAACTGTTTGTCTAAATTCAGTGTTGTGACAACTTTGTGATAGAGACATCAGGCTCTGGTGTCCTTGGCGTGTAGGTGGGCGGGTGAGTCACTTATTGCTGTCCTGACATGCCATAAGGAGGTGGCTGTTCTCCATTGTCAGAATATGGACCTTCAATTTTTACTCAGTGAGAGACATCAGAATTTAAAAATGGATTTATTTTGCCTCACACTTGAGTACCTGGTGTCATTTTTCATTCTGAGCAATGAGTTGCTTAAAACCAATATACTTTAGACCTGTCTACTGCCATTTACCAGTTCCACAGTCTCGAACTACTTTGTCTGCTTCCAAACAGCGCAAGGTATCTGAATGCAGATGATAATGGCTGGAAGAAAAACTGCAGCCAAAAACTACCTTGGAAAAATGCTGTGCTAGAAATCTCTCATCTCTGGTCATGCTACCTATGACAGAAGCCATGCATAGGAAAACACGTAGGAAAAATTACTAAGTGGCACAATGGTTAATGCACTTATCTTATTCCAGACATTTCCTCAGAACACTAGAAAAATGTGCAGATGGAAGAAATTTGGTATTGCTGCTGTCTAAATGGGAGTTTAACACTGGGTTCCCTGAAATGGTTTTAGTTAGTTGTGGAAATTGGTTAGAATTATTGGCACATAATATTAAAGAGAAATATCAGAGTATACAGTTGCCTCCAGTGAACTGCTGCAGAGCCTGTAGTCTTTTTGCTAAGGAACAAATGACTAGATGATCTCCAGAGCTCCCTTCCAACCCCAAACACTCTATGATTCTGTGAAGTACTGCCCACTAACAACCGTGTGCCTGAGGGGGTCATTACAGAGCTGTTCAGAAAGTCTTCTATTACTTTATTAAAAATGAAACATTCATCCACACTAACATATTTTTGCTACATACCCAAATTCTTAATTTTGTGGCAGGCTGGACAAAGCTGCGCATAATTTAGGAGAAAGTCCTAGAAATGTCTGAATCATTAACATCCAAACCAGCCAGCCACAGTATGACAGTTTGAAGGACCTGTAGTCAAACTGAAAGAGACTTGTTCAAAACTGTCATTCCTCTTTCTGAGAGTCCTCCCTCCTCACTCTCCTCTGCTCTTAGGAAACTGGGTGCAGACCCCAAAAGCAGCACCAATTCTGCAGCCCTAGCAAGTTTCAGATTTGGTAACTAGTTAGCTGGTTTTGGGTTGATTTTATTTCCTCTTCTTGGGAAAGAAGAACCTGTATTAAATTTACTTTTTCCTCCCTATTGTGTTCAGTAGAGAAATTTCCTTGGATATGCCCAGTTGCAGACTCATTTCTGTATTTCATGGCTTTGGTCCAAAGTGGAAGACCTTTCCCTGTTCCCTACATATCCATCTCTGCTGCATTGGTATCCTGGACCCCAAGGGCTACAGACATGGCCACTATCTCTTAAGACAGTCTTTTTAAATCTTTCATTTCTTCCTTCCAGCTCCCTTGTTTTACTTGCCATCTACCCCAGTCACTTCCCTCACCCTCATCAATTCAACCCTAGCCATGAGGCAATTTGCTTCTCTCTGAAGGCTGCAAGCATTTCCCCTTCTTTTATCTGTCACAGTTCCCGATTTTCTTGCACTCAGTCCACTTTGTTCCTCATTTTCTGAAGAAAAAGACCCTGACAGTTCATACCTATATACCTATTCTACCTAGGGCATCTAGCTCAGCTTACATCCTTAAAACCCACAGTTTCATGGTTCTGTCTTTGAAAGATGTGAGCAAATTTGAGTTTGGTACAAGTAGTCGCAACACCATTAATATAATAGGTTTATACCAGGGAAAAAATAGTCTAGATTGTCTGTTTGCCATTAAAAATAACTGTCCAGAATAGATGTGCCCTCTGTCCAGCCACACAGCTCATTCATCTTCATTGCCTCTGTCACTCGTAGGAGACTGTTCTTTTTAAAGATTTCAGTAATAAAAAAATGTTTCAATTTCCACTAATACTCCATTGTTTGCAAGTTTGGACAATTCAGCATACTTTTGATAGTTTTTTTAAGAATTAGCTCTTGCATACTGCATGCTTACCTTTGAAAGACTGCTTATACATATATAGTTGAATTTGTTGCTAGAAATAAATTCCTACAAGCCCACATTATTTTGAAACCAATAATGTAGAGAATAATAATGTATAGTGACTATTTAAAGTGTTGCTCCAGTTTTCTGTCAAAGAACAGTAATGGCATTTGGAATAGAATTAGCAAGTGATATTATACTAAGAATTGAAAGTACAGCTCCCTTTTATTTTCTAGGATTCAGTGTGGCAGAGCTGATAATAAAATTGCCTCATTTTCTAAAATTCCCTTTAAAATGTTTTCTTCATTTGAAAAAATGTAGATGATTTTTAAAAATCGGGTTAGTGATTGAATGAGTTATATGCATGCAGAATTTAAAAAAAAAAATAAATCCTTGCTCAGTTTCTAGCCTGCCTCATTTTCAAGATCCAACTTTGCAAGCTCCGGATCTGTCTCAAGGACAGGCCTTCGCCAAGAAAGGCAGCACACTGGGTCATGGTTGAATAATTCTGGTCAAGGAAGTTTCCAAGGAGTCTGCTTTTAACCTGTACCTGCCCTGTAGGTCAAAGGAAGACTCTACTTTTCATGCTCTGAAGGTAATCCCACCCACACTCCACAGTAAACAAGGTTTTGTAGAACAATGTATAAGCGTTTTGTTCCTTGTTTTCATCATGGTTCACTCTGAAGATGTATGTCCTTGCTTTGTCACTAGACAAAGTCTATCAGGGCTGGGTCATTTTCCTGTTCCACCCAGTTCCCAACTTACCTGTTTTCCTGATTAGCTCCTTAGAAGTCACATGGTGTGGGGATCACCTCTCACTGTGTATGAGTGTAACAGTGTGTTATGCAAAGAGCTTCTGATGTATGCAAACCGGTGGCTTGTCACTTGTAAATGTAAGGAGGAAGGAGACAGGAGAGTACAAAAGCCAGCTGAGAACCCAGCAGGAGTCCAGAGAGAATCATCTCACACAGTGGTCAAGAGAAACCATAACAAATATTTCACGCAAAGAGGTTCTGCTTTTTTTCCTATTTTACACCTCTTGGGTACACATGGACCACTGGCTTCAAGCAGTACTAGTAGTACTACCAGTAGTACATTACTAGTAGTAATGGACATGGTGATTTAGTGAACAGCAGTGTGAGAACAGAGAAATATACAGCAGAGGTGGTCCAAAGATAAGGGGAAAATATCATTCAGAAAGCTACTTTTACAGATAAATACTATCAAAAGGCATGTATCTATGAATCTAATCCATTGATAAGAGTGGACAAAGCTAACAATTTCCCCCCCACATTACCAGGAACTTCTTTGATAATGAGGGAATATAGCTGCTTTTGTGTAAGATGTTGGCTGCAATGTGTAAGCATGCAAAGGAGAGTAAAACATTTAAAATTCAAAGCTGTCCATGTAAGAAGCAGTGTAGCATGAATGGCCTCATTTGGAGCAAATTCCCATTAATGAGGTTTGAGAGGAAAAGCTGTCAGACAGCTAATAACTACTTATTAACATGTGTTGATTTGAATTCCTTTACATTGGTATTAACAACAGAATACTGACTGCATTGGTTTTAAATTGGTTTGGCAGGACATTATGAGAATTCCCCTTCCCTTCAAATATTTTATGTCCACACTTGAAATCCTAGAAGGAAAAAGTGCCATTTGAGGAACAAACCATTGCACTTGGGAAGTCTTCAAGCTCTCATAGACTCACAGGGGATGACTGGAGCAAAGAAATCAGTGTTCATCTTTCCTTCTTCCATACCTGTAATTCCTCGTGCCCACACCTCTACCTCTGTTAGACACCTCTACCAAAGTCAGTGGATGCTGACACAAGCTATTTTTTTATCATTAAAGTCCATATTGCTTTGCCAGCTTGGCAATTGTCTGCAATTTAGAACAATAAGTTGGGCAGAGTGCCTTGATGTTTACAGCACAGTAACTATTTTCCTTTAATTACAAAATTTCTATGGCTGCATTAAATGCCAGATGCTTCTTGTTACCTTCCAGTTCACTTCAGTTAATACCTTGACTAGCACATCTTGACTGAAGCACCCTTTTCCCTGTGCCCTTTCTTTTTCCAGATTAGGTATTTCCTTGCAGTGGTTGCTATTCACAGTCCAGACCAATAGAAAATTAATAAACCAGAATGGAGGCACTCTGAGCTCCACTATTAGGGGGCTTTAGTTATATCCAATGGGCTTTCTGAATAGAAAAATTCACTACGCTTCTCTTCATAACTGGGAGACAGGCACTCAATTCAGTTCCTTCACAGTCTTATCAAACTGAGTTGGAGTTTTTTAAACTTTGGGGTGTGTTTTTTTTTAACTACTGTGAGTGTGTTTACAGAGGTTGAAAGCAGGAACAGGGGTCAGCTGCTGTGTTCTTGTTCTTCTGTGCTTCTTGGTGGATGTTAAGGATTGTAAACATAGACTACATGGATAGTTTCTGGAAAAAACCAAACAAACACAAAAAAAACATCCCCAGAGCAACCAACCAAAAAAAAAAAAGGAAAATAAAAAAAGCCACAACAGAAAGTATCTACTCCAAGTCAGTGCCAGCTAATTATAGCAACTGTGTGCCAAGCTGTCATAAGCCCCAGAGTGAGCATGCATGGCTTCGGGCAGGAGGACCTATGGTGGGCATTTCTGTCTTGCAGCTCTCTTCCTGTGTCACAGTCCATAACTGTATGCTGTTGAGATTGAAACTAGGAATAAAAATCTCTTTCCTCTCTGGTTTTCACATTATGTGAATCTCAGTGGCAACCCAGAACTCAACTCACAGACCCCTGGGGAGGTCAGACTGATGAGATGAGATAATTATGAGAATTCATGTTTGCTATAATTGTGATTTATTTCTCCTGTAAAATTCACTCATCTCAATAAAGATGCATGGGCTATTGAGTCTACACAAACTGTTTCATACTCATCAATAAAATGGTTTGGGGGACATGTGATCCATGGATCTTCTCTGTAACTAGTTCAGTATTTAATTCCTGCTAACGTAGACCAGGAGATTGTGTCTAATTCAATTTGCCAAATCATAAAATGACATTTAAAAGTGACTCATATATGGTTAGATGAATGTGTAGGTCAGATGCCTTTGTAATTCCTTTCAATATCATTAATTTGATATACTGAATTGCTATTTACAGACTCCAGTTCCATGCAATAGAGAATAAACCTCAGAGAAGTAGCCACAGTAAGTGCTTTTAGAGGTTTGTTGTTTTTTTTTCTGTGCTGTAGCACTGAGGAATGCTGATGTCTCTTCCTAGCTTGTCTTCAGCCTTGTAACATCATTAATATCATTACACAGAAATATCACAGCACTGACAAATGAAAAACAAAACAAAATCAAGAATACCCAGAGAAATTTCTGAGATTGGTTTTATTCACTTGGTTATCACTGTAGTTCAGTGAGTGTCACTATCAGTAATAGTGAAGAAAATTTAGGTCTCAATATCACAAGCTTAATGGTAAAGTAGTGTACTGTTATCATAGCTTGGTCTTTTGACTGTCCTTTTAAAATTATTTTGTGTAATTTGATGCATGTGTGATCATCCAAGTTGCTGCAAGATCAAGGGTGTCATTTTTACATTCCCAAACTGCAGACCTAACCTCAGTTTTTGAAAACTTTCATTGGTATTTTGCTTTCTGTATTTTATTTCCCTGGAGGCAATATAGCTTTAACCCTCCCAGCCTGACTGCATCCTGTTCAGCTGGATTAATCTTAAATCTGACTATTATTAATGAACTTTAACCTGGAGAGTGGTTTGGTCACAAAATAGGCTCAGGCAGCAGTAAACTCACCCTCATGTATACCAAACAAGTCAAATGAAGAGGGGAAAATATGCTGAGGGTGCACTTGGGTTAAACACTGATGCACTGAAATTATAGAAACACTCCTTGAAATTTTGGGGCTGTTTTTCCTCTTGCATTTAGTGGTGTGTTACTGTAAAAGGTTGGGTTAAAATGCATTTGTAGACCAAAACAGTTGGTCCTGAGAAAATGACATCCACACAAGACACATTGCAAGGAATTATTCTTCGGACTAGTTTTAGCTCTGTCTCATGGTCTGCATGCCCATCAAAGGCTGTATGACCAAAAAAGCATGAGTGATGGGGATGGGCCGGGAGATCAGCTCCAAAAACACACTTTCGATCTGAACTGCCCGTGTGAGTGCATCCCCTGAGGCCCAGTGAGGAAGGTGCTGCCCAGAAATTAAATATTTGCATGGGAAGCTCCGCTGTTGCACTGGAGTTGCCCAGGAATTGAGTGAGACAGATTCATTGGTTTGAAGTCAAGAGGTAAATAATAGGCATGAAAAGCAGCCAAAGAATGTGCAAGAGAAGATGGTAATAAGTCTTAGCTGAAAAGGAGGTAGGATACTCAGAAATTATGAATAAATATATGGGGGAAAGCTAAAGGCAAAGGAAATATTTTCCTGAACATCCAATTATGTTATTTTCCTCAGAAAAGTGTTCATATTTAGAAAAATCCCGGGTGGAGGGGAAGACATTTAGCACCTTTTCTTTACATAGAACATCTGAGGGCAGAATTTGTGAACACAGATTATGTTGAACATTTTTTGGCTGGTTTGCCAAACCCGCCTAACCATTATCAGCTGACATCAGGTAAAGAAATGAGCCTGAAAGAGAGAAGGATAGATGTAAATGCTGGAATTCAGTGAGGTCAAAGAAGTCACACAGATGGATGAAAGGAGTGAGAAGTCTTCCTAACACTTGTTTTCAAATGAGCAACTCTAGCAGCTGAAGAAGCATCAAAGTGAGCCTCGCCAAGGGACTTTTGTCTCCTAGCTGGATTCTCAGGTGTCTAATAAAGTAGAAGCAGTGCTCTGAATTTTTTTTCTCTCAGGTGGGCTATTCATAATATCTATTATGTGCAATTTCCTGTGATTGATGGGTTGAGCTAAAGAAAGGGCCCTGTCCTCGATTAGTGTGTTTTTAAGAATCTCTCCCTTTACTTGTTAGGCTACTCCCATAAAAATCAGTTGGGTCTTAGTATCACTGAACTTTTGATCTTCATGTCAAATTTGAATGAAGTAACTATATGGTTCAAGAATTAGTGTGGGAGGGTGGTGTAGTGATGGAGGTAAGGAACAAAGGGATAGCAAGACCAAACACTGATACAACAGGATTGCAAAAGTTTTTTGTCTTTTAGAAGGCAGGCTCAAAAAAATAGATAGGAACAAGCATTGAATGAACATTATTTCATGATTCTTGACATTTTTCTCATTCATTTTAATTAAGTTACTATAGACTGAATGGAAAATTAAGAGTACCACCTAAAAATGTGCAGCTGCTGCATGACATCAAATCTGAGTGTTTTGCATTAAGTTGTTTGTTCTGGAGTTTGATAAAGAAGCTGAGTTTAACTGCCTCCCTCTTTGGGTTCCTCACAGAAATCTGAAAGTGCATGTTTTAAACAATATATTTTGAACAAAAGAAGGAGGCTGCTGTCATGGTACTGGGAACTGAAGAAGAAAATACCTGCTTGACTGAGCTGCCCTTTTCATCCAGAGTAGTGTGAGACAAATGCACTGAATCAAAGCCTGAGCTCCAGATGCCATGTACAGTTGGAGATGGCTTCCTGCCAACGAGTTTCCAAAGCAAACAAGGAAGAGCAAATTTGCGTAACATAAAGTACAGCCACACAGGGAGGCAGTGAACTGGGTGGTTCCCTTCAGTGTGGAAGGGAATGTTAAGTGCTTAAATAGAATGTTCCTTTAGCCAGAACAGAGCCTGATAGAAAGAATATGATTTTCAACTCTGATCTTAAACTCTGAGCTTAACCAAGTCAGTCAATGATGTTTTGGCTGTGGGTGGTGTAATACTGTGATTATACCTTGCTTTAAGGCATGTCTCCAAGACTTAGAGTGGTTTCTGATATCAGAATAGTTTGGGTGGGAAGGGACCTTAAAGACCACCTAGTTCCAACCTCCTTGCTAAGGGACACCTTTCACTAGACTGGGATATTAAGAGACCCATCCAACCTGGCCTTGAACACTTCCAGGGAATTGGCATTCACAGCTTCTATGGGCAACCTGTGCCAGTGCGTCATCAGCCTCAATGTAAAGAATTTCTTCCTAATATCTAATCTAAACTAACTTTATCTCGGTTAAAAAACATTCCCCCTTGCCCTGTCAATACACGCCCTTGTAAACAGTCTATCTCCATCTTTCATTTTGGCTTCATAAATAACCAAGCCAGCACTGAGGTAGATTGGAAGTAAACTCTAGGTCAAACTAGCTGTTGCCAAAGAGACTCCAATGCATTTGGCAATAAACTTTCAATGGCAAGATCTGCAGATCTCTGTAGTTGGCCATAACATAACTTATGACCCGATATTGCATGTAGAAAAACCCTGGAAATACCCATTGTTGTAAGATGCTTTCCCTGTCAAGTATAGTGAAGGAATAATAGTGTTGGAAATAAAGACCATCTAAGGGAAGATAATTCTGTCGTTCAGCCTGCTTGCCATGTGTGCTTCTTGTATGAATGCTGAAACAGTTCCTGCCTTGTTGGACTCCAGGATCTTAAGGTCTTTTCCAACCTAAATAATTCTGTGATTCTATGATATGAGGGCTGTCTGCCCTCTTGTTCTGCCTGCCATGGTAGCACCTGGCTCTGGTTCACAGTTTAGAAACCTCAGTCTTTGTTTGTAGATTTACTGCCTAGGGGTCTGGTTACATAGAAAAAGAAATGAATATGTCAGGTCTACAGCAGTTCATCCGGGAAATTTATAAATGGGATTGCATCTTCACATGCATAACTGTGGAGCATTGCAGAATGAAAACAATGGCTTCAGTTTGTTACAACAGAGGTCTGGGTAGCAGAAGACTTAGTAGAGTATAACAGTTTGATATCTGAGACTGTGATTCATTCAGAGGCCATAGCTCCCTTCTGTACCCTCCTCCACTTGCTTATCCATTGAGATGAGAAAAATAAACCATAGAAACTTAATGAGAAACAAATACTTCTGCTGGGTTGGTCTGCAGTGGGAAGCCAAACTGGAGAAACTACTGCATTACTGATTTGGTCACCTTTTTTTTTTTTTTTTTAATTCTGAGTTCTCATTTAGTCCTGAAGTTCAGGAACATCATTGAAGGACTGATCTGTGTCTCACATGCAGACATGCTCAAAAAAACTTGGAACTGAAGGCAACAGCATAGTCTCTGGGATCAGAGTGAGATACTACCGTGGCAGATGCAAACATACTTGAACAAATAATGATGCTTGTTACTTATGGCACGTAGCAGCACTGCTCCTACAAACTAGGTATGTGTGGGTCTCCAAAAATTGTTTAGTGTGACTGCATGAGAAGAGGGGAATCCAGAAAAGTGCCATAGCAATGTGCTCTGTTTCCCTGTGTAGGGTAGATGTGCTCCCTACAGAAGTGTGCTGGAATCTTGGACATTGAAATGACTACCATATGAAATGAGGTCTCTCTTAAAGTCAGGCAATAAGGGGCACATTCTCTGGGTTTTTTTTCCAGTTCTTTTGAATCCCTTCAAGGATTCAAGTGGCAGCTGCTGGGTAAAAGAGCCAGTGCCATTTCACAGTGGGCTAGAGGGAGATTACTGAGCTGTCCAGTGGGGCTCTAGAAACAAAAGGTCAAAATAGTTTAAACTGTGTTGAGCCCAAGGTTTCAATTCATACTCATTTCCTTATCTTAAAAAATACCAAAACAGCAAACCCATTCCAAATTAATGTGTGTGTGTGTGGTTCCTTTGGTTTTAGCAAGAATTGCCATAGAGGTTGTAATTATGCACGTGGTAAAAACAATGCCTACTAGTACATGTATTACCAGAAGTCATATGTCTAAGTCTTCAGTGCTATTTGAGAAAACAATTATTTCTGAAACAAAAAGTTAGTGCATCAATTTGGCATTCCCTCAAAGTGGGCATTGGTTCTTTACTTTGCTAAAAATCAAAGAATATGCCATTATCTTTAAACTACAGGTGCCACTCATATTTTTATTCCCCCTCTTTTCCTAGTGCTACATAGTATGTAAAGTTTTAAACTTGTGTACATTGGTGCCACTTGATTCCAAAGTGTCTTTTTTTTTTTCCATAGCTCTGTCTACTTTTCTATAATGCAGATTTTAGAGTTGGTTGGGTTACAATTCTGGGTGAACCAATTTTACACAGTGTGTATATATATACACACACACACATACACATAGATACTATGTGTAAGTGTGTGTGTGTGTGTGTGTGTGTGTGTGTGTGTGTGTGTGTGTGTGTGCGCACAAATGTATTTAAATTGGAGCCATTAGTTTCCAAGAGTGGAAGCCTGAATGCTGCAAGTATGGATTCGGGGTATTTCTTCCAACACAATTATGTGAAGATGCAGGGACCTGTTACAGTCACAACACATTCTAGGAACCTAGTAGGTTAAAGTATATTTCTGACTATCTCATTACTTAAACAGCCCTCTCAGTTCAGTGTGAACTAGGGATTTAATAGCAGCTCCCAGCTGAAATGAATGGTGCTTGCTTGGCTGAGCATCTTAGTCAGCTTTGAAAATTTTAAATCTGGTTGTATCCCTCCTGGCCTTTTGGGTTCTCTGAGGAACAAACCCAACTATCCTTGCAAGGCATCCCTGCTCAGGGGAAGGCAGACAGGTGATGGCACCTGGTGATCAAAGATACCAAAGTCATCAGGGAGCTCTACAGATACCACTTTGGGAGCTCATTCACAGATACAGCCTGGAGCAGATTGCAAGCCAGAGCCATCTGTGTAATCTCAGGGATGTAAGCAAAGCTGAAGCCAACTAAATGAGAACATCTAGCTTTTCTGATACATCACAGCCTTAACCACAATATGGAAGTTTGTGCAAGTCTGTCTTTGCCAGATTGTCAACCTCAAGTGACAGCTGTCCAAGTAAAGGCTTGCAGCACTGTCTGATGTTCTACAAAAAATCCCATACTTTTTCATCCGCCTTCATCAGCCAACAAAGAGGCAGAAAACCAAAAACCAGATTTCTTTAAAAAATAGAATAAAATCCCAGCAGATGAAGAACCTCAGTGTCCAGGCACAGAGTAATGGCAGGCAGAATAAGGGGAGAAGAGGGGGAAAAAGGGGATTGATTCTATCATTCTCCCCACCTCCATGTTCAGCTACTTCAGGTAGCAGTCCTAGCTTGTCTGTCACTTGCCATTCAGCAGCAGCAGACTGTGTTGGACTGATGCCTTCTCTCCCAACACTGTTCAGTGCTGCAGTGGCATTGCCTCTAGGAGGAAGTGGTCCTGGTTGAGCTATCTCAGAAGCACTGACACCCTTGTGCTGCTCTTCTCTGTGTACAGCCTTACACAGGGCACACAAAACCTAAATTGAGCAGTCTTTCCCCAAATCCAGTAAGACACTTTCTAGAGAGAGCACCAGAATGATCTCTCTCCCAAAACAGACCTAGCACATTAACATCTTGGTCTTGGAGAAGGCTGTCCACAAATGGAGTTTTCCTAAAATCCATGAGCATCCATGTTTCACTGACAGAAGGTACTGAATCAGAGAGAAGCTAGCACATGACCTATGTATTGCACACTGGCTGATAAAGCCAAGGACAGAACCCAGATCGATCCCTTCAAGATCAAATAGTTTCTTCAAGATCAAAACCCTGAAGACTCCACTGTTTCCATGAAGCATGTCCACTCTGGGCACTGAGGAACTGGTAGTACAGGGAAACACATGCATTTTTCAGATTTTTCTGCTCCTAAAAAAAGTAACGGCACATGTTCTCCACAATGGTCTCCTGAAACAGTTCCATAGAGTAAGTACTGCAGCTGATACTACATGAATTTTTACTTTATGACCCTCTGTGTTTCTTCAGTCTCTTTGGATTCTAGGTGGTAAAGGAGCTGAGAAAAGGAACTTTATACAGCCCAGAAATGTTTAAAAAAATCTGTTCAAGCCTGTAGTGTGAGCATCTGGGGTAGGCAGAAATGTGAAGGCATGCCTGACAGCAAGTGTACACACTGTATAGTGCCACGTGGAGAAGAGCAGCCAAGATTACCCCAAGTGATGTCTCTGTGACATAGTGCAGCACCATGCAAAAATCTTACTCACTTCACGCTGGCTGTGTTGTGCCTAAGGATCTCTGTGCTGAACTGCACCATGCAACATAAGCATGCACAGAGCTACCAGCTGTCCCTGGTATGCTTGCAGTGCCATCCCCACACACGCTTACCTGCAGCTAAGTATCATCCTTTATTTTAGCCAAACTATGGCTTGTACTGGGAGTGCAGGCCTAAGTCCAAGCACTGTTTATGTTTGGATGGCTTGCTCTGTGGTGAGGACAAAGGCAGCCCTTGAAGCATGTCTAGTCTCTCTAAGGAAGAGAGGAAATTTACACTGCAATTCAATGGGAAAAAGCATCTTTGCTGGCACAGGAAAGTAGGATGCAACTCAGTAATTCTCTGGGAAATGAAGCACCAGTGATTATGCCATAGACAGTGCAGAAAAGCTGTAGTTTTGCACTCACCCTCACTTCCAATCACTGGTGTCCCTGGAGCTCTGGGGTTCCGTAACCTTTACAACAATTTGGTTGTAAAGCTCCAAATCCCTTCTTCCTTCAAATGTTTGTGAGCTGCAGTCTCATATAAATAAATAGTTTCTTCACAGAACGGTTTCAATTTAGAAGATGTTCTACACTTGTTTTGATCAGCACATGGCCCATCAGGATGACTGATTAAAAGCCTTGATATTTCTTCAGGTTGTTTTCTGAGAAAACTTGATGCTGAGAAAATCAGACCGTATTTCTTCTTTGTTTACAATGATGACACTGACTTTTCATGGAGAAGCAGTGAGTTAATTTGAGAACTTTGCTTTCATGGGACAATAGGTCAGGATGTCACACAACACTCTTCCTTTGCAGCCCCATGACAACAACTGGATAGGAGGAGATATCTCTGCCTGCCAGTCTTCCAGCTCTCAAATGGTTAGATGGCAAAGGGTGACTCCTTTTCAGCCTTTGAGAATTCTGAAGGGAAATGTCAGCCTTTGTTTTCTGGCCATACTGGATGTAAAGAGCTGCACAACATGTGGTGTCCATCTGGAGAAGGAACTGCAAAAGCAATTGGGCACCATGGTTAGAATGGCTCAGGGTGACTTTAAATTTCTTGTACGTTGAATCTGTGTGTTCTGCTGGCAGTTACCAGAACAATGAAACAAGGTTTTCTGCTCCACCGGGGAAGTGCCCAAAACACTTGCTGGCATGTACAGCCATGGGGTGATGCCAGGGTTGCTGGTCCATTCAAGGTGCTCCAGCAGAAACATTGGCAGCAGCCACAGCCTTCCCTCCTGGATGCTTAGCATGGCCTCTGTTTGTTTATATGTGGTTTGGGCTGATGGCATTTCTCAAGGACAGGGAAATCCCTGCTGGGTGTGCCAGTGCACTAATGAGGCTATCAGGGTCTAACCAGTGGGCTTAAGTAGGGGCAGCTTTGATGGGAGCCTTGCAGCCAGTTACCCAGCAAGAAGAGAGAATATGTTCCCTTGCTAAGGGAATGTTTTAGGGCTGATCTGCACATAGGCAGAAAATGAAGAGTTGACAGAATGTTTCCAGGTGCATGCCCCAGCGAGTGGGGTGGAGATGACCACCTCTGACAGGTGACCTCCATCTGTTTCATAGGGAATGGGGTGCATGAGATGACCACAACAGTATGGCTGCATGCTCATTGGCTTCCTTGAAGTAGGTCTTGAAGTAGGCTACAGGCAATGTAGGCAGTTGGCTGATCTGCATGGGTAGGAAGTGCAGTGCCGTGGCATGCATTTTTAATGTCCACCCTTCCTGCTCCCTCCATTCTTTTACTACCCTCTAAGAAGGATGGTGTGACCTGTCCCACAGCCTCATACATCAGAGAGACTGGAAGGGAACCTAGCGGAGCATGATGATAGAAATGATCCCACCTTTGTGTCCCCAGGCTTCCAAAAACAAGGCTTTTTCTAAATCAGTGGGGAGAGATAAACACACTTGGGAGTGGGGAATCTTCCCACCAGGCTTCGACATTGATTGCAGAGGAATCCTTCTCCAGCTATGCCCTGTCTCTCCCTGTTGGCTGCAGACAGATGCCAGCTGCCTGTTTGGAGAAGGCAGCAACTTCTGAAAGGATAAATTTAGATGAAGCCAATCCCCTCCTGAGAGAATAAGCACGCATAGCTGTTTGTCTGGTCCTTATGTTTTAGTAATGTCCTGTTCCCCTCTCTGAAGGCTAAAGAACATATACTCCTACTCTTTTTCACTGATTGCTCAAAGACTTTCCTCGCTCTCCATGACTGCTTGAAAAATCATCCAGCCTAGGGCAAGAAGTGCAAGGCTGACTGAAAGGAGAAGGAAGGATCTGGCACCTGGCAGAGTGGCACAGGAAAATAGAACAAAAGTCATTCTCAACAGAAATATTTATTTATCTTAAGTCAGTGTGCAAACACAAGGCACAGCTGTTGGCTTTAATTAAGGAGACTGTGATTTGGTAGCAGTCTCCAGCCATTACCTGTAAATTGATCATTTTACAACCTTTTTACTGTGTTACAGTCTCGTTAAGGATTTTAAAACTTTATTCCTGGAGAACTGTTCAGAGAGCAAGCTGTTTAATCACAAACACTTTTTAAATTTTAAGCTGAACAATATCTGTGCAAATATCCTACTAAGAAAAATTTCAAGAGATTTCCAAACATATTGATATACAAGTGCAAATGTAAACAGTAATAAGTATCAGGTTGACTTTATCAATGTCTGAAGACTGCATTAGAAGTAAATAACAGATTGGATAAAGTTATTTACAGTTCAAAGAACACTTGCAGTAAAAATGAAATAAACTCTCAAAATAATCAGAGCATAGAATCATTCAGTATGAACTGCTTAATTGTTAAATGGTTTAGTTGGGATTTTAGGGCCTGAGCATTTGCAATAATCAGCTCCATCAGAGCTTCTGCTTTTAATATTCTTTTAAAAAGCAACAAAGGAGTTGTTTTGGCCTACCAGGCACCTGATATGAATTGCCTATATACAGCCATAGATGTTTTATTTCAAAGCACATATGAAAAGCCTCTCTGTATTAAAATAAAAGTTTAGGAGGAACAAGAATGTGACTGCATAAGGGAGGGCTTGGCCAAGCAGGGATTTGCACTTTGGGGAAGCCAGATCTAGGAGCATTGTTCATGGATGCTCTTATTATTTTTTACAGAGAGTGGGTGCAGCCTCAGTGCTAGGTGGTGCCTTCAGCTCTCTTGGCAACACAGATTCCTACTGACAACAGTCTTCTGCTGAATTTTACATTTTGACCCAGAGTTTCTGCCCAGAATAATGCTTCTCCCAGTCCCAGTCACTCATGGAAGTGAAGAAGTCTTATTCCGAATGGCAGAAGTGGATGAAGCAACAGATCTTTTAAGTAGCACCCCCCACCCCGTCCTCCCTGCACCTCACTGCTGCACCTCTGCAGGAGTGAGGAACTGTCCTGCCTTCCTGCCCCACCACTTTTCCTGCTTCACTGATTTTATTGAGATTTCCAGATCAACCTTCTCTTTCCTTATAATTCCTCTTTGCTTAAATTAAGGACAGTGCTGCATGAAAAAGGCAAGAAGTAACGAATGTTACATAGAAACTGGGACCTAAGGCAGAGCACAGAAAACAAGCAAGTCTTCTGCCAAGTGTTTCTTGGTACTGGCTAAGTTCTTGCAAACCCTGACAAAAGAAGTTTATGCCAGACAGTTTATGGTTTGATTTGTGAACAGGAGTAGGGCTCTGATTCTGCACATGTTCATGTATATGAGCATCTTCTTGCATTTGTGGAGGGCTGGTGAAAGTACCTACAATTGTAAATGGCTTTTAGTGTGTATGAAATGGAGTTTTTAATGGCCAGATTGCCTTTATTATCTGCTGGGAAAATCTTCCTGCATTAGTTTCTCCTTGTTCTTTCACGAAAGGCTGCATAGCTGCTCAAGCAATTTCTGCTGGCTTTCTGGCAGCTCTTCTTTCCTCTTTAAGGCTAATGTGCCATGGCGGATCCTGATAGTGGCCAAGGGGTAAAGTTACTCTTCATCATGTTTCATGTCTGAATTAAAATAAGGATGCACATCCTCATATGACACAGGTACCAGCCCTCTGTGACAGGGAAAGGGTGGAGAGCTCTCACCTTTGTCTGGACAAGCAGCTGTATGCCTCTTTTCTCACTGGATGCCCTCAAGACCAAAGTCTGTTTCTCACCCCCACTGAACTTCTCTGTCTTTGCCATGCTCAGCAATCCCTACGTCATGGATTCACTTGCCTTACCAAGAGGTCTGTTGGCATGCAGATGCATCTTGGTGGCAGACTTGCAGGTGCCCACAGCATGACAAGGGTGATGAGGATGGAGGGAAAGGTACTCAGTGCATTATTGGCAAGATTTTATTGGTGAGACTGACGTCAGCTACATAAAACACAAAGTCTGCAACCAGTGAAGAGCTGAGTTCCACTGTGTTTTTTACATGAGTGAACGCAGACTTTGTAAGTACCCTGCAAGGCCCATGGTGACAGAAAATGCTTTTGAGGTGTGCCTTTGGCAGCCCATGAAGTCAGATAATCCATAACCTCAAGTGCTTGTTGCCTGTAAAATGTGCCTGTGATGACGGGGCACAAGGGGCACTGCTCAGACCCTGCTTCCAACCTTGGGTCTGGGATGGCTTCTGCCTGCCCACAGGCATCCACAAAAGCAGTGAGTTGGGTGAGGGGCTGGGGAGGGACTACAGGGGGACCTTGCCTTCCTCAAGAGACACTGGTGTGCCTCAGGGTGAGATGTTGCTGCTCTCTCCTCTTTCACACATCTTGCTTCTTACTTTGCAGCTGGATTTTTTTGTTTTTACTTTCCAAAATGACTCTGGCATTCACCCCGTTGCAGGTAACTGGAAGCTGTGCCTTTTGTTGCTATGGGCAGAGCTAGGCTCTCCTGTGGTGCTAACCAGACTATTTCAGTCTGTATGCAAGTCAACCTCTACAGCTGGGTCCACCACACATGTTCAGAACAAACTGTAGCATTCACTCTGGGCAGTTGGATTAGATTAGTGGGTAATATAATAGGAGTGCTAAATCCTTATGATAACAAGTAATGTGCAGCTTTATCTTGTAATACTTTTAAAGCAAGTTTAGAGCTCCTAAAATTGCTTTGGTTATTTCCATGCCACTGTAATAAAATTCCTGTTCCCCAAGCCTTTTACAAGGCAGAATGTTCAGGATTTTTTTCTAGGTTTATCTCTGAGTTTGTATATTTCAACAAGTTATTATAAGGTGTAGATTTACCAGAAAACTTCTTGACTGTGTAGTAGTATGACCTGAACATCTGGGGATGAAGAAGCAAGCAGAGTCCTGGGACTGGGAGAAGCAGTGTATTAGCTATGGTGAAGGACAAAACATTTGGAAATGGACTTTTGTTTTTCTCTGAGATGAAAGAAAAAATACCCCCTACTTTGAAACACAATTCTAGTACGAGGATGACAGAGAGAAATTCTGATACAGCCTCCTTTTCCTTCTCTCCCAGAAGTTTCATTTAGATGGCTACCTCTGTGATATGTCTGTTCTAATGATCAGGCACTTACAGACTAAGTAGTGCAAATTTTTACATTTTAAACTTTAATGCATCCAGAAATGTTATAGAAAATTGCTCTTTTTAATGCCCTATCTCACGTGGAAGTGGAGAAAACCTGAAATTAATTCTTAAGCTCAAATTTTATGTCTTAGCTTAGCCCAGATGAACCATCCACCTCTGACCGTATTATCACAGAATTTGCTGAGTTGGAAAGGACCCACAAGGATCATCGAGTCCAACCCTTAACCCTGCACAGGACCATCCCCAAGAGTCACATCATGTGCCTGAGAGCATCATGCAGATGCTTCTTGAACTCTGTCAGGCTTGGTGCTGTGACCACTTCCCTGGGGAGCCTGTTGCAGCACAGAGCCATCCTCTGGGTGAAGTATCTTTTTCTAATATCCAATCCAAACCTACCCTGAGGCATAAATTCATGCCATAGGTCTCCCAGGACAGCTCAAGTCCACACAGCCTGTCAGTTCTCATGTGGTTAAAAATACCTTAAACTGAGTGTTTCACTGATACTGGTGGCAGATCTACATGTTGATCTATGTGTGTGTGGCTGATGCCACACACTGATTCATAAAGATCAGCTAATGTAACTGTTCTCCAGTTATCAGTTTTAACTCCTGCTAATCTTCAGATTCTCTTCTCTTGTTGTGCAGACTCAGTGAAGCTCATTTTCTTTTCTGTACTTTTTTCATGGCCATAACTGTGGAAGCTTACTTTTATATATGAGTTTGTTTCTTACATCCGTAGGAGACTGTAATGAAACTGTGTGAGATGAACTACATATTTACTTGCTAAAACACCTTAATTTGAACAGAACCATGTAGTCCTAGATATTAACCTTTGCACTAAGTCACATGCTGATCTTTTACCCAAGCAATGTCCTTAAGGAAACACTTCCCTTGTGGCAGTGATATAAGAAGCTTGATCCATTTGTTCTACAAATCAAAGATATTTTGTGCAGGGAGATATTGTGTGCAAAGCACTCTTTTTTTTTTCTAAAGATGATGGTTATTCTCTCATTGTCAATCAATACATGAACAACGTAGTCAGAACAGAAACAATATGGATAAATGCTTTCTCTAAAATTATAGAGGAGCCACTAGCAACAATGTGGGTGTTTTATAAAGCTCTCCTATTTATTTCCACCATTAGGTGTGGTCACTGTGTGAAAATCTGCATCTCTTTATGCTTTACTATAACATGACGCCAAAGCACCAACATTTCCAGGTATTTAGGGAAACAGATGAATTCTGGGGCAGGGCTTACTTCATGTGTGCTTGCTTTGCTTAGAGAATTAGATGGATTATTTCCTCATGCAGTGAGGACCAAATCTCCGCTCTGCAACTGTCTGCTTCAGTGGGAGTCTTGCCTGGGGAAGGACTTCTGAGTTTTTCTGGTCAGAAGGAAGTTACTCCTTTTATAGGATTAGAAAAGTATGCAGTTCTGTGTGCACCAATTAAATAACCCTCTCACTGTGCAAGAGAAAAAACATCACTTTAGATTAGTTCTCTTTTAGATGTTTTTCCTTTTACTGTTAGACTAATTTAACCTTATCCCTTCCTATGAATCCTGATTTGCTCTGTGCCAGGGGTGTGGATATGTGTGTACTTACGGAATATGTGTCATATGCTATTCTGCCACAGAGCATTAGTGAGCAATCCTTTTATACATAGACTGCAGGCCCCATTTTGCTACCAAAAAGGCAAAATGTGCGTATGTAGGAGGAGTGAAAAGATATATGATTTACGAAACATTTGTATCTCTGAAATGTGGCTTTACGGCTGTCAGAGTACATGTAATGTTTGCAGCCTATTATTGCCATATACAAAGTGGTTCCATAGCCTGAGGAAGAACAGACTTGAGCTGCAGAAAAGGCACACACATTTGTATTCATTCTCTTTCTACACCAGCGGTGCACTTCAGAGAGCTGAGAAATTTCATAAGATGGATAGAAGAGGATGAACACAGCTTCCCAAAAAGGTGAGTGGTGCCAATCAAATTAACCAGGCCACAATTGACTTAAGATTCAGAAAAATCACATCCAGATGTATCACTCTGTATTTTGAAGGCCTTCTAAAGGAGGTGAGACACTGGTCCATTGGTCTTGTTGTGTATCTTGACAATTACAGTCTAGTTTTCCCTTGTCTGACATGCACATGAGTGTGAGCTTGGAAAGAAGAGTACCAATTTCAAAACAAATAATTTTTTTGTCCAGCAGCTCTTCTGTCTAAATAAAGTGGTCATTACCAGATGCCTTGAAAAATTTTGGGATATTCTTATCAGCTGTTCAGCTGCTGACACTTACATGTAAGGTTTCAGTGAACTCATGTTTCCTGCTTCCTATTTTAAGTCACCATACATGAATATTGAATTCTAGCTTTCAGACTCACAGTTCCCATTGTGAATATTTGTTAAGAACTGAAGGTCATTTTATCAGTGACCTAGACTGGAAAATAATCTTTCTGTTTTGAAAACACTTCTGGTTTCACTGGTGTACCCATTTTGAGGCATAATGATCTTGTTACAGCTGGAATTGATGGTAAACTGGAGGAAGTCTCTCAAAGCAGTGTATACCTGCACAGGATTAAAAAGAAGTCCTCTGGAAGCTTAACTGCTGTAATTCAGTGTGTGACAGTTTTGATCCAGGACCCCCTTAGTAACCAGTTGTAACTAAGGAAATTGCCATTACCCATGTATTCCAAACTTGTTTTTCCACGCAACAAGAGAAGATAACTAAGAGAGAGATAGTAAATTGCCACTCTTCTTTTTCCAACGAGGCTGGTGAGCCGACAGTCCAGGCATTGGTCTCCCTTATCAGAGTCTGAGGCCCTGTGGCAGTGATTGTCATCGTCTACCCCGCAAGAGATCAGGGAGAAGCTGGTTTCCTCTTGAGGGAAGTTTTGGTGAGATTGTATTTTGCCAGTTTTTTAGGGGTTTTGATTGTATTTGTCTGCTTTGTTTCTGTTTTATCCCTCCTTTGTCCTTGTTTCCTCCCCCCCACTCCGCCCCGGGAGCTCCTGTTTGTATGTACAAATTATATATGTAGTTGTAAATGTTAGAAAATATATATATTCTGATTTAATTCAGTTTCTTTCAAGTTCTCAGTTTCTTTTCATTTTTTTCCCCTCTCTTTTTTTTCCCTTTGCTTGGAAGAGTGGGGGGGAGGAAAAAGAAGGCAGTTTGGGCTTGGAAGGGGGACAGGGTCAAACCAAGACACAGTGCTAACCTCACATTGCATATGCTGACAGTTCCTGACCACCACTTGAGGATCAAGGAATAAATTGCTACAGAAAATTGTTGACAATTTAAGATAATGAATAAATTTAAGGTCATGATCCCTTCAACTGATCATCGTGGGGAATGACTTTTTCTGAATGCATAATTTTCTCAGCTTCACTGAAGAAGCAATATAAAAATTGGATTGCCATCCATCACCAGAAGAGAAGAGAAACACATGTTACATGAAACCATGATCACTGGTGTCAAAGAGAGATAGAAAAGTTCACCCCAATCTCTCAGTAAGTTTCTGGTAAAAGAAAATGCAAAACAGAAGGTAGGCAATGACAGTATCAACCTTAAAATACAGTTCCTTTCAAGCAACAAGATTTCATTTGAATAGTGAATCTGGCCCAAGTTCCATCCTATCCACACAGAAAAGATCCTCCACTGAGTCAAATTACGCTTCAACCTATGCAGCATGCACATCTGTCAGGAAAAGACAGTGACACAACTTTCAGTCTTGCAGCTAACCCAGTTGCTTTGCAATTAAGCATCTGGCAACTTGAGCTGGACTTAGCAGTGTGCATGTTCCCATCTGTCCTAGGTTGTCCCACTTAGACATAATGAAACCATATTGTAAAGCAGAAGCTTTCCATTTGTGGTCAAGGTATATCTGAGAGCCTGCTAACTGCTTCTCAGAGGATCTGCCAAAGCAGACTAAGCCAATCTACAGTCAGTACACTTGCATTCAATTTACAAGAATCAGCAACCTTCCATTTGATAACATTCAAGTGTCCACAAATCAAACTTGAAAACTTGCATTATAAAGCAATTGCCATATTTATGCCCTTGTATTTCCTCAGTCATCTTTGACAGCCCCCTCAGCCACTCCACCTGCTCCTTATTTTCTTTACCCTAGAACGGCATGATCTCAGACTCAGACTTTAGTGCACACATTACACATCAGGATCCCAGCAAGAGACAGAAATGCACACAAAAATGTTTGTCAGTGGAAAAAACAAATGACACAGTTACATGGAGGCAGAGAATCCTGGTAGATCAAATAAATCTTTTCCCCAAACAGTATTGAAATCTGTCAAAATGGGATACACACAATAAGAGTAAAATCAAATGCTTTATTTCTTCCTGCTGTGGCTGCCTGTGTTTCTGCAGTTCAAAGTTAGCATCTAAACTACACAAAGTTACTTTTACTTCTCCAGAGGCATAATTGCTAGTGCTCTCCACATTCCCTCTTAGTAAGTAGTTAAAAAACATATATCTGGGGCCTTCTAATGAAGCCTCTAGGTATTTCATTGGAGGCTACAATGCTTTTATTACAAAAAATCCTTTGAAACTGATTTCCAGAGTGGTGTGGTGGGGTTTTTTTGTTTGTTTGGTTTTTTTTTCATCTTGCAGTGTGAAGGTTTGCTTGTTTTTTTCAGAGAGAGGATATTTCCATCTGCTGATGATAATTGCCAGGCATTACTAGACAGCTGAAGTATTTGCCTCCAGAGGCCACTGACTTTGGAGTGAGGATGCCTCCTATTTTATTATATGTGTACATACATATGTGTAGATATATATATATATGCATATTTCACATCCTCCAGTGTGAAGATGTGGTTTGATGATGCATTAAAGCTCAAGCATGCCTAGTACTCATTGAAAAATGCCTAGATCCTATAATAGGAAATGTCAGGTGAGTATAAACTCCTTCTGCCTGTTTCAGATGTATTCAAAGCAGTTTGATGGATTAACTTTCAGTAGACTTTACACTAGATCAGTATTATCTGTCCAGATCCAACCATCCACAGCTATTGCAACAGTTTTTGCTATTCTTTCTAGCTCTTGCTTGTTGCCACCCAGGATCATGCCCTCCAGTTGTTGCAGTTTTTGGGTCTTGTGCTTCTGCTTTCTTTTCACCGTTTGCCTCCACTAGGTTTTCATTAACTGTGGCTGTCTGCCCTGCCTGAACCTTGTTTGTCTATGACTTGCCTTTCCTTGGTTACTTTTCTTTGAATGAGACCTCCTGTCTTGTATTAGATTTCTGCACCACTGAAAGAGTTTGGATTTTCCAAAATGCCTAGTGCAGCAGCACCTTATTGCCAATTCAAACCATCCCACACTGTATACACAACATTCTTATCTTCCCCATCCAGCCTTTCCCAGTGGAGTACAGATTGGATAGAGGTAGAGGTTTTAGTCTTGCTGGCAGTCTGGCTAGGAAGGCTGTTTTGCAGATAGATGCCACTTTCTGAAGCCTAGTTGCAGAGATGCTTCAGCAGGGGCAGTTATGGAATGGTATAGAGGCAAAGCCAGCTGTCCTTAGAGGACCTCCAAGAGCACTGAGGATGTCAGTGGCCAGTCTGGTGTCAGGGCAGGGCAACCTTGCCTGTATTACCACAAGCCTGACTGCAGCCTGGAAGGTGAGGAGCAGCTGTTTCCTGAGTTCAGGAGTAGAGCTAGTCCCCCTGATCCTTGCAAAAGGGGAAATCCAAAGTTAAGGAATAGAGTCCCAAGACAGAGAAGGAAAATGGTTGGATGTCTTCTTTGTTCACATGTGTCCTCAGAAAGGTCCAAAACCAGGAAAGAGCCACCAACCCATGTAAGAGGCTAATTTCCCATGTTTTCTTCCCCATTTTTTGAACATTTTTTTTCAAGAACAGCATAGCACTGATACCTCTGCTCCAACCTCTTCAACTTCTCCTTGTCTACACAGTTTTGCATCTCTGACCAGAGCCAGGAGTTCACAACAATGCTTTTCTGACCCCAAACATGTACACCCTGTACCTCCTTACTGGTCTGAAGGGTTTGCCCCAGGTCCATTACAGCAGCTGGTCCCCAACATCTCCTGGGAAAGTGTGCTGGCCCTCTAGCCTCAGGTTTCTGGGAAAATCACATGCTCTCTGGTCCCCAAGATGTTCCTTTGGCTGGTGTTGTAAAAGGTACATAGCAGCAATTAGAATACTTGAATGCATGTGTGTACATAGGTACATGTGTAGATACAATGCACAGCAATGACGATGGTTTGACCAGAAAAACATTTTGATGAAGTGAAACTAGCCTAGGCCTCTACCTAACTCTTCCAGATCCTCACCAATCATCCAGCCACCTTCAGCTTGTGTATCACAGCTTACACTGTTGCACTGCAACTCAGCACAGTGCTGTATTTCTCCCTGTACTGGCCCTGGGATGGAATGGTTTCCCTGCTAAGGTCTCCTCCTGGCCAGACATCCAGCGACTTGGGCCCAGGAGAGCTGATCTGGGGCCTAGCTCTGCCTGTGCTGGGAATACAACTGCCGCAAAGCAGAGCTAGCTAGTGTGTGTTTTCCCTGCCTGTCTCCCTGGTGAATCAGAAGCACAGTGCAGAAAGACCTTTGCAGAAGGACAGCTGCCCTCTGAGCTAGCCCAGGCAACAGAGAGATGCTAGTGGCAATTGTCCTAAAATAGCGCAGGTGGGGTGTGCTTTAATTTTCTTGCTCAAGGAGAATAGAAACCTGTGGTTGAAACCAGACAGCAAGGCCTAGGTGTGCCTCTCATCCTAGAGCCTGGCTGTTCACTGGGGGAGGCAGGAGCTGCCTGGTTGTTCATGGGAAGCATGTGCTGTGTGAATGCTATTCACAGGTCAGAGCAGAGGTTTCTGCTCTTGTGGTTGTAATCATTGGGATGAGACATCAGCTGGTGGAGGCATGAGTGTGCTTAGGAAAATCAAACTCTGTCACTTCAGCACCTGGCATCCCTTGTACCTTTAATCATCCTCCCCAGCCACATATTCTAGGGCCAAGTAAGTGATGCAGCACTAAGTCTGCCACTGGCCCTGTCTTGGAGTCGTGGAGGGGAGATAACCCAAGAAGCACTGTAAGGTAACCATAAGGATTTCTAGTCCTAGCTGCTAAACTGCTTCCATCCCTTCTCTGCCTCTGTTCTCTGTTCCCCATGTGCAAAGCTTTTTTTCTTCCCCGCCCTGCCGCCCCCCCCCCCCCGCCCTTGGTTTGCACTTTCTTTTCATTAAATCCTTGTAATCTCTGCTTGTTTTTAAACAGTGTTGAGATTATTATTTCTGAGGATTGGATATCAAGGATTGCAGAAAGCCTGGAACAAAAGAAGGTCCATCTGAACATAGAAAGAAAAGCAGGATACACAGAAAATTGTTATTGCTTCCTTCTGGTTTCTACACAGTTCAGAGTTATAACCAGCACTCCCAACAAGTGTCTGATATAGTAGTAATTAGTCAGGACTTCCCCAAATCTCAGTGGTGCATGCTGATACAGAGACAGATGGTCCCACCTGTCAAAGTCACACCAGTTGTCTTCTTTTCCTAATGTCATAGATAATGTTCAGAACTATTGGTTTAGGTGAAGGGGAACCAGGTGGGACAGTGGGGATTAAGTTCCCGTCTGACCCTCCATTGTGTCCGATGACCAAGTGCACTCCAAACTACACAGACACTGTGAAAGTCATTGTAACAGAAGAGCTCTGGCAGCATCTGAGGTTGAGGGGAGCAGGGTAGATGCAGTGTGGAAGAGCAAGTGGCACAGTTCTGCTTTACACTGGTATAAAATGACAAGGTTGCCTCTCTTGATAATTTGGCAATGCCCTTTTTCAAACCAGCCACACCACTGCAGCATAAACCAGTTCTGCTGAGGGGTCCAGTAATACACAGCTCTGGCACTAGGGCTACTGTAACCTGAGACATAGGGACCTACAGAATAGACTTGCAGTTTATTGGAGGTTTGTGTGTGTGTAATGCATGAATGGTAATATGAGCATTGTTTTTTTCCTTTAAAAAAGAGAAGGACTTTTTGCCAGTTGCAGCCCTTACCATTCTATTGTCTCACTAGTTTTAAATGTGTTTCTTATTTATTATTGCATATAGCAGTGTTGCCGTAATTCACCTCTAGTCCACACAAGTTTTCTGAAGTACACACACACCTATCCTATGTATTTATTACCTAATTGCACAGAGAATTGTGAACAACTATTTAGCTGAATATGGCACAGTTCACACATTTCCTCAGCTTCAGAGGCATTCACTATCATCCTAAACTCTTCCCTGATCCTGAGTTTTAACTTTCAGCCAAAATCAAAGAAAATATAATACAAAATCCTGCTTTTACTCACCATTGTGTGTGACAGCATCAGGGCACTACAACATAAACGTCTGTTGTTTCTCTGTTTCTTGAGGTGGAGATGAATCATCACCTAGACAGCTCTGTCAGCTAAAGAGGCTGTGGGACCCTGACTCTGCTCTTCCAAAGAGGTCACTGCTGAGTTAGAGGCACAGTAACCACCTGTGGCCATTACAGTCCAACAGAAAGAATGGGCTGTTAGTTTCTTACTATTCATTTCCATTTTCCCTTCCCATGCTCTTTGCCAGCTGATTTCTCTACCTTTATTTTTTTTTCTTGCCTCTCTTACCTAAATTTAAAGTAAATTTATCTCCTTCTTCTGTTGAGTGTAGATTAAGTGTAACTCGGAGAAGATATATTTGAAATTGTACTGGTGATCTATCATTTATTCTACATCATTCAACAATCTGTTGAACAGGGCACAAGGGTTATTTTTCCTGTAAATTACAAATATTGGAATTAATAGGCAGATGGACTTCTGGGATATGTTACAATCCGTGTGCTATTCTTACTTCATTAATGCCCCCTCCATCTTCCTCAGGTCCTGAATAAACTCCTATTTATGCAACTATATGAATGAAAGGAAGAAGATTTCTAAGACTCATTATTCCCCTTAGAGGGAGAGGAGGAAGCAGGTCTATTGCAAACCATTTTATTCTTTCCATCTAAAAGATACAAATAAACTGGAGGATTGGTTTCCATCACTTCCTTTCTCTGGATGACATTGCTCATTTCTTGAGATTTGCTTGTTCTCTGCAGCAGTTTTTCTTTCAGATGGGATTATAATAGTAAATGGGGCAATGACATACAGATGGATCATAAGACAAGGATGCTTAATGGGTCATGCCCAGTATTCCTGGTAGAAGGCAAATATAAGACCCAATTGAAAATGAGGTCACCTAGAAACCAAGTATGGTCGTACTGGCATAGTTTGTTCATTAGGTTAAGCATCCTGGTCTGTAATTTACCAAACAGTCCTAAGAAGTGTCATGAACATGAAAATAATAGTATTGTAGAGGAAGTCTTCAAAACACACAAAATGTGATAAAGGGGATTTTTCTGCACAGAAGTTAAACTAATGAGTTTGAATTTAGACAATTTATATTTCAGAAAGGCATCTACTTCTGCATCAGAATCCCATTGCTCATCTTGTGAGGTCAACAGAAACCCATTTTGTGAACCTATATCTCTCTGGGTCTGTCTGAAGGCTTCATTTGGTCATATCAGAACTGTCTTTCATTGTTTGGAGTGCTTGTGCCACAGTATGATACATTTCAAATACACCTCAGTTGAATCCTGTTGGTTGAAAGATATTCTCAGTAATATTTCTACTAAGAGGAAACAACAACATGAAGCTTAAGCTCCAGTACCTGTAGCTCAATTTCTTACCTTTCAATTCTGAGTCAAGAAGGGACAGTTAACCAGGTGACTTTTGTGAGGGTGGGGAAGGAGGAGCTACCCAGAATATTCAAAACTTCTCTGATGAGGATGTCAGTATTAGGGCAATAGAGACAGAGAAACACCAGATTGTGAGGGTGAGGATGGTTCAATAGGCATATCATCAGCTTTCCTGCAACAGCATGATATTTTATTAAAAACAACCAACCAACCAACCTGCCAAAAAAAACCCCTTATGGCTCCCTTACCACTAGCCTGACAGGAATAACTAGACATCACAGATAAGTGCTTGTAGTATTCCTCTCCTCCTTCTATATGTAGTCCAAAGCCATAAATGGATGTTTCTATTTATGGAAATCTTATATTACACACACACACACAAAGAATAAGTAGAAAAGAAGAAAAAAAGAAGAACAGAGGACAAGAGTTCAGATTATTCAGTAGAGTGATCCAAGTTGCCAAGACAAAATAGATATTTGTTGACATTTTGCCCTTACAAATTGTCCTTTCTAGTCATTCTTATCCTGGCTATAATTAATAGTTATCTAGAGATCTCTTGGGATGTAGTCACATTATTATTTTGCTGTAAAATACCCTTGGGATATAGAATGGATATGGAGGAATTGCTTAGTTTGTAGGAAGATTTCTTCTAACAGTTCTTTGGAAATTGAGGAACATCCCACCTAACTGAAGGTATAAAGGACTTTTAACCATGATAGCAAGGTCGTAGCTACGCATGCAAGAAATCAACCAGTTTAAGGAAACTCTTACGAACACACGGCATTGGTACTGGTCATGTTGCATTTTTAATCTCTCTTCCCGCTGTCACTCCTTACATAGAGAGGCTGGGGACTAACTGTCCTTATTTCCATTCCTAAAATTATCTGGAGTAAACTCCCTTTGGATCCTGTGTGGTTGATTCAATGGTAAATCAGTTTTTCTGGACTTAACTTGTTTTCCTTCAACAGGACCACGCCCACTGTTATTGCCTTTGCCCCTTCCCTGATCTGTGTAGCCTGCATGGGTATTGGTGTGCATGTTTTATTCATATCCTGGGGTTATCTTTCTGCCAGTACCATTCCTCCCTTTTGTTTTTTGCCTCCTGCCCTCGAGTCTTTGTACAATACCAAATGCATCTGTTGTTTATTGATTTATGCAGTGCTCTGAGACTGTGCTCCTGAAGACTTTTACAAGCAGAGAACACTTCATTTATAAATAAAATACTGGGACCTCTCGGCTGGAACGCAACAGCCGTATAACAGTGCCAGTAACACAATGCAACAGCTCTCAGAAAGAAACTGAAGAATACCATATCTAATTGAAGCAACAAGGGATTGTTAAATACTGCGGGAAGAATGTAATTGCTTATGCTGAAAACTGGCCAAGACACTGGGGTTAACATTTCTTCTCTTACAAAACACACACTGGGACCTTGAAATGGCTACTGCTAATTATAATTACCACAAATAACATTGCTTAAACCACCTTTTACTATCACATCAGAGTATAGACTTTATTATTATTATTATTATTAGTATACCCTTCAGACTGGTCTTTTTGCCATCTGCCACCCAACAGAGAAATTCACAGAATGCTAATAAAGCGGTACTCAAACTGCTTTAAATCAATGGACTGAGCATGAAAAAAGTCAAAATAATGCAACTCCCAGATTCAGATGATTTCTATCTGTAGAAAAATTTAAAAGTGTCAGAAAATATAACTTGAATAGAAATGTAGTGCAAATAGATAGGTGGATTTGGCTTGTGAATTTAGCTCTACTGTCCTGAGTCTGTAAAGAAAGAAAACAGATCGAAATCTCTCCTCTACTGTGTTTGTACAGTGGCTGAAAAGACTCCTAGAAACTTTGGGGGATAAGGTAGCATAGTTTATTTTCACCTAAATTTTATCCATCAATTCCGTCTGTGGGGTGATGGCCCCTCTGATAAGGCCTGATGGGTTGAAGAAGATGCCACAGCCCCTGAAGGGGTGCTCCAGCCGAGGACAAAGGCTTTCAAACTGATAAGATTAACATAGGGTGGAGTGTTGTTTAAGAAATGACATGGCCCCCCTCTGCGATGTCTTGTATGACTGCTCAAAGGAGCCACCTCCCCTCAGGCATCTGCATCACCATCACCCTCCCAATAGATTGACTTAGCCACACAAACCACATGGAAGAAAAAAAAAAGGTATAAAAAGTGTTTGGAGTTTAAACTCCAGGAGGAGAGGGAGAAATGCCAATGTCTCTGTGAGGGTAACTGCTGCAGCTCCTCTTGGAACAATGTAGGGGTGAGGAGACCATGTGCTTTCTATTTTTTCTAACTTTACTTTCTTAACTTTACTTTCTTCCTTTCTGCCTTTGATTCTTACTTTATAAGCATTTCTTGTTGCTACCTTAATACTAATAACAGTAACTTGCTTCACACTTTGCTACTTTATATTGGTTATTGCTTTTTGCTATTATTGCTTTTTGCTATTCTTACTTTATAAGACCAGCTCTGTTTTGCTCTTTAGTAACTTGCTTCACTTTCAAGGTGTAGTTTCTTTCTTTTTTCAACATGTATGTTGATAAGAAGCAGCTCTGCTCTTCCCTTTTGTTTTGTGTTACAGAGAGAGTGGTATGCAAGATAATTTATTGTCTTATGCTGTTGTTACAGTAAAATCAAAGGTGAGCAATTCAGATCTATAGAAAAACCCTGTGAGACTGAGCTATCAGCCAGAAGCAGCAAGGAGCTCAGCTGCTGCTGGCTGATAGGGAGGAGGTTACTCCCCAAGAATTCACATAGTAGGAATTCACAGGACTCTGCAGGGACACGAAAACAGCCAGGATGAAATAACATAAACGTGGGACTTGTGAGAGATAGGCTTTAACCAATTGAAGTATCTGGCGTTGTGGTGTGTTAACTCTTTTAGCCAATAAGCTGTAGTCCTAACCCTATATAAACTGTGTGCTTTGTGTAATAAAATGTCTTCACTATAAACTTCATAAGCTTGTTGGTGAAGTCCAGTTCCTCCACCATTTATAAATTGTTTACTTTATTATGCTATTGAAAGAGTGTCTGGATTAATGTTTTAGGTAGCTGTGTTTTTAGTTAGTAGTTCTTTGTTGCTAGTTTCTGTCTGTTGTGAAAATGGGATACATTGCTGTATTGTAACTTGAGTTTAGTGTGTTTGTAGAATGTGTTTTGTGCTGGTTTCTTTTGGGGTCTTTTATTATCAATTAAATACAATCTTGCAGGTGAACATTATCAGCGGCAAAGCAGAACCCACAATAACTGTCATATATTTGTATTAATAAATGTTATTTCGGGAGCTGTTGTGAGAAAAGTTCTTTTCTGGCATTAAGTGTGGCTTCATGTTAGAAATCAGAATCCCTTCCAACCTGTGGGCTGTCCGTTAGTTGACAGACAGTGTTGGGGAACATAAGGCTCTGATTGTCTAGAAGCGCTTATTGCTAATAATATTTCTCCCTGGCTGAAGTGAAGTTTCACATCAGAGGTCAGAACCCCTTCCATCCTGTGTGCTGTCAGTTAGAGGACAGACAGTGTTGAGTACATAAGGATCTGATTGTCTGGAAGCACTTACAGCTAATAACTTTTAATTAATACAGTTAAGACTAGAAATCTTTGCATTTCTGTCTCCCTCTTCCATTTCACGTGACACATCCTACTCAGATATGAAGAAACATATCCATGTTTGCCCCAGGGAGATTCATAGCCAGAGAAGACTTTGCACCTTAATGTTTGAGCTTCAAGAATACATTTAAACTTACATGACCAAAATGGCTGCAGTTTCATTAACTCTCAGTCAAGTTCAGCTGGGGACAACAATAGATGTCCATAGTCAGTGACACTGCTCTGAGTATGATCTCTTAAATATGGATTTGTTATCTAGACTGGTTTGGGGCTCCTACAAAATAGATGTCAAAGATGAAGCATGCAAGTATGCATATTGGCTGTAATGGGACCACTTCTGTGCCTGCAGTTTAGTGGCTGTTAAGTTTTCATTTTACAAAGATGTCAGTAAAGACTGAGCCAGCAGGCAGGCAAGAGATCTGGATGTGGATAGCCCTCCTATATCTCAGTGCAGTATCTTTAGTAGGTCACTTTCCACCCAGCCCAGTCCCTGTCTGTGGAAGCATAATAGAGATTCACGCTCTCATACTTGGAAGCAATGTGCAGAAGGAGTTACCAACTTGTTTTCCTGAGGACACTGTCACAGCAAATCAGGTGATCTAATAGCAAGAGTTCTAATGAAGTAGGTTATCGATCCCTATCAATGTTGGCTCTCTCATGTCTTTAACTGAAAATGTCTATTACAGTACTAGAAATACTGAAAATAGACTATCCTAAGATCTGGAGAAACTTTAGCCCCCATCCCACCTTCTTGCTCTGTTCTTGGTATCAGAAATCAATGTGTGCAAGTAGCATCTTTGCCTTGAACAGGTCTAAGTCTGTGATATTATCTCATGTACTCACAGATTTCCTAAAACATAGGTTTGCATGCATTATGTGTGTGGTTTTATAAATTATTTCTTCCATTTCTTCCGAGCTAAGAGTGCTCTGTGATGAATAATAGTCCTGCATTTGCAGAATTTATATTACTAGTAGTTAGAAGGATGGATGTTCCAGTCTCCTGAATACTTTAAAATCTGATTTGTTTCTGAAGAGGAATAAACTTGAATGTTTTAAGGCTTTACAAAGAAGGACTTTGAAAAAAATGCTTGAGATAAATACAGAGTTCAACAGAGTGCAGTGTTTTATGTCAGTGCTTACTTGTTTTTCTATATTGAAATATGTAATAAAAGGTGAATATAATTGGAGTGGAAATTCATTTGTGCAGTTAATGAGGCATTTTTATTTATGAATACAATAAACAAATAAAATACAGTGTTGCATAATCTGAGAATATATGGCCCCATCAAAGTTTCTTTTTCCAGTTCTCTTGGGGAAGATGCTTAAGCCAATAGAGCAGCGCTTGACTTAGAATTTCCTGAGGTACCACAAACATGCAAACTCTATCTCTTCAGCCTGGGTTTCAGGCCATGCAGATAGCTGGTGGCTCTTCCATCACTGGCAGACAGGCCCCAGGGGAATGTTACAGGCTGGTGAGGACTGGGGGCAGCAGTAGTGCCTAGCTGACTGTGACAGTGGCAGGGTGCTCTTGGTGTCCACGGAGGTTGCTGTCATGCCTACTGCAAAACACCCAAATTCTGTGGCACTGTGTCCATATGAAAGATGCATTGGAGAAGCCATGTGGCTGACACTTGGCAATGCATGTAATGTATCCCAAAAGAGGGGACATTTTTGAGGAATACAGATGTTTGGCCACCAACTTGTCCTGCTGCATGCAAGTAAATCACTTTTGAAAGGAACTGTGAAGTCTGGTGCTCTGCACTGATGTGGAGCTCCCCAGGGAAGAACTGAAGTTCCTCTGGTGCTGTCTCATGCTGCCCTGTCTGATGGAGCTTGTTCCTCGACTGACACCCTGGTAATTTAATATTTTTTTTAATATTGTTGAGTATTAGGAACTTATGCTAAAAATGTCTTTTAAAACATGCTGAAAAGCTACTTCTACTGTGCCACTTGGGATTAGAGTACTTTAATGTCTGCTTACTAAGAAGAGTACATTAGGAAAGCTTATAGGTGCATGAAGTCCCCAGGAAAACAGGTTGTAGTTCTAGTAAACATGAGCCATTTCAGGCTACATTAGTGCTAAGAGGTTAATTCCGTATTTTTGATATATGTTTTATGTTATCTAAATAACTATCTAGAAAATATCAGAAATAATTTTCTCATAATACAGCATTAGAAGGCAACTGGCAATCCTGAGACACCCACTGCAACTAAAAAAGGAATGAGAAACAAAATTAGAACAGCTTATATAGTATGTCACACAATGTAGAGAACAATATTTGTGTGTGTAAACTAAGATATTTAATTACTGACTGAGTGGATTACACTCAACTACAAAAATTATAAATACTCGTGGAAATAAATCCTGGATTAGTTCTGTGCAATAACAGCTACAGAAATAAGGGAATGAAAATTTGTCATCTGAGGTAGCTTTTAGTTATTCTCAATAAATCATTAACCTGGCACCTTCCACCAATAGAAAATATAAACTTGCAGTGGAATCTTGGTTTTAAAAAGTTGTTTACAGCATTGAAGTCCTTCCAGTTTCCAGGAGAAGTGGGATGGGACCGGAGGAATGTTATCATTATGAAGTGCTGATCAGAAAGTACATACTCAAGAAGTGTGCAGAGCCAGGAGGAAGCATCACAAATACCTTTTCTTCCAGAGGGATGTCACTTCAAGCTGAGGAATCCCAGTAGCATAATTAATATAACCCAACCATTCCAAACCTGCAAGATTTGCAGGGATTTCTCCCTCTTCTGAACCCCATTTTTATTTTTCAACTTTTGCAGACAGAATCTTTATATACCCAGCTAATTTCTGGCATGGAGGTATTGTGGGTAGTGGGATAAATGATTTCTCTGTGTAAAGAGAAGTGTGTCTTACAATAATGTATCTTCTCAGCAAAAGCTCACATAGAGGCAATTTCTTTACTGTAAAGGAAAGTACTGCAAGGAAATCACTTGAAAAACTTCTTTTTTGCTAACATGTTTTCAGCTGTTTCTCATTCACATTTCCATTTTGCTGCTCCAAATAACTTCAAAGATTGATACCTATTTTGTAACATGACTTCAATATGTGCTATTAAGGAATTGGAAACCAAAGATTACAGATCTCTTTGAAAAAAGTAGGTCTATGGAGCATTCAGCCAATGTCTCAGCATGGCAAAATCAGCTGCAAACGCCTTTTTCTTGCAACTCCAATTTTTCAAATGATGCTGGCACCTGGTGCTAGCTGGCAGCCCTGTTTCCCATGAGAGCCCAAAGATCTCCTGTCCCACAGTCAAAGCTCAAGATGTTGTGTGGGGAGCTAGCAAGAAAGATTATACGTTGCAAATAATCTGGATTGAACACTGTCAAAAACTTTGTTTTGATGGTGTCCTTAATGGGAAGCAGAAGGTACCTGGGCAGTGCAGAAAATACTCACATCACACTGCCTGACCTGAGACCCAGGAGGGCTGAGTGTCTGGCCTTTCCCCTTTGCCATCATGGCTTATCTCATGGGTCAGAGTGAGGATCTGGGAAATTACAACACTGAGTGCCTGCAGCTTTAGTCCCTCATCTGCTGAAGAAAATGTGAGGTGGTCATTGGGCTGAAAGACTCTCTACTTATTTCCCTTTGTGTTAAGGAGAAGACAGTCATTAATGAAAAAGGATTGAATGAGGAGCCCTGCTCCACCAGCTTCATCCAGTGAATTCTCCTCTGTATCTTTGCCTCATGAATAAGTTGATATTTTAAAGAAACCCACATGTCTGGATCATTGGTTTCTTATCCAAGCAGAAAACTTATTCCAAACTGGGCTATTGTTTGTCTATATGGTAATAATATGGATCATGATTATATTTTCATAACTGAGGATAAGGTAGAGCACGCCACTTAGCTCATGCTTTGTTTGGGTTTGTTTGGGATCTGCAAACATCTCAGACAAAAATTCTGCTAAGTTCCTTGGCATGGAAAGTCCAGCACTCTCAGTGAAACACAGGGGCCAGCTAGAGTGGGTATTGCTTTCTTTGGACAGTTAGAAAGGACAAATGTAACACACTGAGATTTCTAAGACCATGTAGTTTCTGCACAGCTATGTCAAGAATGACTTTTCCAGCAGTTTTACTCTACAGCAGCTTTATTCCAGCTAGTGAGTGTCTGGCTCCAGTAAGGGACAGTAATTTTTGCCTAAATTGCTATGTTGCTAGTTGCTAAATTGGTTACATAGCTTGGATTGCAACTACATATGTAATGGTTTTGGGTTGTTTTACCATAATTCTAGCAGGAAGTCTGCCCACTTACACTTTAGAGATACTGACAGTGCCTTTTTGATCAAATCATAAAAGCAAGATCAGAAGATACAAATACAATAATCTGCCCTGGCTTTTTTTATAACAAAGTAAAAGAAACTCATATACTCTTTTCTTATGGGCTCCCATTTATTGTATCCACAAAATATATTTTAGAAAAAAAATTAGGATAGCACATGATTAAGAATCCATTAGACCAATTCTTAGTTTGCTCCATAGTTAATTGTCCTAATGCTTAAAAAGGTCCTTATTTACAGCTTGAATTTGTCTAACTCCTAGATATAAGCATGTTTTTAACTCCTGGAATATGGAGTAGTAGCCTGATGGAAGTATTTTTCTACATGGGTTCTTGTAGTTCACAATCAACACCTTTTGATCCCTTAAATAAAATTAATGAATACAGCTCTTTGAGCCTCACACTAAGTTTTATAGGCAACAAATTGCTTTTCTGCCCTTCTTCTGAGCTTTTTTCCATTTTTCATCACTGTCCTCCTGATGCGTCTATCAAGCCTAGACACACTGGCTACATCTAGAACAGTAAATTAAATGGGAAACTGGGCACTTGAACTTGATTGCCCCTGGTGTTAAGTTGCTAAGCACAGGTCCTTGTGTGGTTTTGCCCTGGATCAATGAGACAGATCTGGTGTTATTACAAGCCAGCAACCATTCCCAGCTCATCTGCAGTAACTGTGGTTTAGAAATTAAGATAGTTTGCAGGCATGCCAATCTTCATCAGTGCTAGTGGGGTAGCACAGGGTGCTTGTAATTTTCTGCCAGAGACACAGACAGTCAGTTATCTGGGGTGGCTTTACAATGCTGTATTTTGAGAGGGGAACACTACCTTCTTGTTCCTTTTTGTTATTTATTGTTCATGCCTCCAGATCTACACTCCTCGCCACTCTGATGCCCTTGGAACTTGTAGTGATTTTATTATCTACTGCATTCCCAAAAATATTGCCACTGTCCAAGGATCCCAGGATATTGGATTTTTTTTCAATAGGAGGGTACCAGGGATAAAGTTTGTATTTCTAAAGGCATATTTTTGAATTTGACTATGTATGTTATTTATCTGAGCACCCTTTATAAGTGTGGGTGAACTTTCACATTCTACTCTAATCATGATGTATCACTTCCCCATTTTTACCAGAAATTACTTTACAATTTCTTCCAGAAAGTAGTACTATTAAAACCCATAATAAATAGCACTGTGCCAAGAATATCTGGGAAGTCCTAGGAATTCTGAAAGTTCAGGAGGGTAATGTTCTGCCCTTTGCCATTAATATTTGGGATATCATGCACCTTACTGCTAACCCGTTCCTTTGGCTACACTGATTTCACATAGCCTTGCTGTTTTACACTGGCATGCTGTTTATTTCCTCCACAAAGGCCTCAAAAAAGTCTTTTTGGTCAATCTGGCAGTGGGAAGGAGAAAAAAGAAAGCCTTTCCCAGAGGGCAGTAAGTAAGGGTAATGGAAATAAGCAGAATCCAGTCAGCTCTGGATTTCAGCCGTTTGGAGACTTTCTCCATTTCTAGGAGAAAAGTATGTGAATTGAAAATCCTCCTACATAAAATAGGCATTTTTAGTGATAATACAAACATGTTCGACTCCTTCCCAGCTGCAGAAAAGTGGAATTCCTAACCTGAAGTAGAACTACTTTTTCTCTGGTAACTTCAAGATCTAAGCTACATTTTCATCATTCATCATCACATGGAAGGTGCTTGTATGTCAAGCTTCACACTATCACATAACTGGTTAAGTCAATGCATATTTTCCATCCTCTCCTGATAGCTTTCAAGTGAGGAGTTAGGGTCTTCTGAGGTTCTTAATTGTTGTAAAATTTATTCACCTTACTGATGAAGTAACTCAGCAAAGTGTTTCTGTAATCCTGCTAGTGGCAGGCCACAGAATGGTCTGTGGCATCAAGATCAAAAGGGATATGTTTGGTGGCTTAAATTCCACTGTTTTTATTTTACAGTTGGATTAGTATAAGCTAATTCTTTTGATCACCTGACAGGTGACAAGTTTTTAAGATGCAGTAATTTGATTGATTACAAACTTATCATGATACCATAAAGTATCAGTGCAATGTCTTGGTCCATGTCTAATCTGGATTGTTGCCTACTTCAGAGGATAGTCATGTCTTTAATAAAGATTTTGGTGAGGTTTAAAATAAATACATTTTTTGCAATATCATTAATGCTACGGTTGTGCTCCTGAGTTGTTTTTCAGATGCTGGGTTATGACCACTTTGAGTGCATATAGAGAAGGGCTCAAAAGGCAAGACAGCAAAGTGTTAAAAAGAGAATGATTAAATAACAGCGTAGGAGATTATAGATCCTTATATTTCTTTTGCTGATAGTGAAAGCCCTGTTCCTCCAGGACAGGGAGGCATTACACCTCATTCATTGAGGAGGGATGTCCTGATGGTCTGCAGCACATATAGGGACATTGTAGGAAAGACCAAGGAGACCTCCAAAGTGGAGAGATTGTTATGTTAGACTGAGAGATCCTGAGCTCAGCTGGGTTTTAGAAGTCTTGCCAGAGATACCAAATGTGTTTTTCTGCTTTTCAGATTATTTCTTTTGGGGATCCTGAAAAGAAAGAATGAAATAATGTCTGCAGATAAGGTTACAAAGGCCAGCTGAAATTTTGACACTCCTTCATCAGACCCTCCTTATCCACTGCATGGGTCTGGAGTATCCTTATCCACCTTATCCAGGTCTCTATATCTCATTGTGCAAGACTTTTGCACTCTTCTGTAATTTTACTCATTCCATTTCTTTCCCTTCCCACCCTCTCTCCTGCTTGGCAGGCTTTTGATACCAAAAGTTGCTGGGTTATTTTTGCTTTCTTCTCCCCTCCCCTACCTATCCTGCCTGCTCTCTCCTCTTTTTCCTTGCTTCCTAAAAGGCTGCAGAAAAGCACTGTAGTGGAGGCAGTGTGATTTAAAGGTGCAGAACCCAAGAAAAAGAGACTGGAAATTTATGCTCTGAAATTTATGAGAATCATTCGCACATCTTGCCCTTTGCCCCTCTGGCAAAGGATGGGTGTTGTGTATGGCTGCACAGCTTGGCTCTGTCCCAAGGACAGAACAAGGAAGCAAGTTAGAGTTCTTCAAGAGATAATTTTCAGGCTGGTGGAGTGTTCCCACAGAAGGAATTGAACCAGGCCAAGTTTTAAAGTTACTTTTGGGTGTCTAGGGAGTCAGGCAGACTCTGGAAAATTTGCAGAAGAAACTGGCACTGCTAGGTGTGCTGAGCTTTTACAATGTGGAAGTTTTATCTAAACTAATTAATCATGGAATCATAGAAGGGTTTGGTTTGGGCTAGAAGGGACCTTAAAGATCATTTAGTTACAGCCCCTCTGCCATGACCAGGGACAATTTCCACTAGACCAGGTTGGTCTTCTGCTTTTGTGGCTGTATGTGCGTGTGCTCTCCTGGTACTGCTTATCAATAGCAGAATACCTCAGGATTTAGTATGCATGTCTGCCAGCACTCAGGGGGACACCCAGAACCTGTCTGAAGCTTCCAAAACATGACTGCGTCTTCACTGTCTGCAAAGATGCAAACCCCTCCCGCTGAGCTAGGGGAAGCTGTGCTCACACCACGTCAGCAGTTGTTGGCTTTTTCTTGATATTACTGGGTTTTTTCCTATTCAGAGGAAACTGGATTGTCAGGGTGTTTTACCTCTCCTGCTGCCCCAGGAGCGACCCGTCCAAGCGGGTGACTTGGATTGTACGGTTTGTATGCAGCTCCGCGGTGCTAGCGCTGCTCCCGCCGAGGGAAATCCTGCGGGATACTGTGGTGGGAGGGGGAGTCATTTCCACAATTAAACAGCACCACCTGCAGGCCCCGCGGGAGCCGCGATCCCGCACGCCCGTGGACTCTGCGTGTGCTGAGTGCTGTTCCACTGGCTCTCCCGGTAGTGCTCCGGGGGGATGTGCCGGTGTGGTTACAGCTGCTTAGGGGCGAACATCAGCAAAGGCTCTTTCGGCTTCCCTTACCCACTAGTGCAGGGACAACCAGAGCACCCCGTTATGCCATCGCAGTGTGAAGGAGATCTGGCTTGCCCCTTTCAGGGGAACCACCAGCAGGAAAGACGCGAGAGAGTTGATGTTGTTCGCCCCGGAGAAGAAAAGTCTCGGGGGAGACCTTATTGCAGCCTTTCAGTACTTAAAGGGAGCTTATAAAAAAAAAGGATATGGATGCTGTGTATGGGCAGTTAGTGACAGGACAAGAGGGGACAGTTTAAAAGAGGATTTAGATTAGGTATTAGGAAGACATTCATTCTTTACTGTGAGAGTGGTGAGACACTGTAACAGGCTGCCCCAGAGAAGTTGTGGATATCACATTCCTGTAAATATACAAAGCCGGGTTGGGTGGAGCTCTGAGCAATCTGATTTAGTGGAAGGTGTCCCTGCCTACGACTGGGGGTTTGGAACTGGGTGGTCTTTAATGTCCCTTCCAACCCTAACTGTTCAGCAACTATGATTCTCTGTGTCTAGAGGGAAACAGAATTCAACCCTGAATGCTCATTCTTAGACTCAGTTTTCCATTAAAAGAAAAAAAAAAAAAAGAAAATACTCTGCTCCTGGACTTCCTAGGTGAGAGACAGACCCAACACAAAAGAGGAAAGATGAGTGAGACACAAGCTAATGTTTTAGCATTGATCACTTCTCCTTTATCACAAACTTTTTTTTTAGTTTTAAGCCTTCTGCTGCTGGCACATTAAAATGTCTTCTGAATCCCTGACTACTGTTAAATCATCAGCACTAGGTTGTGAACAGTTTTCTGCTGATACTTTTCTTTTACTAATAACATCTTTGCTGTGTTATAAGAATCCTGCTAAAAGAACCATGACTGATTTTTTCTCTCATTTTTTTTAATGCTGTAGGTCTATGTCTTTATTTTCAAGAAAACATTCTCCTGAAATGCACCGTGGGATTTTTTTTGTGCTGCTTAGCTGCGTCTTTTCAACAGACATGCAGAATGAAAGCAAGTTTAGTGCATCCTCCAGGTATAATATCAGTAGTTTCTCAAAAAATAAACTCCACAAACCCAAACATTTTAAAGACCTTGAGTACTTTAGGAAGAGCTGGATGAAATGACAATCTGTGGAAGAAGACAAACACCTATAGCTAAGGTGAAAGATGATTTTTCCTTGGCCACTGCTGTGGTATGTACCTTGGGTGGTATCCAGAGCAGCTACCAACTTCTCTGTGTTTGGGGGTGGCATTTTGTCTAAATCACAGCTGGAGTTCGCTGCTGTTACTGTGAGCCTTCTCCAGATGTTCACAGCAGGCTTGCAGTAGAGGTAATAGTGTGATCTTTGTCCCTTATAGACTGGTTCAGCGGTAACCATCATTCAGTCTGCCTTCCTGCCCACTCCGGGCACCCAGGACTCCACAGAGGACCAAGCCATATGACATTGTGCTGCCTACAGTGAGAGCAGCTCTGACATTCTGTGCCCATCTCTACACTGTTATTATTCCTGTGACACTGTCCTGTGATCAAAGTCACAACAGTCTGGATCTTTCCTACAAGGACCTTAACAATGCCTTCTTCAAGGGACGTACAGCTGGTGTGATGTATAGTGGTTGTCTTGCTGCCAGGAGAGACGACAGAACATTAGATGCTGTCTTGGGAATGCCCTGTGGCTTCAGGACTCCCAGGATTTCCCAGATCAGCTACATGTGACTGCAACCCTTTTGTTTAGATCAATACCTAAGCCACAAAATCATTCTTCTCTAGTATGCTGGGAGTTGTATTTTTTGAGGATGCATTACCATCCAAGTCTGTGACTTTGTACAGTCAGGGAAATCAGAATTATTATGTATGTAATGAAAACATCTCAGAACAAGCTCTGTCTCTGATGACCTTCTTGCATGAAAACTAAATGAAGGATTTGTAGCAAAAGCTGAAAAATTACTTGAACACAATATTGTCATCCCAGTTTGACTGAAGAGTGAAGGAAGTATTAATGCATTGTGCAGGGCTCTGGTATAACCTTATGTGGGATAGAGAATTCAGGTATGGCCACCAAGATTCAAGAAAGAGGAACTGCAAGAAAAACAGGGATGCCATGCTAGTGCTGGAAACACTGTTGTGCTGGTAAGGGGACTCTTTAAAGAACAGACAAGATTCTTCTGGTCTGTATCATGTACCTTCACAATACAAAAAAGGAAGAGAGAGGATCAAAACCCCTAATCACTCCTAAAATCAATCCTGAAAGGAGTTGCATGACTGGTACATGAGAGAGCATGAGTGAGATTTGATACTTGTTCTTTTTCAGCTATGTTCGGTCACTGCACTGGCCAAGGTGTAGTGAAGCCAGTGCTTTGCATTTAGTGTTGAACTAAACGCTGCATAACTGAAGAACTGGTGCCCAGCTATAAATGCCACTGATCCTTCTTGCCAGGGGAATGTTTGTCAAAAATGTGTGAATGCCAAAGAGTGGCAAAGCTTGCCCACAACACAGCGGCCATGTCCTCATCCAGGGATGTCTGTTTGCTTCACTGCCTGCTGGAATCACAGCACTGTTTCTGAGAGCCCTGTGGAGCTGCAAGCAGCCCCTCACCCTCAGCTTACTGCAATTTCTAATCCTGAGTGTGATGGCAGGTGCAGATAAGCATGCTGTGTACAGTCACCCAACAGCAATCTACTCCACAGATTTTTACAGCTTAAATGTACTAGGCAAGATGGAATAACCTGGATTTTACTCTGCTGGATGTTGTGTGATTACACTGGGGATTCAAATGCCTTTTAGTTACTTCCCAGGTGTTCCCACAGACATTGCAGTGCTCCCCATGGCTACTGTCTACTCTTAATGGCAGGTAGAGACTCTGCCTGTCTGGTATTTCCCATCATATCAAGCTCTCCAGTCTTTGTTGTTTGAAATCTAGGTGGATTCATTGGAAGCTATCCTTGTGGAGACCATCACCACCAGTCCAGTGGGGCTGAAGTGGAACACTATAGCAAGCTCTGAGCTGGCAATGCTGTTTCCCTGGGGAAACAGTTGCATCTCCTGCTTGGATCCTGCAACTCAGAGCAACTGTGACATTACCTGCTGGTACCCTGTCCCTTGCACTTGTGCTGGAAAAGGGAAGATGTAGCTGGAGCATGGTGACCTGTTCCCTCCTTCCCCTGCCTGGGATTCTCTGTGCTGGGCTAAAAATTTCCAACTCATTTCCCAGAGCAGTGCGTGCCTGCAAGGGCTGCACTGGGAATGAAGACCTGTTCTCAACTGAGCTGTCTGGATATGCAAATAAGCCATCTCTGTTTCCTTATTTATTTGTCAGCAATGAATATTTGCTCTCTGCTCACAGTACTGAACATCACTTGAAATCTGCAGCAGATTCTTTCAGCCATAATGAATTACGGCTTTTTTTGGAGGGAGGGAGACATCTAAGACTTGGACACTTCCGCTTGTACACCAGACTAAGCAGACACAAACCAACTCAGGTCCAGTATATGACAGCAGTGGTAGAGTAAAGCTCCCAGCAGGTTTTATTGACTTGGATGTATTTCCACTTTAACCTGGCTTTCCATCGTCTAGAGCACAGCTGGCTCAGGCCCAGACAGTTCTCAGACCACACAGACAGCCTTGGTCCCTCTGCATCCTATGTGTCTATATATAGCCACAGAACAGAAACCTGTATAAATGGAGAGTCTAGCACTTGGGTCACCACCCTCCCTGTAATGAATGTGTGTTATGGAAAGGTCTCACACTGGAAAGAAACCTCCATAATGAATCTAATTTCTAATCCAAGTCAACAAAGTATGCTCTGGTTACCAAAAATTTGCATTACACTCATTGTGTTTTCAAGTTAGGATCCTCCATGGCATGCTCTAAATATCTGAAGAAGAAAAGGTTTACTCATAAAAAATCAGTGTTTTGGTGCTTGCACCTTCATTAAATGCTGTTGGAAAAGATTGTTGCCCATTTTGAAGTAAAAAATATCATGCACAGAATGCGGTAGAAGTGAAAAGAGTACTGGGTTGCAGCAGAGTTAAACCAAGAGGAGATGATAGTGCAATATGCTGTTGTTAAAAACCAGCAAAATTTACTTTTAGTTCCAGCTAGCCAAATTATTAGAAGTGCAATGGACCAGAGATTTTTGTAAAATGGACATCAATTTATGCTGAATATTCAAAAGGCAGAGCTGTGAAATTTAAGCACCTCCAAAATGTGTGGTTGGGTTTTGCCTTCAGAAGTGCATATTCTCAAATTCTTTTTCTTTTGTAGTTTATGGGCTGTGATGGTGCTTTAGACCCTGCCAAATATAATATTGCAGGAGTGTAGAATTACATGTTCTATGACTTGAAAGACCAAGAAGGCTGAAAATATTGTCATTTATTTCCTTTTGCACCTGAAGGAATACAAGCCTCTGCATTCATGAAGCTGAAACAGGAACAGGGAGGGACTCAAAACCCTAAACCAAGTATAAGTTCTAGAAAAAAAATCCATTAAGATGAGGCACCATTTCAGTGCTGTGCTTGTTTTTGCTGCTCTTTGGAGTTTCTTATTAACTCTAAATTGCTATTTCTTATTAACTATAACAGAAAAAAGGAGGATTAAAATACCTGAAACAGAGTAAATTTGCTTTATGTCAGTCTCCCTTAGCAGCTGCCCAGCTGTGGAAAGGTCTAAATCTAATTCTAGCTTTAGGTCTGCACATGCTAGGTGGACTTTTTGAGTTCCTGTCTTACAGTGCCCACTAGTCCAGTGAACAGCTGCTTCTGGGTGTCAGTCCCTGCAGAAGAAGTACCAAGAAGTTAGAAACAGCAGCACTTGCTTAGTGGAATGCAGGAGTCCTTACTTGGTCTGGCCTTCAGCTCTTGTTCTGGGCTGTGAAAAGCCAGAACAAATAAAATGACAAGAAAACAAATTATACTAGCAGGTGTGCAGGCAGGTAGTGAAAAATTCAGGCGTGTGAGGTGAATGGTCTGTAAATAACTTGTCCATATTCTTCGCTATATTTGGTATATTTATATGGTGTCAGAAATTTATATGGTGTCAGAATATCAGGTAGTCTTTTTATTACAGGATTAGGACAAATAGACCTGAACATCTACTGAGAATAAACTAAAGCTAGTCATGTTGTTTAATGGAAAACAGGAAAGTTCAGTAGGATTTTAATGACAGGGTAATAGAAAAACCCATATGGAAAAAGGAAAGGGACTGAGTTACAGACAAAAAGCAAAGTCAGACAGCAGCAGCAGAAGGCAGGATGCCTGGACAAAATTCAGTGGCAGACATCAAGGCATCAAAGACAGATAAAAGGTATCAAAGGTACAAAAGGCAATAGTGGTAAATCCATTGTTGTAAGGCATGTATGTATTGGAGAAGGGAACACATACATTGGTCTCCTGCCACCTGTTTCTTTGTGAGTCACAAAAGAGGTGCAGTAATTAAAACCTAGATTCACAGAGGGTTTTGAATTTGTTACTACTGTTTGCCAATGTTCACTTTAATGCAGAACTTTCACTTGCAGAAGGCTGAAACCCATCTACTTCTGAGGACACAGCCATAAGCCAGGCTATATAATCCACATCCAGTGAGCAAGCACAAAAGCTGGACACCATGTGTAAGTGTGAAGGAAGAAGTGACAATTGTCTGTCTGTGTTTGAAAGCCCAGTGAAAACATGCAGTTTTAAGCACTCGATGAGAGAGATAAAATTCAGGTGTCACTGTCTGAGGTGCAGTTTGTAAAGAGGTCACAGAACCATCAGTCCTTGTTTGACAGCTTTGCTCACACATACATCCCTGGTGCCCACACTGCTGTATGCTGTCCCCTAGGCCTGTAGAACCAAGACTGAAGGATCAGAAGAGGAGATGCAGTCTTGCTGTCAATAGGAGTACTAAGTTGGCTCTGTTATGATGAAGGACAGCTTTTCCTTGCCTGCAAGTACTCAGGTGCAAATTTTCACACTTTCATTAGACATGCAAAATGGACTCTAAAGGTTCCTGTGTGGGGAGGCTTGAGATATGAGCATAGCACGTACAGAGAAATACACCATTTTGGGGAAGGATAATAGAACTGATGGACAGATGCTGCTGCATGTTTCTAGTGGCTGCTCCCTCGAGAAACATCAAGTGGGTAAGGATACCAGAATCTGAGACACTGTGTGAAAGCTGCCAAAACAGCAGTCACTTTTGAAAGGTGAGACTCCAAATTGGGCAAAACTGGCTGCATGACAAAAAAAAGCAACAAACACACACAACAAAAACCCAAAACAAAAAGACCATGGCCGTCATGATGGATAGTTTGAGTCCAACATAGGACAGGCTGCTTTTCATTAACTGCCATTGGTGACACAAATAGCAGCCTCACAGGATAAGTAAGACTGGATGAGAGTGCTGTAGCTGACTTTCTTACAAGTCCTGTGAATACTGAATGCAAAGGAACAAGCAGGATTTTAAAAACAAACTTTGGCAGAAGAAATGTTGGATTCATGTGATGTGAGGCTTCTCTGAAAGAGGAGTTGGTGTGGACTGGAGGCACTTCAATTTATCCAGAAGGGGAATAACCTTCTGCTTGCAGGATTAGAGGGAAAGGCTTTAAAGTGAAGAAACGGGAGGAGGCAAATGAGAGGAGGACAATAGAAGACCAGAGCTAGTGTTACATGCAGAGAGAAAAGTTGATCTTGAAAACAGAATCTGTTTAGGGTCTCAGCTCTCCTCCTTCCAGAGATGCCCAAGGGGATGCAGAGTCAAATAAGCAGATTAAACTGCACAGAACCAAACCTTTTAGGTCCAACCAACTGTTCACATGTCTCCTAGGCTGGTACTGATATAAAGGTTTTTCATCCAGAGAGCATAGTTTAGAAATATTTCCTATAAACATCTCATATCATATTATAACACAGATTAATTGGTGTACTTGCTTCCTGCACCCAGCAAAGAAGTCAGTTATGGATGGACATTTTATTCCAAGTGTAAGACACTCCCTGGTTAGACCTCTGGCACACTGTTAGGTTCATCTTGAGAGCATGGACTTCTGCAGCACGGACCTTAGACAGAAGAACTCAGCCTTTTGAAATTTTTTTTCTGAAAATTTCCTGAAAATCTGTATCTCTCAAGCAAAATGTTCTTTTCTACCAACATTCTCTTAAGGTCTAGATGTCTGCTTCACACAAGGAAAGCTGCAAAATGTCTCTCAAAGAGCTGAAAGATAGTAATTCAAATCAGATTGAAGTAAGTCCCAGCTAGATCTCTAGCTCCCCCTAATTTCTCAAGGGGTTCCTCCTGCATTGCTGCACCTGCTGCTTGTGGATGATCCTTGGAAAAGATGCTCTTACCCACTCAATGTGATGCATTTCCTATTCTGTATTATGAACCAGGAGACAATCCTGATATCCTCCAAGACTGCAAGTAGGCTTGGGATGTTTAAACCACAGATCAATCTCATTTACTCCATCAGATGAGGTCCATTTATTCGATGTGGGGTCTTTCATGGTTAGCTCTGTTTCATAATGAGGAACTGTGTGGAATGACAGATTCTGGGGCAGATATACCAGACTGGGCTTGTTCTGGGAATGCTGTTGATGTTGGCAAGCAGAGGGGAAAGCATTAAAATATTTGGGCAGTGCAGGCATGCTGCTCTGAGACTGTTTCTGTAGTGCTTGTGGTACATTTAGCACAATTTGGAAAGCAACACACTAAAGGAATGTGAAACAAAATTCTCTGCACACCAAAGTCATGAATAGTTAATGCAGCTGGATGGCAATGGTAATTCTGTTTCATGAAGGAGTCTGATATTTGATTTCTTTCACATTTGGAATTAAAACATCCTGCAATTCTCCACACAGTGTTAAAAGGAGACTGGGTTATGGATGGACAGCATAGCAAGCCATTGGGTAAACATCAACCCTAATGGTCCTGCTGCCAGGAGTCCAAGACTTCATATTCTGAGGGCTGTCATCTTTCTTTTTGCCTGTCTACTCATACATAGAATAGTACATCTAGCCCAATATTCTGCCTTTTTTTTTTCCTGTGGTCTGCAGCAGATGCCTAGGAAAATAAGAACAAGGCAAATGTATCCTCAGTACTCTCCCAGGTTCCAATAATCTAAGAACTAGGAATTCTGATCCAGAAGTGGCATTTTTGCTCCAAGTAGTCTTCAGTGCCTTTGTCCTGATGCGTTTAGCATCTATGACCTCCTGTGGCATGGATTTCTGTAGCTGAACTGCAGCAGGTGTGAGTAACCATTGCCTCTGCTTCTCTTGAACCTGGTATTGCTGGCACTTTGTGAAGTGTAACTGTACTGATGAGACAAGAGAAGATCTTCTGGTATCTTACATGCATGCTGCATAGGCCATGTTTCTGGGCGTGAAAATGAGAGTATTTTCAAATGATTTAAGAAGCCATTGTTTGAAGAAAATTCAGAACATGTATTGTTTCTAGTGCTTTTACAGTCCTTGTTCAAGCAACAAAAGTAAAACCATACTGAGGTGAAAGAGAAGGAAAGAAGAGAAAAAGAGAGTAAATAAAGGAAAAGAGAAAGAAAAAGGGAAGGAAAGGGGAAAAAACAGCCCAAACCAATCTAAATCAAAAGTATTGAAATGATTTACATAAACATATGCTGTTGACAGTACACATAGAGCACTGAATCTTTCAATAGATTTTTTTTTTTTTAAATCAGGTCACTAATCAGTTTTTGTGTCACCAGAAGCTACACCAAATATTTCTTTTCCCTAAATATAAACTTGTGCCCTTTGGTTCATTTGCAGACAAGACTCCACAGGGAAACACAGGCTCCACTGGAAACATGGAGAATGTTCCAGGCTGTGCTAATGCAGAGGTGAGAGGTCAAGAGACCATCTCTTCCCTGCCATGGTTAACAGAAGGTCAATGTTGTTCTTTTGAGACATTCCAAATGGGAGTGGCTCAGTAAGGTTTTAAAAATGTTTTTTGGTATGTTGTTTTTTTTTTTTTCATGAACAAGTGCTTTCTGGACTGCTGGGCTTTGCTTGCTTCACATTTTTGAGCTTTAATCTGCAGTTCCAAAGCCTAAAATAGCACCCAAGAGCCTCCACTTCCCTCTGGCAGATCACACCTTAAGATAAGTAGAGAGTATCATATTGTTTATGATAAAGATGAATGTCACCTGTGTATCCTGTGTGCTCCAAAGGAGCCCATATGCATTCCTTTGAGCACACAGGGTACACAAGCGATGATACTTGTCCTCTGGCTTACTGAACCCAGTGTCCTGCAGCCAGGACTGAGCAGGGAAGGGGACACTGCTCACACACAGGGATCAGACATATGGATGCCTCTTCAATGCAACATACAGAATCTGGCTCTTGGGCAGAGGGCATGCATGACTTCAGAACAATGACACTTCACCATCAGGTCTCCAAAAATAAGATGTTGCAGCAATTTCTAATCCCCATTGTGCTCTTTTGAGAAATATCAGGGAGCAATTTTAACCACATGGAAAATGAGCCAGCATCTTACTGCAAAGTCCAATTACAAATCAGTAATCTACATAGAAACTGCAGGAATGTGTGCCAAAATCTTTCATAAGAACACAACCCAAAATTTAGAACTTATGCTCTATCAGATTTTATCTCCACTCTTCCTAACTGGTCCGTTTTCCTGCAATGGCTGGGTGTAGAAAAATAAAAAGTTTGATTTCGGGAACTGCTTTGTGGAATGCAGAGAGAGGTTATTGAACTGCTTGTTTGTTGTTATTTTTATGGCTGAAGTGGACATAGGATTTAATCTGTGGTAAAAGGTCTCACAGCAGGAGCATATTTGTGAGAATCATTTGTACCAATTAATTACTGAAATTCTTGTTGCAGCATGTTTTTTTCTGCTCTAAGTGAAGGATGAAAAGCAGTTCCTACATGTATCACGGACTCAGACATATTTGGGAGTGTGCTAGGTTTTGGTTGTATTTGTAATTAAAACTATAATCAGCTCATTGCTGCAAAATAAATTAATTTTTAAAAGATAGTAATATGGGAAAGTGTGTTCTGGCCTGTCAAAGTAGGGGCATGCTAATAACTACTACAAGGAGAAGCCCACCAATAAATTAGTTCATTACTTTACCTTGGAGTTGACAGGGAAATCTTGATTAAATGATATTTTTCTGTTTAAGGAATGAATCCACTCAATTGACTAAAATACACTTCCTTTAACAGAAAAAAAAATGGTGTAAGGTGTTATCTCTCTCCACACAATGTCCATGCAGCCAGAGCAATAACTACAGCTGTAAAAAGAGACATCTCTTTTGCAATGAGTTATTTTTCTGGGTGCCGATTGCTGTCTCCTTGAAGAAGCTAGATGGTTGCACACACTGATTTAGGAGAGTTCATTAAAGTACTGGCCTCATCTTTTTCTCTTGTCAGGTTCTCCCCCATCACTGTTCTCTTTAAATTGAGTGATACTCAAATGAACATACCCTCTGCATGCTTTAGTATGTGTCTATAATTTGAGTACAGAGCCAAGGGGAATATCCTGGTGGGCTGAAAAGCCCTGCCATACTATCCTTTGGATGATGTTTTTTCAGTAGTTTTGGCTTAGGATATAGATATGAAAGCATAACTCATTACTGCTTTGGAAGCTGGGGAAACCGTATTTTCAAGGATAGTTTTAGAGCTCCAATATGTAGGGTTTTGCTTTTGCTTCTGATGATGCAATATCTTTTGTGTGAAACAGAAGAAAAAAGGATGGAAAATATGGCTTAGCTACAACAGCTCTGCCATGGAGGCTGATGGGGAGCTGGAAACCAGGAAGGCCCCAGTAGGTAAATGCCCAGGCAGGTCACCCAGCTGGGAATCTCTGGTTCCTTGTTCTGACAAGATGGGCAGGAGACAGAGAGACAAGCAAATCAGCTTTCTGGACACAGCACTTTGCTTTTCTGCTTGGCAAGAAATGTGCCAACAGCATTCTTGCTGGACTTTCTTGGATTTCAACCATCTTCTTGAAATGCTTTGGGTGTTTAGGAGCCTTGGTTATCCCCTGTTCACATGAGGCAGTCTAGGTTTCTTTCAGCTAAGTGAGATCACCCCTGAGCTGCTTTTCAGATGGAGCAGGAGTAATGCAGCTGAGGAGAAATATATTAGATGCACATTAATGACATATAAAATAAATCAGAAATGGAAAGGGTGGTTTACTGTATGTATTAGAAAAAAATATGGGGAGTGCATCTGAGATTTCTAAATAAAGTAATCTGAAAAGAAAACAATCAATATATGATTTAATGGTGGCCTCTCACCTGAGAAACTATAAATAAAAGTACTGAAAGGGCAATGGCAATAGGAGCTGGTGCAACCGGCAGTTCAAAAATCAGCAGTGCTGTGGAAGGGCAAAGACTCTTCAGCAGAGCTCCCAGGTAATACCTGTGGGTTCCATGAAAGACAATAGGATTTAGAAAATGTCAGTGAGATTAAAAGAAAATTCTCAGTCACTTTCCTAAAGAGAAGAGGGTGCTCAAGGTTAAGCATACACCTGCAAGGTTTTGCTCATCTGAGGCTTTAAATCTCTACCCTATGTTGTTCCCTCTTGAAAGCTTATAAACGTTAGAGATCAAGAGGGTGTTCATGAGTTCCTTTAGATGGATTAACTCAGGCTAAACTTCAAGGCTGATTCTTCATGATGACACAAGTCTAGAGACCCTGGAATGCTTATACTGTAGCAAACCAGCAATAACTATATATTTTTTCTTTTTGTTATCTCCTTTTAATTTATCAAAACAAAGCCTTTTCTCTTCTACCCATCTCTTCCCCACCAGGAGGATCCTCAAAGTGGCAGTTAATTATTGGGGGTCATTTAACCTTCTGTTGGACCCTTAGCTTATCTATAGTTGTCTATAATTCAATACTTTAATGAAATCATCAAAATTAATGACTACTAACATCAGTAACAGCAAACCCACTGCACAGAAATCTTCATTAATACTGTGTCTCTGATAATCTCAGAGCAGAGACAGTTCAGGTGGACAATGATCCTGCTTCTATGGAAATCAGGGGCAAACCCACAGGCAGTTGCTGGTCTGGTTTATGGAAAGAAGGTCCTACTTCTTTTAGCAATAAGTGGAGCACTGTTATCAGGGTACCCCCTATAGGTAGGAAAGCCTGTTTAACTGCAGGTATCATCTGCTGTTAAATCTCAACCAAGAAAGCAGGTGAATTTCCATATTTTAGTGATTTTTATATGTCTGTTTGCAGAAGGAGTGAATGGGGAAATATTTGTCCCAGCTCTTTGTTTTATGCATCCATAGTGGTTTTACTGCTTAGCTGCTATGTGGACAAAATCAGCTTGCTGCATCTCACTTATCTGGTGAGATGAGGCTGTGGAAATTTCCTGTTTTCAGTAAGAGAAACTGCCCAAAGCAGGAATGAGCCCCAGAGATTCATACACAGGGCAGCACTGCAAATCTGCCCTTGTTTGGAAACCTGTGTTAATTCATGATCCTTCCTCCTCTTCTGCTGTGTGGTGCTTCTGTTGAAAGTACTTTCGGGAAGGAGAAGGACGGTGAGCAGTATTAGCTGGTATTTTGTATTGAATTTATGTAAATTGAATGAGCAAGGATGAGAAGAACTAAGATCACAAAAAACAGCACTCTGTGTGGTTGCTTGGTTTGGAAATGCATTTTTCCTATGTCTAATTGAAAGAAATGTTCTATTTATTTTTGTTATTAGATGAAGAGGCTTGCATTAGCCCAAGATTACCAGGGGAAAAGACGGCTATAGCAGCTCAGAAAGGTAAGCATCATATTCATCAGAAATGTGGATTACAGAACTAATTAATCTCTTGGTTCTCCTCACATTGTGATTTGTATTTTTATTCCTTGTCAGTACAAAATTTTTAGCTTGGAAATTGTGTCTTTGTAGGAAAATATATCTACATTTCTAGGAAAAACAATCTCTGTTGTTGATGTAAAAAACCATCAATTTTCTACTCTTTAATAATAACATTGAGAAAAGAAACCACTCTGAAAGCTTCACATTGTATCAAGTTACAAGTTTACTTAAAGGCTTATTTTTGTTTAAAAAGCAAGTAAGTTAAAAAGTAAAGTTGACAGAGCCCCTTTTTCAAAAAATCTTAGTTTTCCAGAAGAACTGATCAGCCCCTTCATCTCTGTAAATAAAATGAGGTCTCTTGGAAGCCTTTTTAGGCTTTTGAGATTCATTAAGCAGTTACCTAATAGCAGTACTGACATGCTATGAGCCAGTGCTGATGCACATAATTTGAAAGGCATGAAAAGAGAATAAAATAAAAGCAAGGGTAAATTACATTAAAATTTATGAAGTGAAGTTCTAGGGAGGAGGTAGTAGCTTCACACTGACTGGAGCTCCAGGGTACAGCCCGAACAAATTCTTCCCTGTGTCAGGGTTACAGGCCACAGGGAAGGGAGATGGTGGCAAACCATCTGACTGGACTCTGTTAGGGTTCTCGGTGGTCCCTTGAGTCTCTCATGCTCAGTGGCAGAGCCCACAGGATGGATCATCTATCCTGGCCTATAGCCTCGGTCTATCAACATAAATTGGAAGCTGTGTGATCTGCTGTGACATGTGCTCCTGATGTCCACATCTCCAAAAGTCCTTGGAGATGTGCCTCTCTGGACAGTCACAGAATGAGGACACATACACCTCGTGCATTTATGTCAGGTGTTGTGGTGGTAAGGGACCTGTAGTTATGGCTCCTGAAGGCAGAAAAGTATGACTGTATGCCACAGGCATGCCATCACAAGCGGAGCTTTCAGCCCTTCACTTGGCGTCCTTCAAAATCAAGGGAGAGCAGCAAACACCCAAGGAAGGATTCACAGGTCTGGAGAAAAGTTCTGGAAACAGGCCAGGTAAAATCCTCTCTCAAAACAACTTCTTTGCTGAGACCATCTGATGTGACTGTCTGGGATTTAGACATTTAGGCACCTGGGACAAGGTCTGCCTTGGAGACGATTTGCTTGAATATTTCCCATCATGTTCTAAAGATGTAAGAACAAGATGAAAGCTGGTAAATGCCATCCCTTTGCAGAGTGGCATGGGGGAGAAAAAGTGGGATAGCAAAAAGTTGGGACTATGCCTCGGGGTGCTCATGATGAACTGAGCAATGCAATAAACTGGTGTGAAATACTCAGTGCTACTCAGTTAGGAAAGGTGAAAAGTTCTGCACCTCCATAGGCAAAATCAACTCTGCCAAAACAGAAGACTAGAGAAGTTGCAGATGCCCCATCCATGGAGGTGTTCAAGACCAGGCTGGATGAAGCTCTGAGCAACCTGGTTAAGTGGAAGGTGTCCCTTGCCAGGCAGGGTGTTGGAACAAGATGATCTTTAAGGTCTCTTCCGAGCCAAATCATTCTGTGATTCTATGACAAAGCACAATTGGCTACAGCAAAGTAAATGAGCAGAGGAGACTGTTGTTTTTTTTTTTTTTTAAAGTATTATAACAATCATGCTGAAAAGGATGATTTTGTGTGAAATACAGATTGTCCATCAAAGGATGCCTTAAAACTCAAATTAAATGAAAATCTGACAGGAGTGATATGAGATCTCAGCATGAGATTGGAACAATGTTAGTATTAACATATTAGATGTAAACAACTAGGTCATCAACTTCCACGGCTCTTTTGTATAGTCTCCTGAAAGATACAGGTTAGTCAGGACATCTAATTTGTACCTTTAATCCTCTATTGACTAAGTCAGACTGTGCTCCTTTCTCAGTCACTTGTATTGTGGTGTAAATTTAGGCACCAGAGTGCCCCCAACAATAGGCAATAGACAAATTTTGAGACAGTATTTTGCACTCCAAGATGGACACTGCTTCTGCTCTGGATGGAGTGGGTGCATCAGGAAATCCTGCAGCATCATCCTATTTTTTAATCTGATGTAATAAGGAAAAGAAGAAACATAAACTAGTGATGTGCAGGAGAGGGAATGCAAGTCAGATTCCCAGAGCTGGAAAGGGCTCTGGTGCTGGGAAGTAATGTGCACCTGGAGCCAGGCTGACCTGCTGCATCCCTCAAAAAAGAAATCCAAGATACTCCCTGAATTTGTAGAAGAATCATGTTAAATTTAACTGGACCCACCAGAAAATACTTCCAGTGTCTGCAGCCTCAGAGAACCCAGTCACTGTAAACCCCAATGCTTAATTGCTTTCTCACAGATGAAATAAATTCAGTTTAGCTTTATTTTCTACAAAAAGAAGAAATGATGATTTTCTCCTAGAAAAGCCTTTTACATGTCTTTAGTCATCAAAGCATTTTCTACCAAGGGAATCACCCACAGTTCCATCAGCCTTAAGCCACCATTGAGTGGAGCACAATGAACACAAACACAGTGGTGGATGAAGAAATCAGCAGTTTGCCTTGGTGGGCTCCTTCTTCCTTGCTTGGTAGGATGAAAAATGCAGCAGTGTAAAGCAGGTTATCCCAACCTCCTTCCTGATGAAATCCTAGTGAGAACAGAGCATGATTCCCTGGTTCAAAGACCACATTTTTTTTTCACAAACCTTGCTCACGACTATGTCAGGACACAGCCAAGGTAGGACACAGTGGGAATGTGTTTTAAATATAACCAGAATGGACTGTGGACTGAGCCTCAGGTGTGCTCAGCTCAGCTCGTCCCTGTGCACGACTGTCTCTCATCTGCGTCAGCAGCTTCTCTTCACCGTGTTCACTGTGCTAACGTC